>NW_022170250.1:13515838-13950109 GCF_008802855.1 Photinus pyralis
TTTAAATAATGTATAAACAACCCTTAAACTGCCCTTGAATAATAAATTTCCGAATGCTTTAAGCTTGCCAAATATTTTAAGTAATTCAAACTATAACTTACAGCATACTTAGACTGCGGGGGTAGTAACTTTCGTAATACAGTGAACATTTTTATTTCGCTGATAGATTATGTTTAAATAATGTATAAACAACCCTTAAACTGCCCTTGAATAATAAATTTCCGTATGATTTAACCTTGCCAGGTATTTTAAGTAATTCAAACTATAACTTACAGCATACTTAGAGTGCGGGGGTAGTAACTTTCGTAATACAGTGGACATTTTCATTTCGCTGATAGATTATGTTTAAATAATGTAAAAACAACCCTTAAACTGCCCTTGAATAATAAATTTCCGAATGCTTTAAGCTTGCCAAATATTTTAAGTAATTCAAACTATAACTTACAGCATACTTAGACTGCAGGGGTTGTAACTTTCTTAATACAGTGAACATTTTTATTTCGCTGATAGATTATGTTTAAATAATGTATAAACAACCCTTAAACTGCCCTTCAATAATAAATTTCCGTATGCTTTAAGCTTGCCAAATATTTTAAGTAATTCACACTATAACTTATAGAATACTTAGAATGCGGGGGTTGTAATTTTCGTAATACAGTGAACATTTTTATTTCGTTGATAGATTATGTTTAAATAATGTATAAACAACCCTTAAACTGCCCTTGAATAATAAATTTCCGTATGCTTTAAACTTGCCAAATATTTTAAGTAATTCACACTATAACTTATAGAATACTTAGAATGCGGGGGTTGTAATTTTCGTAATACAGTGAACATTTTTATTTCGTTGATAGATTATGTTTAAATAATGTATAAACAACCCTTAAACTGCCCTTCAATAATAAATTTCCGTATGCTTTAAGCTTGCCAAATATTTTAAGTAATTCACACTATAACTTATAAATATTTAGAATGCGGGGGTTGTAACTTTCGTAATACAGTGAACATTTTTATTTCGTTGTTAGATTATTTTTAAATATTGATAAACAACCCTTAAATTGCCCTTCAATAATAAATTTCCGTATGCTTTACTCTTGCCAAATATTTTAAGTAATTCACACTTATAGAATACTTAGAATGCGGGGGTTGTAACTTTCGTAATACAGTGAACATTTGAATTTCCATGATAGATTATGTTTAAATAATGTATAAACTACCCTTAAACTGCCCTTGAATAATAAATTTCCGTATGCTTTACTCTTGCCAAATATTTTAAGTAATTCACACTTATAGAATACTTAGAATGCGGGGGTTGTAACTTTCGTAATACATTGAACATTTCTATTTCTATGATAGATTATGTTTAAATAATGTATAAACAATTCTTAAACTGCCCTTGAATAATAAATTTACCAATACCGAATTTATCCTATAAAAAAACTTTAAAACCGTTTTTAAACGTAAAGTGTGTTTGCTGGGAAGAGACCTTTACATAGGTATTTGCTGGCAGTCTTGAGATATAAAGTTTATTATGGAAGAATCTCCAGTTTAGTTGTTCATTCGAGATGTAATTACTAATTACCTACGAACAAAGTAAATACTGTATTGCTGCCATCACTTATGTGTTATAAATTTGTCTTGGTTCGCTTTAATGAATAGCTATATAAAATGCTACAACATTTTCTACCTATAAGTATATGGCCGCCTATAGCTGTGCTGGTAAAAATAGCTATTTGTGTATTAAGAGCGCAAAATGATATATTGTCGATTGAAAGAGACAGTTGACGCGCGACGAAGGAGCGCGGCAATCTCTTGAAATCGACAATCAATTTGCGCTCGAATTACACACAAGGTTTTTTCTACAATCGAGCAGTTTATTTCCAAAAATTTAAATTTTTCACTCAAATCATTTTAATCTTATGCCCAAATGAAAGATGTCATTTACTCGTTGTCATTGGATACTCTGAGCAATGCATATTTGATTTACAGTTAATAATTGGGAGAGCGAGCGTTTTTTCTATTTTGTCGCTTATAAGCGGCAAAGTGACATTCCTCGAAAAAGATGACGTTTGCGTTGTCAAATACGAGCGCAAATGCCTACTTTGGATATCGATTGTAGAAAAAATCGTTTAAACGTCTATAAGATCGTTCAAAACCCACTCGATTATAATGGGGTCGACGCGTAACCTGATATCTGAAGACAGAGGGTGCGGGCGTTAGTCAAGAGGGATTTTGATTTTATAAACCCCAATTAGCAGTGCATGTGCAATTTCAAGCATTATGCGTACAAGCAACAGAGTTGCATATTTACCTAAAATTCGACCCTGACGATCGTTCGAAATTAATTTTTACTTCTAACAATAGTCGAAATGCGCAAAACGGATTCGAAATGATAAAAGCAAGCGACTTACAAAGCATTATTGCCCAAACCTTTGAATACCCCAAGCATGGAATAGCACGTCGGGCGTAATTAAATTACAAATCTATTCAATAAACGTGACTCACAAAATTAAAGACCAGATCTAAAATTAAATAAACTATCTATATAGACGGGTAAATAATGTAATATGAAAATCCAAAGGAAGATCAAAATAACGCGAGCACAATAGGCTGGTAGTTAATTAAATAAACAGCGCCCTCTCGGCATTTACTTAATATTGGCCTCTGTTTCGTTTAAAAGTTTCGTACGTTGTTCCTATTCGAAAGAGGGTCTCGACTGACATACGGAGATTTTTATCAAGTTAACGCATTGAATTGCCTTCAGTCAATAGAAAATTAGTTCGACAATTTTATTTCCTAGCAACGTATACCTACCTAATTTATCCATTTGACACCAAATTTTCTGGTTAATTTCAATAACTATAGAAATATTCAATAATAATATAATAACTATCTACCGTTTTCCATTCTAATACAGCGTGTTTACACTATATGGAATCGAAATATTAGACAAAGTCGGCTTTATTTATTATGTGTAAAAGTACGACGTATTGAGTGGACCAAAATAGATATTTTCTCCAAATAAACCGGGGGTCAAAAAAGTGGAGAAATTTGCATTTTTTTCTCTCCAACCAATGTGCCCATTCTATCACGGTACTTCACTACAAAAGGGTTGACGAATTTCGCAGGTTCGTGGTGTGTTTCGGTATATAAATGTCTTATCTAAAGATTTTTCGTCTTTTTCATTGGGACTTATCCTTCGTACTTTTACTTTCCAGGATAGCTCAAGGTACAAAATAATGGTTTAAGAATAAGAAAGAATTTACTTGATTTTGCCCTCACTGATCATTTCATTAATCATAGAAATTCTTTACTAAAATTTGGAAAAATGCTAGCTCTAACTAGCACGCTACGAAGCAAGTGTCATTAATTCAATTGACTTATATAGCAAACGGAAAGTTTGTAGGAAAAATACGAATACGAAGTCGGCACATCACATTTTATATAAAGAATGCATCGCATCGGCTTTTGTGCCTTATCGCCGGTGACTAATCTTTTATCGACTTGATGACGCCTCGATGGCGGCTGTTGGGGACCCGATGTTTCTCTGGATTTCTAGAATATTCGCTGCAGTATTACAGTAAATTATAATAAACACATGAAATCCTGACGCCACGTCAGAAACTTGATATTCACCGAAATCTTTCAGAATATTCTAAAAGCGTATTCCTAAAAACAACATCCACAGTTCAAAAAATTCCTACCGCAGTAAATAGAAAACGAATAATCGCGTAAAACATTGTATTTGGTTCTGACCTGAGCACTGTAAGATTCTATGCGATAAAATGAAGGGGGTGGACTTATCGTAAAGATTAAAGGCCCTAGATCAGTTTAGGTGGACCATGTTATTGGAAATGTAGAAATTATATACATACCCTTCATTCAATATAAGGACGGATATTGTTTGTGATTTTGGACGATAAGATTTTCATATTTATTGTTGACTATCTAATGTTGAACGAAAATTGCACGATTATTGGAAAAATTAGAGATGAATAGAATTCGTTACAGTCAATTTGCGGGATAGACATTCGAAAGGAAAAAAAACCTAACCTTGTATTCGCCAAGTTTTCCTTTTTTATTACATCAATTTACAATGAACATTAGTTACCTACCTAAATGGGGTTCTAAATATTTATCACGTGTTTGCATTAATTTACAGTTCCCACCCTCGTTCAGTGCACAGATCGTGCTCTATCTGCAGAATGGCCGGCTTTGTTAGAGATCCTCGCTTCAAAGTGACAAGCTGAAGAACCTCATTAGTACTTTTACATACGGGCACAGATAAAGGCACTTTCATGCATAACAACGAAAAACTGTCAAGACGGTGACATTGTAAAGCCGTAAATAGTAAGACATACGTAGGTACTGTTAAAAAGCTCCGATCCTTCCAACTTTAATGTACATATATCACTTATACAAGTGTATTTTGTAATACCTTTTAACTGAGCAAAGAAAAAACCTTTATAGCAATGATCGTGAATGATAAACTAAAGAAGCATTTTATCGAGAGCGGCAAAAGGCCTTTCATACACCAGTAACAAAGAAAAGCATATTCTGGTCGATTAGGGATTTAACGATTCGATTAACAAATAGGGTGAAGTATTAATGTCAGAATATCTAAAGGTTAATCGTTAATACATCGGCCACCACATAATGTTATGATAAATGCCAGAACATTAAAGAATGTCAGATATAATATCGCTTTATTAGTAATTTGCTTATTAATCTTCGGTTTACATAAAGGAAAAAGGAAAAATCGAACGCGGATGTAAGCTGGCTCTTCAAAATGTGGGCCTCATAAAGATGTCACTTAACTTGATCCTCTACATCTAGCCTAAAGTTCTCTCATCTTTTCGCTGTAAACGTACGTAAGTATCATTGAAATGTCGCACTTATCGCACAAAGAACCTTTCCCTTAAATGATAAGCGGTAATATGAGATAGGTAGGTAGGTATATGATTGACTTCACCCCTTGAAAACCCTGACCGGAGTTTTTGTTTTTATGGACGATATTTTGATCACAGGGAAACACGACAAGAAACGTACCTATACCTAAACATTGAATAAAATTGTTTATTCAATGGCCTAAATTAGACTTAATATTGGTATGAGATTGAATGATACTTGGATTAAGACTTCAGAAAAATGAATGTATACGTTTTTCAAGAGAAAATAGAATATCTCGGGCATAGGTAAATACTATTCATAAAGCAGTGCGCCACCAGGGGGGGGGGGTAATGTTGCTCGGCTCCCCCTTGGCCCACCCTTGAAAAAATTGCGCCGTGAATGCGGTCCGAGGATCCTTTCACCTTTTTCCCATTTCTCCAAATGTGTAAAATATGCAGAGGAAGTTTTTTTTTTCATTTTCACTATGGGGATCTCGTAAATCGTAAAAGATACAAAGTCGCTTAAATGGGCAAAGTTAAATAGAATGATATACTGATTAATTTTCCCATTCAAAGTTTCGTGTTTTTTAACCACAACTTCGCTATTTGTAGAGCCACACAGGAAACTTTGAATTGGAAAATTAATCAGTAGGTATATCATTCTATTTAACTTTGCCCATTTAAGCGACTTTGTATCTTTTACGATTTACGAGATCCCAATAGTGAAAATGAGAAAGAACTCACCCTAGAGTTTATTAATATGTTGGTATAGAGTAAGATTGCACTTGATTTCTGCATTCGTTATCACTTATCTACAATAGTAGGTACCTATTACATTTAAATAATACACTATTGCTTGGTTAGTGATAAATAGTGTATTCACTCGGTGGTACTAATATGTATAATACCTCGTATCACTTTTTTAATGTTTTAACGTGTTGAGCAAATTCCTACCTTTGCCCTAATAATAAAACACAAGTTAACAATGTGCAATAAATAAATTTGCGTATTTTTAAATTGAATGTTTGATACTTATATTACTTATCTCTTCCTACAAATGCAAGCTATCGAATTATCGCCCAACCTAAAATACATTGGCCCCAGGTTGGCCCACACAATGAAATATTTCTGGCGGCGCCGCTGATGACATAAAGGACACAGAGTGGGAAACATTTTTTGGATTTGTCATTGTTAGTGGTGGCTACTTATTGTAGGTAAAATTAGTCGGTAATTGTTTAATTCATTTAATTCTAATTTTTGTATTTAGTTTGTCAAGTCACATCATGCCTTAAGAAAATTTTAAAAATAAAAGAAAAACTAAATTGTGTAATTTGAACAAGCTAGGAAGATACCTGTTGAATGACCTAACAGACAGTTTGATTTTTAGCGCATTTTTGAAAAAAATACGCTATTATATTCGTTATTGCTGGCAGGCCGGCTGTCCGCGTTAGATCTCCACAACTACAATAGCTAGAGAATTCAAATTTTCACTAAAAGCTTTCTGCTATAGTGTAGATGTGCAGGCACAGCACTAGTCTATTTTGAGTTAGATTACTTGTGAGATCGATAATTGAAGAAAATAATTTCGATATGGGTTTCGGAGGTGCTATAATTTTACCGTCAGATAGCGCTACCAGTATAAAAACTTATTATTTACTTTGTGATTTGTTTTACAAAATGAAGACGTACCGTCAATTGAAATTAAATATAATTAATTATTTAACGCAGCCAAAATTACTCGTGAGATCGATAATTTTAAACTTCGCTAATAAAATACTGACCTTCATTACCAAAAATGCGCTTTAATCATGCACATGCTGATTTACAACTTGTTTTTAATGAAAACCGTTAAAAATCACTTACACGCCTTTTGTGCCTGAATCTATAAATGTCAGCGAATGAGCCGTGTGAAAAACGTTAACGTTTTAAAAAACGTCGTTTCTATTGAAGCAGGTAATTTTTGGAAGTTCCTCCGTAGAGCGTGCATCAGTATATCAAACGAGAAGAGAAAGCTCTCAAGTCTTCTTCTATTAGCGATGCTAAACTCTTTGATGGACCCCATATCAGAGACCAAACTTTCTGGGAAACGCTAGAGCTGATAACTTCAAACAGCTTGTGTAGCATTTTCTAAATGTGTTTCAGAAAATGGTTTGTAAAATGAAAGTACAACTCTTACATTCACACCTGGATATCTTTCCGGACAACTGCTTTGTAATACCTACGGTACACAAAAAAAAAGTTGGAATCTTTTGGTTTCAACAGGATGGTACACCTTCCCCACAAAGCCCTAATCGTGCGAGATTCCCTATCGAACACATTTTTAATTTTCCAGGCAATTTTTCCGATAGATATTCTTGCACGATTAGAGCGTTGTGCGTGGATGCAGCGGCCTGTTGAAACCAACAGTTTCCAACTTTTGTTTTTTTTGTACGATCGCTGCATTTGTTAATTAATTCCTTGAAATGTAAAGGCTTTGTTTTATACCTGTGTTTTACTTGAGCTAGCTGGATAGGTGCTTGTGGGTGGTTTAGTGACCGTTTTCACACACAATATAACTTTACTCGTATTTAACAATTATTGAAATGTGGTGATGGTACAACATTTGATGCTTACGGTACAAATCGGTACAAAACAAGAAGAAAAGTACAAAATTTAAGTAGGTACAAAGAATTTTATGGATCTGCACACTCGGAGTTGTGGTGTTAAATTGCATCCCCAAAGTAGACTTAGCCCTAACGGTTGAAAAATGGTGGTAAACTTGTTGCTTGCGGTAAAAATTAGTCGAAAATAAGTACAAAATTATGAAACGATTTTTATTTGTTACTCAGTTGTAAACGTTGATTAACAAGACAAAACGCAAACGGGTAAACGTCATGTTTAAACGCTACTGACTTGTAAAACTGACAGCAGACCTGTAAAAATTTTACAAGTTAGTAATCTAGTAATTTCATTGGCCAGAATTAATGCGAAGTCTCTGTTACATGGATAACATGATATTTTAGACATTTTTTCAAGATCAATTTAAGAACTAATTATTTACGTTTAATATTGTTTACAAATGAGTAACAAATAAAATATTGTACATTATACGCCAGGTAATGGTTTTTACTGGCTCTAAGAGATGACAGGCTCGCCTAACGGCTCGCCAGTCAACTTCTCCTATCGCCAGTAAAAACTCACTTACCTGGCTAATAATGTAAAATACTATTTTTGTAAATTTCAATGTAGTTGTGGTATTCAGCAGCAACCCCAAGGTGGCTTTGATGCGAGGATCCGAAATTCCTGCTGTAAAGCACCTAAGTAAAAGTAGGTACTCCATTGTTTACTTGTACTTCTGGCAGAGTTTGCTCTATACTCTGCTCTAAAATAATGTTGGTAATTAATCTTGTAACCCCATGTATATAATTATAGCATTACATTCGGTTTTAAGAAAATCTCACTGTGAGTTCAGAACGTATTAGACTAGGCTGTAAGCAAGTAGATTTCTTCTTCCAACTTCCCTCTACCTACACAGAAAAAAGCATATTGTACATATTATAAGATTACATAAATCTTCAAATATATTTATTTGTTTTGAAATCTAGGATGTTCATTTCGTGTATAACATTTACCTTTAAGAATCCAACAGATTCTCAAGGTATATTTATTGCAAGTGTATTATGAAATCTAAAAACTGTTAAATTAAAGTTTTTTAATCATTGGCCCGTATGAATAAAAGTAAGCAAATGCTTATACTTACTTGCAAAATTCAAAATAAATACTCGTAAGTGCCCCTTTATACTGGTTTGTTTAGCAGCGCTGCAGTGCGCCCAGTGCGAAGGAGCACTTACGAGTATTTACTAGAAATGTTTAGTCTAAGTAACGTTTTCAGTTTTGTTTGGTGTATTTTTGTTAGTGCTGAAAAGTGGTCATGCGACTAGAAGATATTTGCCATATTTGAAATCTCCGTTAAAAAGTGTCCGAATAATGTGTTAATTAGAAATGTCTACTACGATTAGTTTATCATAAAAAAATTAAAAACGAAAATCACAAATTTTCGTTTCATTATAAACCAAGAAATGTTTAGTCTAAGTAACTCCCAAATTTTCGATTGAAGATATTTCAAATTACTTTCCAGATTCTTATATTCAGAACGAAAATTGGCAACTTTGCTCCCATTTAACCAACTTTCTCTCTCTTAAGATAAGTGAGATCCCCCTAGTGGTATTCGAAAAATGGACACCGTGTATACCTACGCTCAAATATAATCATGCTGTAGTACCTAATCTCATTTGAGTGTTCTGGATAGGCATGGGAATTTTTTTCGATATATCGATAGGTATCGATAGTTATCGATATATCGAATAACAATAGGTAGAGCTAAAAAAATCGATAATATCGATAACTATCGACATATCGATAGTTATCGATAGTTATCGATAGGTATCGATATATCGATAACCATCGATATTTCGATAATTATCGGCATATCGATAAGTAAAATATATCGATAGGTAAGTACCCGATACTTATCGATAGGTGAAAACAGTTATCGCCCATCCCTAGTTCTGGATGCTTCGATTTAGACTATGTGAACTTCAAATCAAGATCAAAGGTTCTTCATACAAAATGATTGTATCATGAATGAAATAACTGCTGTAGTCAAATTGTATATTACACTACCATATGTTCAAATTGAAAATACATCAATTTGACTTAAGCTATGATTTTTGAAAATTTCATAATTTACCATTTAAATTTATATCTACGTGAGTATATATATATATATACAAAGCTAACATACGTATACTTGAAATGGCATTTATACAGGGTGTTTGGTAAACATGCGGCAAAAATTAAAGAGGTTATTCCTTGGACTATTCTAATGTTATTTTATCCTTTGATGATTTTTGAAAAAACGCTTCGTTGCGAAGATACAAGGCGAAATAGATTTTTGAAGAGTTGAACTTATCAAGTAAAAAACGTTAATCACATTCCCTGATATCTGTCATTGATGATCTTTTGTTTCGAGTTTGTCAAGATTTATTGACGTTTGGCTATTGGCGTGTAATTTCTGCCCTTATTACTTAAACGGTTGTTTGTGAAATCCTCTATCATGGCTCATTATTCGAATGCCGAGATGGCCGACATGCATTTCACGTATGGACTTGCTGATGGCAATGCATTAACCTCTTTCATTTTTGCCGCATGTTTACCAAACACCCTGTATGTAGAATTGCAATGAGTATTTCCTTTTTTGCGTGATTTCTGTGCTCGAGCATTACGAAATGAAATAACTCTCGTAAAGAAGAGCAGATAACATTTTTAACAAATTTTATGTTTCTTTCGCGTGATTTTCTCACTATTGATATTTAGATTCTAGTACTGGTATGGCAAATAACTAGAAATTAAATATTTAACGCAAAACCCACTAAATAAGTTCGCAACGAAGCATCGACGATTCAAAACTTTTTTCCGCTTTAATACGCCGCATATTGCTGTAAAATGCCCAATTTATCCAGCTACACAAGGATCAGGACATAATACAATCTGCTGTGCCATTGGCTCGCATAACAATACCGGGATTGTTAGGGGGTTAGTTGGGGTTGGGGTGCGCCGTGCGGGATGCTGATTGGACTCGCTCGTTACGCCCAAAGTACGTTTCCATGGAAATGTAATCTGTAGGTTTATTGCACCTTAATGGGGAGTTAAACTACCCTAAAGTTGTGGATCTGAAGGGAATAATTTCGCTATATCTGGAGCTTGAAAGCTTATTAATTTTGCTCAATTATGAAATTATCAAGTTACAAATTGAGCTTTGACTCCTCGCATATAAGTCGCCGTTTTTAAGGAAACTTTGCATTTAAAGGAGACGTTCCATGACGTTTTCTTTTTGGAGTAACAAAATCGTAGTGTGGGATCCATCTCTTTATTTGGGATAAATAATTAGATAAAGTACCTACTACTATACTTATTATCGCCTATCCGGAACTTTGTGTCATTATCCATTAACATAATAATCATCGTGAATTCGAAATAAAATAAACCCATATCCGAGTCCTACATTTAGCGAGTGTGATTTAAAAAAAATTCTTCAAAACTTAACCTTCCCGCACGAAAGTGTCTCATCGAGACCCGCCACATTCTCATTGCGTTTGAAATTAAGATGCTATTCGAAGTACAAAATACTTACCTAATAAACGCACCGCAACTACGATGAGTTTATTGTAAACTGATGGCGCATAATGTAATACCTACATCAATTTCTTTTAATTCTGTATCCAACCTTACAACAATAAGCAATATTTAACAAACAAAAATTCGTTAAGCCGCTTGTGAGCAGGAGGCGAAAAGTGCACATCAAATTTGTTTTCTCGATTTTAATAGCCCTTATGAACATTTCATGCCTTAACGAGAATACAAACATGAAGTAATTTTTAATTTCTGATCGAATGACACCAATACCAAGTCAGTAAGTGGTGTAGTCCCGGAGCCTTTGTGAATCAGACAGACATACAGACAGATAAACAGACAGACAGACATGAAGAGCGCAAAAGTGCACTTTTTATTTTTTGAATGTGAAAGTGCACTAAACATTCGTTAAGCGTTATTTGCAGTTTCGACACTGTAATACACTACACTCTACAGCATGCTTTTTTAGCCTGCGCTATCCTGGATGTTATATCTTCCTCGCTACGATTAACTTGTGTAACCTTACTACCTAAATAGCAAAATTCCTTTATAACTCTCGCCAGGAAAGATTGCCGGTCACAGCACACCTTGTGTCGATCTACAATCTACGAGCGACTTCCGGAATAGGATTGCGCCAATGTTAAACGAAAAGTCTTTTTGTTCAACATTGACACGATACTATCCCGGAAGTCGCTCACATCTTTAGAAAAACATAGATTGTAGACCGGGATCAAGTGTTCTGTGACCGGCAACCTTTCCTGGCGAGATGTTTACATGCTTTAAAGTGTCCTTTCCTATTCGGATCTTTATCTTTATCCTATCCTCTCTTTTCTCGCATTGCATTACTTTTGTTTTTTCCTTGTGGATTTTCATATAGTCTCTAGATAGTATTCCCTCCATACCTTTCCCCTTCTGATTGGTAGTATTATTCTCATTATAACATCCGCGTATCTCAGCATATGTATATTGTTGGGACTTGGGATCGATTCTTTATATAAATGTACGTACGTATAACTTCACAAACTTTGGCAGTAAGGTGCCTACGCTGCAAAATTTCTTTCTGATTGTCACATTTTGAACATTAATAGGTATTTACATTAAAAGCCAGGAAAATGATACATTACCGGCGAGAAAATATTGAAGTGTGAGGCCGAGTAGGTACTTTAATTTCCGAGTCAGGTAATGACATTTTACTGACGAGTTTTGTATTAAATTTTACCCGAAATCGTCTTTTAATATAAAATTTCAATTTGTATATACCTATATAGAACTTTTGATTAATGGTAGGTAATCTGTCAGTCAATGAAGGTTTCAGGACGATTTTGAGTAAATGTAGGTATTTATTGCAAAATATCAATACAAAATTTGACGACCTAAAAATGTGTGCCATTCTGCGAAATTATATACATACCTATGACCAATGACATTAAAAGCTATATCACTCTTAAATTACTAATTAAAAATGCCCCAACAACCTTTTTACGGAGGAATTTGTACTTACCTATATGAAATTTTGTTTTGAAAGAAGCGGAATCTTGACTTTTAGTTTTGGAGTATAACAACGCTGCAATAAATTAAATCTTCCCATTTTTACTATAGTTTTCCTGCAAAATAAAAAAAACAATAATAATACAACATTGGTCTTATTCGTTTCTTACGAAAAGTACCTATTACATAAATTCTGCAACTTTACCCCTTATGATACCTGCCATATGGCGTGGTGAAACGTGAAAAAAGGGCATCATCCTGAATAGCTTGTATACTTTGATACACCTATTCGATGAAGAGCGAGAGTGCGTGATAAGCAGCTTTATATTGACGAATCCATACACAACTTGCTTGTTTGCTTCCAATTACACTCTAGGTACAAGACAACCGCATCATAGCAGGCATTAAATACTATTACTTTATGATCATATAGGTATACGTATACGTTATAACTTTGATTACTAAAATGCTATTTTTGTTCCATGTTTGAGTTTAGTCGTAAATAAATAACCACTTTAACCGAACAAAGAAAAAATTTTCCTTTTCATTTACTCTGCGAAGAACCCTAAATCCAACAATTGCTATAGCATCCGTAATTAACTTACAAAATACAATTAGGCCCAATCAATCTCGTCATACTATATTATCTCCCCATTTATCCACCTTCGCGCTCAATCCTTATTTCCACGTGTTAAGGGTTGAAGTGCTTGCGAAGGCGGAACAAGCTGATAGTGGATCACGACTCCCGTATACGCCAGATTGTAATTGTTTGTCACGTCGTGTGTTGGTATCGGCGTTTTCGTCAAAAGAAGTGATGTGACGCACATTGGCTATACAAGTCGATTTTTATACCTTGCGAAAATGGAAACGGACCTTTCACCGCTGCGTAAGGACTTAGATCCGAATTTGACGGCAAATTATTCGAATCGCACTTCCTTTTTGATTGAGGATATTTTGTATCGTCAAAAGTTGAATCAGAACGACATTGGATTAAGTCCCAAACTCGTCGACCATCAGGAGATCCATCCGTCGTCCTACAAACAGAGCCCAGTAGTTAAGTGCGAGGATGAAAAAAGTTATGTGCACAAGCGGTGTGAAAAATCCGGGTATACGTACTTCCAGCCACATCTACATCCGAATATAAATGGATGCGTGCAGAATTTGCAACCGACGGAAAATGGCTACATTCAGGTGATGGGAGCACTTGGAGCCTATCTAGGTACTCCGTATAAAAGTATTTCCGATCACCCCTACTTTCTTGCACAAGGTAAGTCTTTCTTTTACACTCCTGTGTATTATGTGAACGCGATATTATAAAAAGTGTGCTAAATCTGAAAACTCTATGTTGCGAAGAGCTCAGAACAGACATAAACCGCTAAAGCGGATCTAAAAAAGCGACAGAGCACCTCGGTGTGACCCTACGGGGTCATTGAATTTGACCCACTTCCAATACGTTTGTTACATGTCAACTGTGCAGAGTTTGCACCGAATCGGCCCGAGTGTTTGGCAGTTATCGTGTTCGCGGACGGACAGACGGACACCATAGATTCCCCTATGAAGCTTGCATCGCTTTGCTAGGCCTATTTTCTATAGATTTGCGTTAAATTTTGTATGTATAGACGGACGGTAAACCGAACAAAAAACAATGTGAACTCGATCTTCAGCACCAGTTTTGGAAAAGTGAAATCAAAATTGCACCCCTATAAAGTTATCCAAAAGGTGTAAGTACTTTAATTTTTACCCGTGCATTGCATTTAGTTACATCATGTAATAGCCGTTGTCAAGGGGTAAATTAAATATATGTATGTAGGTGAATACAGTTATCCAAGTGTTAGTAGGTACGTATTCTAAAAATGTATTTTGTTCCACTTCTTTGCGTAAGCGCACACCATCCGCAATAATGGTCTGGCTGCGGTCTTGAGTTAACAGTGGTCGTAGTGTAATAGGTCGCGATAGAAACTGCAGGAATCGCATTACTGACAGTATGTCTCTTCATATTCGCGTAAGATTGTAGGAAAATTCGACCAGATTGTAGGTTCTGCAGTAAAGTGTAGTTAGTGCCTTTGTGAATAAACAAAGGTAGTGCTAAAAGTTTTGTCCACAATTTCAACATTTCTGTTATTAGTAGCAATAGCCATGACTTTTGTTGTTTTATGAATTGCTACTAATAACAGAAATGGTGAAACTTATTTTTAAATTTGCGGATATACCAAAAGCTTAATAACACATGTAAAAACATAGTTTTGTAGGCACCTTTTAACTCTGAACAACTTTAAACTCTACAGTTTTTTCTGTAAAATGTACAGGAGGGCAGGATATTGCATAAAACTGATTTCCCATGTTAAATCCCTATATGTTCCTACTTACCGTGCACCACCCGGTATGTACATTTTGGTTCTTGCACCATATTTTATACTTTTACCTTCTTTCATACATTATATTTTTCCTTTGGGAGGCAGTAGTTTCCCTCATAGTTTGTTCTGAAGCATTTTAAACGATCATTTCTGCGCCGTAGTGAACGAGAATATTTTAAATTGACATTTATTATTTTCTATGTAAAAGATTCACTTAACGATATAAAGGATTACACCCCTAAATTAAACACTATACAACAATTGACAATGGGCGTTTATTGAAAAGTAACAATGGCTCGATACATTGGGCCGCATGAATAAAAGTAAGTAAATGCTTATACTTGCAAAATTCAAAGTAAATACTCGTAACTGCCCCTTCATACTGGTCTGTTTAGCATGGTTTAGCAGCGCTGCACTGCGCCCTGTCCTGCTGCTCAGAAGAGCTGCTAAGTCACCCAGTGTGAAGGAGTACTTACGAGTATTTGCTTTGAATTTTGCGAGTATAAGCATTTGCTTCCTTTTATTCATATGGGCCATTGCTCTATTTCTCGAACGTCTTTCTTGGATGTCGCGTATGAAGTCCTCATATGTATGTAGGCCGTGCTCCTTCGCGCACCCCCTGGCATAATAAAGCTACCTTAGCGAGCCGTAATAAAACGTGATGTTTTTATGTTTCACGCAGTTCCGCTTACATAGCGTTACGGGCACAATTTGACATGGTAAGGTATAATGATTAATGAATCTACAGTTAAGGGGAAACAGCAGTTTTTCCAACTAAACCTAGGGACCTGGGAGGCGATTTTTTTAAATATTTTTTTTAAGAGCTATTATCAACGTTTTCATTTGGTGTATAACTTATTTTCTCGAAAAACAACCTTTCAGAATTGGTACCGCAAGAAGTACCCGCAGCGCCTTAAGTCATATGGCCTGAGGCGGCAGACGATCGATTTTAGCATACTCTGATAGGGCAAAATGGAACTCCATCGGTTAAAATTTTGATCATTCTCGTTCAGTGGATTTCGTGCTAGCTCCCCTACTAGAACTGCTAATCTGCATAGAAAAAATATGCTGTACTCGTCCGCCCAAGTTTTCTTTTACAATGAGTCGAGCGAAAACGCACAGCAATTGCAACATTAAAATACTAATCAGTTTTATATTCCAGGACTACCCTTCCACCCCGCACTATTTGGTAGCAGTCCAAGCGAAATATCATTAAACGCGTTAAAACACTGCAGGCGAAGAAAGGCCCGAACAGTTTTTAGCGACCCACAACTGACAGGTAGGCATGTAAACATAATCCGAAAACTGCTGACGGCAGTCTTTCAGGATTGGAAAAAAGATTTGCAGCGCAACGATACCTGTCAACACCGGAACGCGTAGAACTAGCTGGCGCCCTCAGCTTAAGCGAAACCCAAGTGAAAACCTGGTTTCAAAACCGTCGCATGAAACACAAAAAACAAATGCGGAAACTACAAGAAGACAAATCGGGGTCTTCATCGACCAACATAGATAAACAACTGCCATCGGAAACGAAAAGCGCTGGTAAACACTACTTTTACACATTATTATACCTATACCTTCCTGCATAGACTGTACAACTTCTTAAACATCAATTAAGGCAAATTCTGAACTTAATGAACTAAATTATAACATAAGATGGTGGGTGAGAAGGTGAGATCGGCCACTTAGAAACATGAATAAGTGAGTTACCTCTTGCAACCCTACAATAACCGCAAATACGCTACATAAGAAATTAACTCGATATGCATACGACGCTGCTTTTCGAAGTTCACAACTTCAGTTGTAGTTGTAGTAGTACATAACATACATAATACAAGTCGGTGCGGGTAAAATTTAATTACTACAGACGTAGAGATTCCTTCACGGTTTGTTGCTTCAAAATATAATCAAGATGTATATTGTATATAGGTTATAACTAATTCAATATGGTCAGCGTCTTAAAAATAATAGTTTATCCTCCACCGCACAAAGAAATAGGGCTTTTTTTCCATTAAGGGTGTCCGAACTTGAAAAATGAAAATAACAAATTGTGTGTAAATTATGGCAAAAACATTTATTGCGGATTAAAGTACCTTCAATATTTACTACCTAGGTATTATGTTTTAGAAATAACATTTGAAAGATGCTTTCAGAACATAATGGTAGGTACTGAATGCACTTTAATCCGCAACAGGTAAATGTATTTGCCATAACTTACACACAATTAGTTATCTTCATTTTTAAAGATCGGACACAACACACTATACTTTATCAACTATTTATATAGAATGCCCAAAGATGAGATTCATCGTTGGGCAGAATTACCTTGGTGTATAAATGTTATATGTACTCGGGCTTCGCCCTCATTAATGAAACTGCAAATTCGTGAAAAAAAGTATCACTAGTTGTACAAATAACTATTGTTCGATGATCAAAAGTAGGTATAGATATATCACACACACACACACACACTATTATATTTCGCCATTAGAATATATAATACATACTTCTCGACTGTAAAAATAGTGCATGTAATTTGGATAAAATGTGCAATTGCCTTAATTTGTTCGTCAAAGAATACGTTTCTTATCCTGGCGCTTTTGTATAGGTAATGGCCAATAGGTACCTATACACTACAGCTTTTTAAAAGCCGTGAAATTTTGATAAGCACGCTTATTGTTGGTCGGAGGGTTGATGATTCATGGTCATTTGAACGAAGCCGCTAACAAACTAAAAGTTCATCATTAAATTTCGATTCCTATTTGCGATGAGTTTCCCGGTTTATTAAAATAAATTGACGTATGCAAGCCAGAAACTTCATTAGAGTTCGCTAAAGGCAAAAATTTAATTACAATCTAACAAAAATGCACTAAATGAAGGATTGTTATAAATGACAGCGTTTGAGGACAGCTTGGTATTAACGTAATTACGTCATATAAAGTGGACGCGTCTGTGCAAGAGAGCTTCCTATGTTGGGCATCCTGAAAACGTTTTCTGATCAATTACTGCGATTGTGAATTAATTTGTCAGTGAATGTCAGTAGAAATCGGCAATTGTCAATGTAATGCTATTTTAATGACATCCCTCCTGACTAGTCGGATACCGGAACCGAGACTAACGTCAGTCAACGTCAACGTTGGGATCGTTTCCTTTTCAAATCGGATTTGCTTTTGTCTATTAATGAAATTAATCTCCAAACTTAAACCTTTTCTTACTAATTACAAATAAGATTCACTAATATCGTATGTAGGTATTATATTTGTGTTGCCTCTGTTTAATTAATGAGTGATTGATTATATTATTACATTAAATGTTCTATCCCAACCAATTTAAGTTGCTTAAAGTGTTAAGCGATTAACCCCCATTGATTTTCTAGAACGGCGAAACAGGGACGGAGGCGAAAGATGGGAGGGGTGGCGGGTGTCGAATTGCACTGCACTATTGCTTCAGGTGCTCAAAATTGGAAGGAACACAAAAAAAACGAACTTTAGTAGCATTGTTATGTTATACTTTCCATATTAGGGGTGTCTAAGGCTTATCCTATTTACAGGCTGCAAACACCCCGCAGAAATACAAAGCTCCTAAAGAACCACCACGATATATTTTTAAAGTGGTACAGACTACCTATAGGAACAGGGTGTGTACCGTAAATTTAATTACGTGATTTATTTATATAAAGTTATTGATGTTCACTTGTACTAACACTATGAACGAGAAACTAAATTTAAGCGGTTCTTAAATATATTCATTTTTAACAGTTAAACATTCTTTATCACATATATTTGTATACACATTTGTAACACGAGGACCGGCACGAATTTCACTAATTATTACTTCCGACATCGATGTTGAGAATAACATTAAACCCAATTCTGGAGAAGTCTTAAATCAGCATAACATCTTTCATGGAACGAATTTCGGTTTTCATTCCTTATCGTCGGTTATCAACTTGATGGCGACTTGATATAGGTTTCGATACAAGTGCATCGTTCTACACTTTATTTATTTTCTCGCAAAGCATACGACTGGGCCTATCCAGTGTCCCCAGTAGAAAAAAAGTCACACCTATCGAGTCGAAGTGAAGTGGAGTTGAAAAAATATTTTAATATCAACATTAACTACCAATCACTACGTCCACCGTCTTAGTTTGGTCACAACGTCGAAAGCGCACTTGTAATCTTGGTCATATATAGCATCCACTTTGTTCACAACCTTCAGTACCCGCTGGTTACGTTGTTCACTGCTGACTTTGGGTCCCGACGCTCATGTTTTATCATACGAATTGGTGTGTAATACAACACGGCGTTGAATACGAAGTTATATTTTTTTAATTTTTCGGCAAATGTGAAAAAATTGACCTATTTGAGAGGACGTTATGACCAAAAGATGAAGAAGTGGCAGACGTTACTGTAATGGACGTTGTCACCAAGTGGCTGTTACTATCGTGGACGTTACGTTGTGACCAAAACAAGGTGGTGGGCGTTGTCTTCTAAACCTTCACCTTCTTCAATTATTTTTTTTTTGTAATTACAGATACTCCCGTGGATTTTTCGGGACGAATTCCTATAGAACCCAAATCAAACAGCGAGTCAAGATCTTTACACCAATCTCAGGATTCGGATTTGAGCGATTGCGATAGCGATATTGACATAGTTGGAGATACGAAATCAATTGTATATTCGTATAATGGTGCTTAATGAAAACCGACGAAATCTGTTATCTTCTTAGAATATGGACGAAACGTAATGTGTACACTGCAGAAAAGTTAAAAAAAGACCTTCATAACCTTACCAGATGATCGCTTGACACAACAATTTTTAATGCTTCTCGAGCCCCACAAAAATTTTATACAGATTGTCCCAACTAAAGTTTTCGTCTTCCTGGGTAGCGTCGTTGATCATCAGATGAGCTGCAGTGTTCTTTTTTTATAGTAATTTGAATTTGCTTATTTCAATTTTTTGTGCCCGCCACTGCTGCCAATGCCAAAATTTCTTTAACATACCTCAAAATACTGACGAACGAAATTGTAACTGTGCCTGGAGGCAGTGATAATGCACTTCTTTTTTGTATGTGTATTTTTGAATGCACATACAAAAACGTCGGTCTGTAGCATAGGTACCATAACGAATAACTGAAATCACCTTCAAATAATTTGTCACACGTATAGGTACCATTATATAGACAGAGTATACATTTTAATGTGGTGGCTACCCCTGTAAGCAGATGAAATTTAACACTTGAAGATAAGGTCAAATGTGGTTTCCTGGTCAATACAATTTCGACTTGCTCGAGCATTTTGTTGTAAATATTCGGAAACTGCGGTTTAATAGAAGATACAAATCTCTATTGGAAGATCTTGTACATAAGGCAACATTTGTACCTACCTAGATAAGGTTTTCAAGTAGGTCCATTTCAGTTTACAAAAAAAATTGTTGTGCGTCAAAGGGATATTATATACTATAGTCACATTTGTTTATATGTAAATTTGATTCTAAAAATTAAGGAGTAATTGTAAGAAATGTTTTAAGTAATATTTGTTATGTTCGTGTCATTCGGCATATAAATAAAGGTTAGAAATACCTATCTAAGTTTGCTTTCCGAAGAAATTCTTTACAAACAGCAACTACTGGTTCTATCGTCTAGTCATCTAGTGACCATATTAGTAAGTGGTGCAGCTTTAAAATATACAATCAGTCATTTGTGAACAAACGTACCTACTCCGTGTACAAGTTTGGTCCTTAACCATTTTTTTAAACAGGAACCACCCAAAGACTGTGGTCTTTGGTGCTCGTTGCAGATTGTTTTAGTCATTTATACGTACAGTCGTGGTCAGAAGTAATGTCCTCCCTTAGAAACTGCAACTGTAGAAAAAGTACCAATGTGTCAGCTTCTCCGTGATTTAGTTCAATTTCATTTCAATCTTAGACATTGTTGAAAAGAAGCTCAAATCTCACAGGAGATCCGGTATATTAATTATGTGCTACACTTGAGATAATCGAGGGACATTACTTCTGACCAAAACCGTACTTTTTTTACTTCTTAGTTCTTGGGAAACTTTCTCAAACACAGCTTTTAATGAAACCTTCCGCAAAACAAAATATACAGCGCAAAAAATTCACACCGCCAATTTTGGAAGATTGTCTTATGTAAAGTAAGAGATCGTCGTTGGTACAAAGTACTGAGTGGAATATTTTGTTCCGTTATCAATGATCAGCCGACCCGTGCCTCTTCCCCTTACTTCTAATGAGAGCAGTTTGTATATAAGGGAGTCATGCCACATAATTGAAAATAAGTGATAAATATGCCGCCCGTCGTACAGGTTGTAACTGGAAGTAATGCGGAAGTGTACAGCGTGCACGTTGTTGACATTCGTAGTGATACGGTTTCAAAGCCGACACCTGCGATGAGACAGGCGATGGCCATCGCCGAGGTGGGCGATGATGTTATGGGTGAAGATCCGACCGTAAGAGAATTAGAAAGGAGGGCGGCAGCAATGTTGGGCAAGGAATCTGCAATATTTGTACCGAGTGGCACCATGGCTAATTTAATTGCGAGTAAGTGAGATAGGTATAATACGACGACGAAGGTAGGTACTAACAAAACTCTTTGATACCTTTTGGTAGTCATGGTCCACTGCAATCAGAGAGGTAGCGAATTTATCGCCGGTCACGAAAGTCATATTTTTCTCTACGAACAAGGTAAATCCATCAGAATTCTCCAAATGTTAACTCTTCACTCCTGTAGGCGGTTCTGCCTCCTTGGCAGGTGCGCAGTGTTCCCTAGTCACAAATAATTCCGACGGAACTTTCGACTTAGATGAAGTTCGAAAAAGGATAAGAGTCAACACAGATTTTCATGAGACCTTCACATCCCTTATTCTTGTCGAGAACACCCACAACATGTGTGGGGGACAGGTAAGAACTATTACAAAAACCCAAATGCCATGTTAAACGGTTATCGACTTGTCTGTTGAAGTATTAATTATTTAATTATAGATTTTCGTATCTGTTAACAAATTCGAAACTGGAAATATTCGGTTTTAATGTCAAACTCTTGCTATCATTTGGTTCGCCTTATCAAGTGAAGTCCATTCTAATTAACAAATTGCACAATGTTTAATGGCAGTAATCCTATTGCAAAATACCGCAATAACTTATGTCGATTACACTATAAGGAGCAAATACTTAGGTAGGTCTGACGCAGATCGATCAACTATTTTTGCGTGTGGAATTATAGTGTTTCAATTTGTTCTCTAAGTACGAGTATATTATTTATTTGCAAATTAGGGGTAGGTACCATTTACGCAGTAGGTATCTCCACTTCTAAAAAAGATCGCGTTTTCTAAAAACAAACTATCCGCCGTAACATATATTCATTTATTAAAGAAGCGTCAAATGTAGGTACTATACACCATCGTCTACATAGCTGTAGGTATGGATAAATGAGACTCAACCGACAGTGTTAGGAAGAGGATAGAGGCAGTAATAAATAATCTACTTAACACGAAGCTGGCATATTTAGAGTGAAATTGGAACGTTTAGTAGGTAATATCACCAAAATATACCTACAGTGCAGTGATTTACGAAAAATGTGTCTTGTTTGGTGGTCCAGTCGCTTGGGAATCAGAGGATGTAAAGAGATTGATGACGCTGATCGAAACAGATGTAATATGCGTGTTTCCTGCAAGTATTGATAACATGAACATTATAAACCCTACGACTATAGTAGTGGTACAAATTGGTAAAGAACTGGCTCCTCCTTGAGAACAATAATGGAAAATCAAACGTAGCGTTTGCTCCTAAAACTATGTGAAAGTATTCATTCGATTTAGGACACGGCAGGCGGAATACTGTTGCTTTTATTAGAATTAGATTAGAATTACAAGTCCTACAACATGCTATTTATTGTGGAATAAATAAGTATACCTACCTATACCCAAAGATCAGTGTAGTATGATCTTTGCTATACCTAATATCCTCAGTGGTACACCAATATACAGGGTCATTCTTGACGAGCGTCAGTTAGAAAGATATGGAAAACCTTTGAAAATTAAGCTAAACTGATAAGTCCTTTAAGGGTTTTGGCACATGATGAATTGACCTAAAATATTTTCAAAATGGCACAACTTCCGGAAATACCGGAAGTAGCCATCAACTTTGTTATTTTAAATAGGGACCCCCTATTTTTTCTACATTTTCGGATTCTACGTCGAATTTGGAGTACAACGATACCCATAGTTGACCCTTTGCTCCAAGGGCTTCGCCGATATTCAAGTTTTTGTGTCAAAAATTGAATTTGCAGGGGTAATTTTAAAAATTTATTATTCGAAAACGGTGAGAGATATTGCAAAACAGTTTTCAATGCTTTATTAAGGAAAGATCGAATTTTCTTATCATCACCACAAAAGGCAATATACTAGTCAGATAACTGTTATGAACTAAATTAATATGCTCGATACTCGATATACAGTGCTATTTATTAAAAAGTAGACATAGGGATTTACGTGTATCATTTTTCTATATGTCTACTTTTAAATGACAAAATTTCTCCTGATGGGTGCGTAATTTAATAACTTCTTAAACTCAAGTCTATCTATATATCATTGTCTTGCAAGTGTCTTCATCTACAATTTATTAATTATAATTATGAAAAAAAATGTAAATTATTATACTTGTATTCCAATCTCAGTAATATATTAATTATAAGAATGCTTGTATGGCCATTTTACTATTAAATTATTATTATTATTATTAAATTATTAAGTTATCTCACATTTTAAATGCCATCTATATAGGTATTACGACAACGCATAGACATTTCAAAAACAATTATTTAAAAATATCAAATATGCTACCTTTTTTAAATCAAAACATTTTCTTTCTGGATACATCATGATACAGTGAGAGTATTTGGAGTTAATCTCTGATATAGGTATACGAGTAGGTAGGTATATGTTTATCTTATTATCAGAGGGCTGTATTTTGAAGTTTCCTAATATACTTTTAATTGATGCCTTGTTTTTGTACCTACTAAAATGCATTATGAGTGATAAGAGTATCAAAATATGTTTTTCGTTATTTTTGCTGGCCTTGGAAAGAGCAACCTACGACATGCTAAGCTAAACCTAAAGTATCTTAAGATGCAGTAGTACCAATGCCTAAGTTATTATACATTGCCTTATATTCCACAATTTAGGAAAGATTTCGGAAATTATTCTCAGTGTACCATAAATTCCTGATAAAAATATAACAATTGCACCAAAAATTATTTTGTAGAACTATGCGATCAGGGGTAATTTGGCTTTAGGAAGTAAAAGTGCGCTATATTGTTACACATTGGTGGTCGTGAGTTTGACCTTCTTCATTTCTATCATTGCTGGCAACTTGGAAACGCATTGATTGACAATGTAGTAAATACCTTCAATACAAACTATACGTACTTATTTCAGGTTATTCCACTATCTTGGCTAGACCAACTTCACTCAATCACATCGCTACACAACATCCCCATCCACATGGACGGTGCTCGCCTAATGAATGCAGTGATGCAAAGTAAAGTGCCTGCCAGTCGTATAGTACGCGACATGACATCAGTGTCCTTCTGCTTGAGCAAGAGTTTGGGTTGTCCAATGGGATCAATGCTATGCGGTTCAGATAAATTCATCTCTCAGTAAGTATAGGCATTCCGCCCATTTTTCAATTCGTTTTATAACGGGATATTCCTCTCTTCAAAGCGCGAGACGCATACGGAAATTACTCGGTGGTGGACTGCGGCAAAGCGGTATAGTGGC
Source organism: Photinus pyralis (assembly GCF_008802855.1). Classification (NCBI taxonomy): domain Eukaryota; kingdom Metazoa; phylum Arthropoda; class Insecta; order Coleoptera; family Lampyridae; genus Photinus; species Photinus pyralis. Next base: position 13,540,531 of record NW_022170250.1, read on the forward strand.
CGCCGCAGGTTTGGTCGCATTTGATGAGATGATCGATAGACTACAGATCGACCACGACAACACCTACAAAATCGCAAAAGGAATACATTGCCTTCAATCCGAACTGATTAGAGTAGATCTGGATAAGGTACAGACTAACATCTTAATGGTTCACGTTGCGGATGAAAGAATGTCAGCCGATGACTTTTCCAAACGACTGGCGACTGTTAAAGAGACTGACACTGTCAAAGTGATTGTTAAAGTAAGCGTTCGGCATGCGAAATGTGTTCGAATAGTTTTGCATTGGGAAATTGATGAAAACGACGTTGAAAAAGCAATTGAAAAAATATACATGGTTGTTAAGGAGTTTGAAAGTAACTACATTAGCAGAAAAATGCAGCGTTTGTGCATCGCCAGCACCAAATAGGACCCTTGGAGAAAAACGTTGGCTCGGTACATCGCACAATTTTCTCGTCGATTTAAAAAGTCCTTTACGCAAATTAAGTACTAAACCACAAAAGCGCTTACTATACATTGTAACATATCTTTTTCATTAAAAACAAAAATATTTTCGCAGTAGTAAATGATTACACCATTATTCAATCACCCTTAAATCAAGTTGTATATGGAGTAAATGACTCTCCGGTTAATTGCGTTAATCTTTTACCAGATACTGTTGGTGTTTAGAGCATCGACAATGCATTAATACCATCGTCTGCAAAATCACAGTCCCCAGAAAATAATGATTGAGTGCCGTCAGTGAAAAGGCCGCCAATCTCTTTTTCAGTGCTCGCGTACTTAGTTTCCGGCTGGGGTTGATAATATCGGAGCACGTTTTAACTTTGCTGTCTGATGTGTCTCAGATCGTTCCGGAAAAAAATTTTTCTTATAGAATGTGGCCTGTAGAATCCATAATTTCAAACAGTTCCAAGATTGGGCTACTAGTTCAAAAGTTACAGCCCTTTGAATTTTTTTTCGAAATTGGTCTATAACTTTTGATTGAGAAGTCTGATCGAAAAAGTACGAATTGTTTTGGATTCTACGCACCAAAATTAATAAGGAAAAGTGTTTTCCCGAGAAATTTTGGTGCAGTCGATTTTTGCAAAAAAGGAAGGTTATACACTGCCTTTCCTCATACAGGACTAGATGATTTGGGAAACTTTCCAACTGAAGAACTGGACTATTTTGAAGACAACTATACTAGAAGACGAAATCTAAGGGGACGTCGCCCACCTATATTTCCATTCAGAATGTGGAATGTATACAACCTAACGTTTCAAGGAGATGAATGCACAAATAACCAGGCATGTCATAGATAGATGATCACATACTGAACTGGGGTTGACTAAGGATTACCTGCAATTTGGGATTTTATTAGGTGCAGCATAGCAGGGATTTATATTACGAACAAAAACTTGTGGGCGGGCGAAATCGACCGCTAAAATTAAGGAAATACAGAGACACAGACGAACAGATTATTCATATCGATCGAGAATACCAGGAAAGCACTAAGTGAGTAGTCCCTAATTTTGAAACGGACGATTAAATCTAAGACAATAATGTATGTAAGTTTATAAAGTAATCTTGACTCTTTTAGAATAAAAATAAACCAAAACAATTTATTTGCATGTATTAAAATTTCTTGATTGACCGTCACCCCCGCAAAATGGCCGCGGCCATACCATTCCCACTTGAATTACTACAATTTAAAATCAAGAAAACCAATGACCTAAGTCAAAATCTACTAGCATGTTCACAAACATAAAAATGTTGGTTAAGCTGGTATTTGAAGTTGCTATAATGAAGACAACAAAAACTAACCCCTGAAGAATCGAGGAAGTCCACAAAAAACCTAAGAACGTTCGTCCAGTCATTTATTCACATCACAGATTTGAATTGACAGAAATACTAAGATTTATACAACCTTTTATTATTAAGACTTTTTTAAATGTGGTGCCAAAGCGATCTACTACATACAAAAGATGTTAAACATAATTTCAAATCTTGTGTAGGTCCCGCTTCCAAAATGGTCAAACACAACAAATGAAACAATTTTTACCCGTAATTTAAATCGACCCAACAAGTTTTAATCAGCGGAATATATTTCATCGCCTATAATTCAAAATTGATATACGTACGTTTGACACTACTTAAGTTATAATAATGAATTGTGCTAGTAAACTGCAATAACAAATCTTTGTTTAGAATTACCTAGTAGGAATGTTAAAACTCTTCAAGAACTATTTACAATATTTATAAAAATATACAGTTTTACTTCAACGAAAATGCTGATTTAAACAATAAGAAAATGGAAACAATTTTTAACATGTGTACCTGGTTCAAATACTGAACTAAAACTAAACTATTTACAAATTGTGCAAAACTAGGTATATATTTACAAAAAATTCTGTTATATACAAAATTTAAGTTATGATACACATACAAAGTTGCTTTCGATCCCCCACCTATTTCAAGGTGTCACATTTTTAAAATTTCTCAAAAGCAACTTTTACAAAGATTATTATAATAATCAGATCATGAATTATGAATTCATTTTCAGTCAGCTCATTTACCAATAATGGAATGTTCTGCCATAAATATTTACAATGTATTTTATACTGACATATTGTTGACCAAGAGTCGTAGAAATGTGTTAACTCAAATTGCCACGGGATACAACAAAAGTGGTTTACTATACATTTCCCTGCAAAAACTTTTCCTTAATAAGGAGATGTTACGGTAAACTGGATGATCTAACCACAATTGTTTCACATTGCTTGAGTCGTTCAAACATCAGCTATACTTACTCTAAAAGATAACAATCGTTTTTAGCGTGAAACATGTATCCATTCACACCTATTAGGAATGCTAAAACTATACTTGCACAATTAAATTAAACATGGCAGTAGTACTAGAAAGAAATTAGGACTTACTGAACTACTAAAACGCTCTCAGTCAACAATACACGTTTCCTTGAAAAACATCACAATTTTACATACCTCTCCCACCACATGAATTACCAAGGAATAAAGTGACCAGTTCATGTCTCTATTTAGAGCTCTCGGAAATTAGCTCTAAGTTCATTTTTGATCATTTAAATCAATCAACATCAAAGTACATACTTCTTGTTGAATAGGTATGCTTTGCTACTTCTTCGACCTATTTATTGATTTTAGTAATATAAAAAAGAAACATACAACACAGCAGAGTCCGAGGCAAACATATAGCTAGCCATATTAATGTAGCTGTAAGGATTACTTGCACTAAAAATATTCCTAGATATAATTATAACTCCCCTAAACAAATGTTAGGAAATCTGTATGTATTACTGAATGTGTAGGTATTTAAAAACTAAAACTATTTTTGTCTCCAAAAACCTAATGATTGAAAAGTTCACCTCAAGAAAATCTACCTATCCTTGACAAGAAAACCTTACTGCGTCTCCCAACATGGCATGTGAGAGAACCATTTTGCAAAATTGTGTCAAAATTTTTGATAGAGAAGTTTTAGAAATGGTGATTTACCGTCTTCAAGGTAAAAAGTGATAATTCAATTTCAAGCAGCACTACCAATAATTTTCAACAGTAAATTCAAAATAATTTACTTTTTCGCATATCCTCAGTACTGTCAGTAAATAGCCTTATGAACAGTAGTATTTGTAAAATATTAATTTTGGCGTGAGCAGGCAGATTCAAATTTACTCTGGGTTTGAGAATTAAGAAAATAATTAAAAAATTAGTTAGAATATTAATTTTACATATAAATTAAACAAAATACAACTAAATGATGCATCTTTGCTCTACCAATATAAAATATGGGAGGGGGGGGGCACTGCCTGCGCCCCTGCATGCAGCGTGACAAAATTCAAAACCAGTTGAAAATACGTCAAAAAAGTTGTAAACCTGTATAATTGATCACTGTGATTCCAAATTTTTCCGTAAGTTCTAATCATTCTATTAGAAACCAAAAAACCTCAATAGACTCTGCACTATCATAGAAAATGCAAAAACTACAAGACGTCTTGTACATTTCAAACCATATCAAAGGATACCTACTCAACAATGACCCGAGTACTGCATTTAAAATTTCTTTGGCGTGGTCGTTGGTCAGAAGACATAAAAAATAATAATGTTGAATTTTAATCATCTCTCATATATCTGGTGATCATTAATCATAATGCATTTCATCAGTTCCCACCTGTGCATGGTTCCTGATAACATGCATTTGCATAACTTCTTGGTTCTATGCAAATATAAAGTAAAATGCAAAATTCAGGCCTACGTCTGCAACATCCATAAGGATTCTGATCAGTCACAAAAAACACAAAGTGCGAACTAAAACGTCCGCATTTACAATTGGTTAAGGAGATACTATGAAACGGTCATACACGAAATAAGCTGTTGACATAATTGATTATAGACTAAATAGTCTCCCGATATCCGTCGCATTTTAAGTCCCTTTGAATCTTTTCTTTTGTCAATAATTTTTAACTCGATCTGTATTCCGCCTTCATACTCGAGGGAAAGTTTATTAGCAATTTCCTCCGATGTTTTTAGTACACACAATTTGGGAGGAATTTGATCGTTAATTGTTCGCTTTACTATTTCTAAAATGTCGTTGGTCTCCAATTTAGAACACACTTCCGACAGTTCCAATTCGTAGGAGCCAGAATTCTTTTGGAATGCATCTTTAAGATCTAATTCGGAGATCTTCCCATCTTCCGCATAGTACCCAACAAAATCCTGTAGACTGTTACACGCAGCGCCATCCAGCAGTTTTAGATTAATATTGTTATCCCTTTTTTGCACGATAAACCTAGTTTCACCTTCGTTATGAGCCAAAGCCAAGTTAAGATTTTTAAAAATTTGAAAGTTTTGAGTACCTGAATTGGCTAGTTCCTGATTAATTTGCATTTTCTCAAAATTTGGATCAATTGGTCGATTACGCATATCTAGGTGGCAATGGCTGCTTTGGGTATTGTTGGAACTGGAGCTGGGACTTTGGTTACCAATGCTGAGACTGTCATTTGAAAGTGAATCATCAGAGTAGCAAGAACTTCTATCAGAATTTCTTCTTAAAAAAAACTCCTCGTTTGTACCTTCCGCATCAGTTGCCTTACTAAAAAATTTTGTATCGTCATTCTCCGCACTGCTCTTTCGTCCAATTCCACGCGTTATTGACGGACGATTTTCTAACGGTTCCGATATTATAAACGACGGTATTTTTTGTACCTTCTGATTATCTAAACTATCAAGTGAATCTTCAGAGGTATCCGAACCTGCTACAAGCGTTACCTCACTACCTAAAATAGAATTCAAATTATAGTTTACTAAGTGGTGGCAGACTGAAAGTATAAGAACATTTCAATACAATGTCTGTATAAACACTATTGAGAGAAAATGCGCCTCAATAGAAACATTTGAAATTCCATTGAGATCTGAGATGGAGAGCTTAGCGACACTCAGTGAGTTCAAAGTGCACCTCACTTGTTTACTACCTTTCAGTTAGAACGTTGAAGACAAGAACACAGTCACAGGCTGGAAAGAGAAAGCGGTTGCGCACACAACATGAATCGTTCATATATAACATCTGTCATACTTCCTTTTTGGTTAAGTAAATTAATAGACAAGGGCAAAATGATGCAGGAAACTACTGCGACTATGATCCTACATTTTTACTTTTGTTTTTTTTTATACGTCTGGTGATGTGCAAACTGCTTTCTGTCACCCGACTGGTTTTCCTCTGAATGTGGCAAAAAAGTAAGGCCTGTTGAGCATTTGGCTTCCGAGGTCGCTAGCTGGTTTGTAGATCTCTGACAACTTGTAAAGATGTGTCAATTTTGAAGCGCAAATTACAATTTCAAGACATCCTAATTCGATAATCATTTTTAATGATACTGTAACTATGTTTCGCCTACTCATTTTGTAATGAAAATGATTGTCAGACTTACCTAGCACATCTGTAACAGATATTTGGGGATGACAAAGTGGTAGCGGCTCAGCTTTCGAAAGATTATGCAAATGGGGAAGTTCCTCCTGTATCATATCAAGTCCAGGACTACCAGGATTACTAATTGGCGAGTTGGTTAAGCTGCGATGATTATGAATGTTCAAAACATGATGCATGTGGTGAGGTACAGGTGATTGGTGTAAGTAACTAGGTTGACTCTGCAAGTAATTCTGAGAAAACTGCTGTTGGTATGACAGCACCTCCATTTTTGTGTCATCCTGCGTCTGGGATTGATTACGGAGCTCCAACTGGAGATTGGTCGAAGGCGTTCCTTGCGTTATTGAACCGGTGCTGGTTGTATTCAAACCGCTTATACCTAAATAAAAACGAATTATACCTACAGCAAATACACTGCAAAACGTAAGTTTACCTTGAGTAATGGAGGAAATACTGTTAGGTTGTGAAAGTGCACCTGATACTGCTTGCGTATAACCAACATAAACTGGCGGAGTCAATACAGGCGAATTGTTGCCCGAATACATTGTTAAATTAGGCATTTGCCCATATAGATTTTGATGTATGGGCGAACCTAAATTGCTTCCGCTATTGCTATACGGTGAAATATTACCGGAATGTAAAGGACTATTACTAAAACTGCGATTCGGATCGTATCCCAAATTTGAATGAACCAAACTGTCATGAGTTAAACCTAGAACTGTGTTAGTATCCGTTGTACAGGCGTATGACTGATGTACAGGGGATGATGATTCTGAGATCTGATGGCGAGAGTCACCGACTATTTGATGTATTGGAGATCCTACATAACACTCAATGTAGTCGCACGCAAATCTAAAGATGTTGAAAGACGTACCAGGAATGGATCTAGGAGGACTACTACGCGGTGCAAGTCCTCTTTGAAGGCGTTGACATTCTTGCTGAGGTGTTGTTGGACTGAGCGTCCGTTGGCCACTTGCTGATCCCTCACTGCCTCGTCTCACAGGACTGAACCTCTCCAATGATTTTTGCTCACGCCCTAAATGTAATATTGTAATGAATTTTACTGGATACATTTTGTCAGTTAAAATAGCATCTAAGTCAATTGCAATTTGCTCAGTTTTGTTAAACCATTGAATTCATGTTGGGTTAAGTTATTTACATCCGCACAGTATCAAAGTTAGACGGAGGAAAGTAAGTTTGGGTATGCATCCACTCCTAACGATTGACATTTTGCATTAAAACACTCTAATAAAATGAAAAAATCAAAGCTTACAATTTTGAACTTACCTTGTAATTCTTGTACAGTTGGTAAGTGGGGTTTAGCCGACTGTCGAGAATGTTTACGTTGGGGAATTATAGGCGGCATGTAGTTACGTCTCATACGAGCTTCTACTTCCATCACTAGCTCGGGTGATATTACTAACAAAGCATGCAAATTAAACAACTACTACACAAAAAAAATATAGCGCACAATACAAAATGCTTTTATTTAGTTGGCAAAGAATAAGAATCGGAATTAAACATTTTAGCGTAAATAAAAGCAGTTCACATTGTAAAATAATAGTTATTAACAAATACAAATAAAAAAATAGCTGTTGTTTCGGTTGTTGGAAATCAATGATAAGGTAATATAAATGGTAACGAGCGGGAGAACTAACAACTGAAAGAACCAGCAGAGCAACACAATTCATAGTAGCTACCAAAATAAAAAAAACTTTTCAATCTTCTAAGCAAATATCAATTCAATTAGATAAGGTTATAGTAGGGGAGTAAAATAGGGAATTTTCGGATTTACTTGAGAGCGTCAGATTAGAGTAAGGTGGGTTAACTACAATAATATGTTGAAACATATACATTACTAAAGACCTCATCATATATTTCTTTCTACCGTCTAATCTACAAAGTTCAAAAGGTCCCTACGACGCTCGAATAAATTCGCATTTAGCATCGTGGGCTCCCTTACTATTACTAATTATAACACAATGAGGTTATAGATATATAATTTCAACATTTTATTGGATGCCATTCGGTACGGTTTCAATGAAAATGATCGCATAGAAAACAAGTGAAGTGACGCTTGGTCAAAAACCAATACCGACCCGGTCTATGGTAGAAGAACATCAATTGGAACGATAATACAGGGTTGCGCATCAAAAGATTAATAGTGAAATATGTCAATTTAGAAGAGTAACATTTTAAAACGTATTTTTCATATGGGTTGTAAATCTGATAAATTATAAATTACTTGAATTCTATTATTTAGTATTTCAAAAGGTTGAATCTCAAAATTAATGCAGACTTTGAGTGTATATTTTGACATTTTTAAGTGCCCAGAAATCCGATTTCTATCAGTAATTCGGGTTCATCGGGTATTTGTATCTTGTGAGTTCATTTTGATTGATTTTTAATTATAACGCTTTTTATTATTCAAAGTTGATACAGAAGGCTCACCCAACAGTCTGTATGGTTAATCTCCCAAATTTCAATTTGCTAATGACCTCAACTTAATAATATTTAACTAAACGTTTTTTATTGCGATAAACTGAGACCACATTCTATATCGCAACAGAATACATTAGCAAAACATGCAAAACGGAAATGAGGAATGCAATAATCATACTTTATAACAAAAATATGGTAGTGCTATATATGTTAACATCAAAACATTTACTGTACCTTATCATGTTACAGTAGATCTTCGCCAATGCCCATTAATATTTAAAACATTGAGTATACCATAAATGTATTAATATACAAATGAACAAACGTACCTGGTGGTCTTTCCATGACTGTGAGTAAACCGGTACGCCGTGTACGTGTACCAGTTGTGGCACTAGACTGTAACGAATGCACATCTTCAGGATTGGCCATCGTGTGCCTCTTGGAATTTCCGCGAGTTAACAAATACCTTGTAATGGCATAAGGATCTGTTAGTTCGTCTAAGACAGGTTGTGTTGTATCTAATGTTTGAGTTGTCGTTCCACTACTTATGCTTGGATTACCACTAGAGCTTGTGGACATTGCTGACAGTTGATCATGAGAGCCGGGGGTGTCCCAAACCATATGCAGGTTGGCGCCTCCGTCTACGTCAAAATCAGCATGTTATTAAATTCAATTGTACATGATTCTTAATGCCGACTTTCTGCTGAATTAATTGAAATAATTTTCGCCCCACCAATACATGCAAGGCATCTCCTCGTGTAATTTAATTCAATAGAAAGTCGATAAAGCTTTCAAGCTAACCTGAAGCGCGTCGTCCAAAACCACCAGCTGCATGAAGCACAGTTGGTGGTTTCAATAAATGAGGATCCTTCCCACTATAGTAATGGGGATTTTGTTGCGCCAACAGGGGTAAATGTAGTGGTAAGTTAGTGTTCGGAAGTATTCGCAGGCCATGTCCATTGGGATCTTGTTGTGCTTGCGACATATAGTGCGATTCCAATACCTTCAACATTTAAATTATGTCATAAACAATCATTTCATAATTGAAAAAATGTACTTGTTCGTGTGCAGGATCGCCCGGACCAACAGTGTGCCGACGTACAGTAAGGTACTGATCACCTGACGAACAACTTCCATAACCAGTAGACGAAGTGGTCGATGGTATTGTCAAAGCACTGGAGTCTTCAACAGCTTCCATTTCCATCTCACCAAACTAAGCAAGTAGTTCAGGCATGTTAGTTACATATTTAAAGGTGATATACAGGGTCATTCTTGACGAGCGTCAGTTAGAAAGATATTATGGAGAAGTTTTGAAAATAAAACTAAACTGATAAGGCCTATTAAGGGTTTTGGCACATGATGAATTGAACTAAAATATTTTCAAGATGGTGCCACTTCCGCAAAATTGCAGAAATAACGGTATGTTTCAAGCAAAAATACAAAAAACCAAGCCTGTGGTAGACTCTGAAGAACAAGCTGCAAATCCAACTGCATCGCTTAATGATATCCAAAGAGAAATTGACATATCAGACACGAGTGCACAAGGAATACTCAAAAAGCATAAATGGCACCGGTATTTGTTTGAAAAAGTGCATTGCATGTTTAGCATCAAATGTGCAAATTAATCTTAAGTTACCTTCTCAAATGGCTGTCCATCAACATCACCAGCTAAATAAACAGCCGGTATGGTAGATATGGATACAAAGGGGGAACCAATATCTTCAGACGCACCTTCCAAAAGTAACTTTCGTTTTTCATTCATGTCGTCTCGCACTTCTCGCAAACAGTTTTCATTAAAGCTCTCGCGTCTGACCGATTGGGGCTCTTCTAATTTCTCAGTTCGCATCTGCACTAAGCAAATGAGATAAATGCTAAAAGTGGGGTGGTACAACAAACCTCACTAGACAAACTGTGACCCTGACTGACTAATTGCTCATTAAATGAGTCACTGCGCTCGTTAAATTTTTGCGATCCCGAACGGGAATACAGGTCATGTTTTGTGCCGTCGCCATCCGATGATTGACATAATTTGGATTGAAAGTTGATGGTTCGTTGATGCAATTTATCGACGAGTAAGTTATATATTGCGTAAATGTGATCGAATGAATTTGATTTGAGAGACTAAAACAAAGTCGTTGATGGATTTAGGGATTTCAACAATTTCCAACCTGTAGGATCATGTTTTGATTAAGTTGCGGTAACTGTAGCATGTGTTCAATGACTGTCTTGTTTAAGTGCATCTCTCGGTCAGGTCCTGTATCTACCGGCGGTAGATTCGCTAACCATCGATGTTTTGCGATCTGTGCCATTGTCAGTCTTTTATCAGGGTCGACTACCAGCATGTGACGGATTAAATGTTCACAATCTGCAAAAATGTTTCATAAAAATATGATTTTCGCAATGTCAATTACCTTGTGACATAAAGTACGGTATCCGAAATTTCCCAGAGATAACTACATTTTGCAAGGATTGAAGTGTGGGACCATCGAACGGAAGGGATCCACAAACAAGAACGTAAAGCACCACCCCTAAACTCTGCAAAGAATACGATACTGGTTATTGATAATTGCATTTGTTTTTGTAATTACCCATATATCTGCTTTGGGTCCATCGTACTTAAATCCTTGAAAGAGTTCGGGGGCAGCGTATGGGGGTGAACCACACCATGTGGACAACTGGCAACCATCCGTAAACTGATTGCTGAAGCCAAAATCGGCCAACTACAAAAAGGTTGTTAACCACAAACAAACCTTAGTCATGACGACCCATACCTTAATATTCATATTATGATCAAGTAAAAGATTTTCAGCCTTCAAATCTCTGTGAACGACGCCTTGCGAATGGCAATAATTAACTGCTGAAACGATCTGGTTAAAAATCCTTTTTGCTTCAGATTCTGTCATTCGGCCTTTTGCAACTAAGTGATCTAAAATGTGTTAGAATATTAATTAGAGCTTTACGCATGTAGAAGTAATACCGAATATTTCTCCTTTACTGGCAAACTCAGTTACAAGATATATTGCTTGCTTCGTCTCCATTAGCTCGTACAGTCTTGTGATATGCGGATGGCGCAATTTTTTCATTATGGCTGTTTCTCGAAATATTTTTGTCAAATTTTCTTCGTCTAATGCAGTCTTATTTATTATTTTTATGGCCACCTGAAACAAATTTCCAATTTATTTGACCAGAATTAATATTACGGATGTATTAATTAAAAAATACGATACAATTGAATATCGAACGATCCCGGGATTTTCACGCATCCATCATTTTTACAACACAACTTAAGGGTTTGATTCTGTCCCAGCAGATCAGCATAGCTTTAATCTCGGCTTTAATAAAACAAATTTTTTGATTCTGCATTAGTTTTACTCGAGGTTTTACTTTTGTTCGAGGTGTCTACATTACATACAAAAATTTCAAGTAAGTATCCTCGTAAGTATCTTAACAAAAAACTTGGAATGCGCAAATCGAGGCGCAAATAGAGAAGTTGTTTGAGGTTTAAGGAATATTTACTAAAACAGAAAACTGCACATTCTTATCTTCTTTGTAACAAGAATTATTTTGGAACCTTAGTCTACATAGCTGAAAAACAATAGCGATCTCTCATATATCCTTAAGAACATGTATAGTAATTTTCGAATAGAGTTATCGTGCACACAGACAGCAATACAAAATTATACTCGATATCTCGATAATAAACAATTTGTACTTGCAAATTTACAAAAAAAGGAGCTCAATAGCATTGGAAAATCCAAGATGGATGCAAAACCGAAAAATGATACCTATGCATGTTTGGGCGGCGCAAGTTCTCTCTTTCTCAAATTAATAAAACAAGATCAAATGGTAATCGTTGTCTTGTGGTCAACATTTTCACATTTGAAGTTGTTGCCATCCTGTACTCATTTCATTGTTTATTGTACTACAGGCCACAGTCAAAATGAGAAAGTTAATTTTCAGAATGGCACAATAGTTTTTGTTCAAAGTAATAAGCCCTAAACCCTAAACTGATCCAATTCACTTCGTTTCTCGTTTCAATTACTGCTAGGCATTTTTGGTCCACAAGCAGCACAACAATCTCGGCAAAGGTTTTCAAGTTTGTCCCTGCCAAGCAACAATTACCGTTTAATGGCAGTAGGAGAGCTAGTTATCGCATTAGGATTCGTCGGCCACGTGAGTTGTGAGCAAAAACGATCGAGTCCATTGCTTAGTTCAAAATCACAGACTTTCAACATTTTTTAATGCGTTAAAACCGTGGTTAAAACTATGACTGTGTATCAGAAGAGCGGAATTATAGCACCTAATAAAACTGTTGTACATTAAAACATAAATCCCCATAGGTTTGATTACGATAGTACCTAATTGTTTTATTTTTTGGTAATTAATCACAAAGTTCGATGGCAAGCCAGAATGTCATGGAGAATTTTGGGGCGGTAGGTACTCAATTATTGTAAGTTTGAAAGCCGACATGAAATAAAATATTTATTAAAACAGGGCTTCACGAGTAAGATCATGGAGATTGCAATTGTTTGATTAACTTTAATTTAAGGAATTGACCCGACGAGCCTTCGCCAGCAGTGGATACGCATTATTACGACTATTCTGTTGGTGTCACGTTGTCTTTGACGTGCACGTGTATGTATGCATCGGTTTACTTGGAGCGAGTTTTAGTGTGAAAGAGTCGCACGTGACCTTGTTCTCGCGTAATTAATTGGAAATATAGTTTTGAGAATTTTGAATTTGTCAAATTTAACATTTAAAAAGCGTATTCTTTTATGAATGTAACTCAAAAGAGAAAAACATTTCGGATTTATGGCAACCCGAAATAGAATGTCAGGTATACATTTAGTAGGAGTAAATCTCTTAGACTTCAATTCCAACATAGAAAAAAATTTGCATATCTAAAAAAAATGCCTCCACAGAAACTTTCGATCGTCATTCTTCGTCAATATTTTGAACCGCAAATTTCACTTTAAAGTTAATTTAAATGTATGAATGCAGTCATTGAAATGGAATTTACCTAAACTAAGTAGGTACTGTCCTTTTCCTCATATTTTTTCCTCCGCCATGGGTACGATTTTATCGGGAGCAACCACATTCCCTTTGTCGGTACCCACTTCCGACGTCCCTTTTGCCCGCAATTCGCCTTTTGGTGAGTATCGCTAAAAACCGTCCACAAAATCGTACTCAATCTTTGGGGCACTTCTCATAACTCGATCATCTATTGGCGACACACGAGAAACGACAAAACTCGCAGAGGAAGATACCTTTTGGGTGTCCGAAGTTGACTACACCTCGACCAAGCGCCTTGCAAGGAATGGCTAAATTCGCCCCTAGGGAAAAAAACAAAATTCCCTCACGCAGGAGTTGTGCAAGATCTTTCGGACGACTCCAATCAACACTGTAGAACAAAATAGGAAGAAACAGAAAATCAACAAGCTCGGGGATGGCGCCCAGATGTCGCCGACCGCACATCATGTATGCATCGTGCATTGTTGAGATGCCACTAAAAAAAAACGTTTTGTTGCGAAAGATGTAAGACCGTGCCTTTTTTTCGCAATTTCAACAGTTCCTAAAAGACAGAATTTCACAAATTATATGTTTTGCATCGCCGTCAGCAATATCGGTACATTCGTACGCCCGTGATTTGTTACGTTATTACTTCAACTACGAACGGAAACCGTCTTTAATATACACCACGGAAGTCCCAATTAATTTTATTGATTATTATTAATTGATAAAATTCGGTTAGCAGCGCGTATGTACCCTGCATTTCGCAACGCTTAGGACGGTTTATTTAGTAGGTAATGGAACGCGATCAATAGTTTATTTAATATCCCGATAAACTGCACAAACCCGTTGTTGAGATAAAGCGTCCCCTTGAAGCTTCTCCACCTAAACAGAGCTAGGGACCTTCGAGTAACAGCAGCAATGCATTTAGAATCTCGACCCAAACGAATACAACTCCAAGCAAAAGTAGCTTCAAGGAGATCAAGAGATAAGAAACAAGTGAGGAGTGAACCAGCCCTCTGCAATACCTATACAAATACGCCCCATTTGCCGCAGTCAGTACTTACTTGGTCACTACAACTCATAAGATACTCTCGCAGGTCTTGTACTTACTTGTAGCCGTTTCATTTTTATCAGACTCTTCAAATTTGGATTCTTTCTATTTTTAATTAAGTTGCTTTTCATGTCTCCCCCAACGCCAAAACAAATCACTCTTACATATCCAAAACAATTAGTCCTCCTCACCTCCTATACGCTAATTTGTTGCCCTTCTCAAAAATTTGCTGTTTATTTATTCTTTTTGGTTTACCTATTAGAACAACGTAAATTAAAACTAATGTGAAAAGGGGTTAACCTAATCTTAAGCTGGTCCAACCATAAAAAACAACTATTGGGAACAAGAAAAGCCCAAATGTCGCGTCCAAATTTGTTGCTGCAAATGAACAGTACATATTTCAGAAGGCACGTACATACATTCAATGTCGTGATTTGAGTTTGCTTGCTGTGGGGTCCATTTATATTGCCAATGATTAGTAAGCGACGCGTTAGTATTTTCTCTTTGTATTTATTTTAATACAAAATTATGTTGTTAAAGAAATTATAACAGTTTTTAATAATCGACAGCACGTATAAATGAAAGCGACAGTGGGAGTTTTGATGTCTTAGGAGCTAGATATGAGCAAAGAATTTGTTACTCAAATTAATTATTATTACATAAAATTTTTCTTTACACATACGACTATTTCTTCATGTACAAATTGTTGTAATTAAAGTACGAACAACGTTTTTAATTTCATGCGGTAATTTTTGAGCAACAAATGGTTTATGGATTCTGATTTATTAGTAAGTTATTACCTATGCTGAGCCATTATAGCGGTTTCGATGTGTTTTTGTGTCTGTCCGTCCTTCCTCGAGAATGAATTTCGAATTCTGTTTCGGCAACGCATAGCTAAGGACTATATGAGCTCGGAGGAACGAGTATGGTAGATAATTAACTCAAATTAATTTCAACATTTGAAGGATTTTCTCAGTTGTCGAGATTTACTTACTGAGTGCGGATACACCGCCAACTTTTAAAGATGGTCCACCCTGTCTATGTAATCTCAATAGGTATGTTAGTACCTATGTACAAAAACACGGCCACAACATCCAAGGTCAAGGTTTTTCGCTAATTTCCCCCAAAAATTGAATCGGTTACAGTTAAGTAAATGTATAAATGAGCCCTCGCACGACTTTAATTCACATACAGACGAGAATACGGGCAAGTAAACAAATGTCTAAGTACGCTAGGAAAGACCGGGAGTCATTTACATTTTTAATTAATCCCCCGTACACACAAGTACAAGTAAATTTCCGCATTGTAATTATTAGTACCATTATTTTACTAGCTTAAAAATTAAATACTCGAGCTAGTGATGATAAAATCTTATCACGCGCCTGTGACAACATTATAAAAAAAATTTTGTTTTGTTGTTTACTTTTTGTCATTCGCCAATTATCGATTTTTCGAAAAGTTTTGCTAAAACACTCAACTTGAACGTTACAATCCAGTTGGCCTTGTAAAAACCATGCCAAAATCAAAGGAAAAAAGGTCAGGTATTTGTTGTACATAAACAGAGAGTCGGAACAATGTCCTTAAAACGACAATCATTTGACATGTAACCTAACCTATCCGACTTACGGCGATAAAACATATACACATACACTGTATACACGGAGGGAAATTCTACCCAATTACAGTCTAAAGACCCACGAAATTTCGTAAGAGATCAGATTTTCATGAATTAAAACTGCATAAGGCCGTCACATAAGTGACGTTTTTATTTACACAACAAAAAACGTACCTTCGTTCTTGTAACAACATGTGTCGCTAACTTAACAACCGCGAAATTTCCTTTGCCAATTGTTTTCTCCAACTTATAATAACCAACACGTTCTAATCTATCAACGGAATACGATTTTCCCGACATTTTCACAAAATTTTTAAACTTAGGTCGTCACCACTAAGTTTTCTACAGCCCACTGAAGTAGTACGTACATTTTCGTCTAGATTTCGCTGACGTTGACGTCACCATCGACGTCACTTGTACAATGTCTTACACAAAATAATTACGAAAATTCAGTGCATTGTTTAAAGGCTTCCACATAAAGTTCATTCAAATTACGTGTTGTATCAAAAATGTTCCACCTACCCACAACCATATGCTATCAATCAATTTACGTGGCATTGGACTGACGTTCGTCGCGCCTGAGTATTAGGCAACCAACTTTCACGATGTGACTTGTAATGTTATAATACTTTCAATTTATCCAACTTGAAATTGTTAAATTATTTTGTAGATTAAGGCCTTAATTCAGA
The DNA here is from genome assembly GCF_008802855.1 of Photinus pyralis. Taxonomy (NCBI): domain Eukaryota; kingdom Metazoa; phylum Arthropoda; class Insecta; order Coleoptera; family Lampyridae; genus Photinus; species Photinus pyralis. The sequence continues at coordinate 13,557,266 of NW_022170250.1, forward strand.
AGATCTACACTGCAATTTAATCTTCGATAATGGACAAACTCTTACGACCAGAAAGATTTAAACCCGATCCTAGAGTACTCAAAATGCCACCAAAGAATGGAGCCATTGAAAAGTTCACTTTCGAGAACTTTACTTTATCGCTTCTGTAGAGAAAACCGAAGACATTTTCTCTCCTCGTAAGCAGTAACAAGGTGAATCCGTAAGTCCTTAGTCCAGTCAGTTCCTTTCAAAAGCTGAGCAAGGGATGTATGTAACTTTAAAGGTCAACGCTTTCGCTCAAAACGTTCAGAGTACCTAGTGCCATCCGCAAAAAATATTGATAGGGCTTTGTTAGCATGGTAGGGCATGTCTTGAAGAGAAAAGGCACTAGAATGGAACCTTGTGGGGGGACTCCTTATTTCAAATTGGCCGTGCTAGTTATTTGGCCATCTTAAAATTCCGAAATTAGTCGAAAAATCGTAGGCAAATTCGAAAAAGTGTAGAGTGGTGTCCTCTATTACAATTAAAAGCAATCTTGGCTGACAACCGATTGGTTGGGAATGGGGGGGTGTGGTAGCACTTGCAGATGTGTTCCACACTGACTCCCTGTACTGCGCAAACGCAAGCGCGCTAAAATTTGAATTTGTGTAAAGCTGTCAAGTGTAACGGGTAAATAATATACCTTCACATAACCTGCAAACGTAATAATTGAAGATAATTTTAGCTTACCTGCTTACCTATTATATGTAGTAGGTATATGAAAATGCCATGTTATAAAGATGAATTTTGTTGTTATCTACATTTGGAGTGCATGGTCATAGAATATGCCAAAGGCGATACAATATTAGGAAACTGCTTCGGTAAGTACTGTAATAGTTAATTAGAAAGAGTTAATGACATTTACTTACAGCAATAACGTTACAGACCAACATTGACCTATGGTAAAGAGAGAGTCCGGTGCTGAACGAATCACAAAAAACCAGACTACAAGGATCATGACTGATAGCTAAAGTGGAGGTTTGCTTTCAAGTTGGCGCTATAATGTATTTAACTGGAATTCACAGTAGTGACCGAACGCTTTAATTCGAGAAGAAGAACATATTCTTTCCGAAAATACAGCGACATTTGGTTTGTAATATGGAAGTCAGCAGGTATTATAAACAAAACAAACGGTGGCACGTTAAAGCAAATTCAAATTTTAGCGCGCTTGCGTTTGTGCAGTACAGGGAGTCAGTGTGGAACACATCTGCAAGTGTGTGGTAGCAATGGATGTTGAAAGTCAACGTGTACTACGAATTATTGAGGTTTAGGATTTAAAAAACAGTTTCTGTTGGCAATTAGTTATGAATAACAATTTCTGAGAACAATACAATTGCAAAAAACAATGAAGTGATTGAAATATTAGGTGAAGTCTCGAATTGTTAACCATTTGAGGTTAATAACTGATTTTCAAATTGGAACAGCCGAATCTTTTATAATGAGAGACATACCTGTAGGTGTACAATTTTTACAAACTGTTACCGATAAATCTTGCCCTAACTTCTCATGTAACCGACAATTGTGGTACGTACAAAGAATCAATTGCAACATCTCCACAATGCACTTGTCTTGAGCAGGTACCGTACCAGCGTACTGGTGTTGACTTACATTGCCTACACATGTTATCATTTATCACGTAAACCTTTATCAGTTGCAAAGGCCGTTCTTCACCCAAACTGTACAAATACGTCTAGGCATGATTGCAGCAGTTGGATCCCGTTTAGTACGTACCTACCTCTGTCTAGTCATTGTCACTACTTAATTATTACAGATGGAACCGATGCCGATGCGGCTGAAGTTTTTGGAGAGCTCGATTCTGCATTTCTATTTTCATATGCGATTGCGATGTTTGCGTCAGGATTCATTGCCGAACGTTTCAACTTACGTTATTTTTTATCACTTGGAATGCTACTGTCTGGAATTTTTTCTTATTTATTTGGACTCGCAAAAGTTTACAACATACATAATGTTATGTATTTTTTATTAGTGCAAGTGAGTTTGCTGTACCTACATAATACTTTGAACTAATAATTACTTGCCATGTTTTAGGTAGCCGCTGGCATTTGTCAGACTACCGGTTGGCCCGGTGTTATAGCAGTATTAGGGAATTGGTGTGGGAAAAGTAAGCGTGGCCTCACATTTGGCATATGGAATTCTCATACAAGTGTAGGAAATATCTTAGGTGATGTCATAGTATGGTCCCCATATAAATGTTTCAAGTTTTAATTTTCAGGTTCATTAATTGCCGCTAGTTTTGTTGAAACTGATTGGTCGTTATCGTTCATTTACCCCGGCTTAATTATCGCATTGGGAGGATTTTTAATGTTTCTATTTCTAGTTGTAAGCCCTACGGATGTTGGATGTTACTTACCGGATGAGGATAGAAACAATGCCACCTCAACCCATCAACGGGTTAGTTTCTTTAATTATGTTACATCGTCTATTGCTTCTTAAACACGAATTTTTAGAAATTTAATAGAAGTCTTCAGAACCAAGTTGCTAATAGGGATTCATCATCTGAGTCTGATTCTGAAGTAGACGATACAGATATCATCATTGGAGAGCAAGTAAGTTTTACTATGGAACAATTGTTCACCTTGAAACATGATAATCAAACTCTTTTAGGATTTTCTAATCTCGGCTTACACATCATCTTGCGACTTTGTAAGTTCATGGTTGCAATTTTGTTTAACATTACCCTTAAACACAGGTACTCCGGTAAAATTCTAAAATGATTTACATTGGGTAATTAATGCTCATAAAAATAACAAATTAACTCTTGCACAAGATATAAAAGATACATAGAATGGATAAAATAAACAAAAAATAGGAAAGACAATCTTGGGGCATATAACAAAAATAGTATATTATATACCGCGGGACTGAAGTAGTACTTTTAATCCCGAAGGTAAAGTTTATGGCCCGACCGAAGGGAGGGCCATAATTTACCTGAGGGATTAAGACCACTACTTCAGTCGCAAGGTATATACGATATTTTTCGTACCTCCGAAACTGAAACACTTAATATGTATGGAGTTAGAGAACGCGTTCTTTCAAAAAATCGCTGCTTAACAAGTTACCATAGGAACGTTGCGTTGGTATGACAATCCCTATGCCATGGTAACAAAAATAATTTGGAAACTGTCATTGCTAGTGTCATAATTTTGGTGGTGGGTTACAGAGGTGCATTTGATATTGATAAAAAGCGGCTAAAGTAGGTAAAGAATTGATACCACCGAAATCCAAGAAACTGTATGAGCAGCAGTACGATGCGTTTAAGAAGTAGTGCCGCATACAAAATGTGGAACAACCTACTGAAATTGCCTTGTTAGTAATTACATCTTTCCGGGATTTTCGTCTAAATTTAATCCCGGCAGGACAAAAAGTGACACTTCAGTACTTGTCATAATGGAGTGAAGTTGTTACTTTAGTCCCGGAAGTACGAAAAAACATAAATGTAAATAAAACAATTGTTCATTAAACATTCATAGACAGCTACACAAATCACATTAGGATTTTGCCACTGACGTTGATTATCACACTGTTTTTTATATAAAAGGAGCTCGAATTGAACTTCGAAATTTTTGATTGAACATATTTTGAGGTATTCATTTAATATAATTTAGCTACACATTTGAAAAGAAAAGGACCTTTCAAAAATAGTGGTCTTATGAGTGAGGAGGAGTGATTCTACGTTTATACCGCAGGTTTAAATTATGTAGAACATTTTATCTGAAGGGTAAGGGGATGAATCCCACTGTTTTACCAATCTGTAAATTCTGTGCTGGTAAAATTCTTGCGGCTCTTTGCGGAACCATTCCCCAACCGCAAAGTCTACCTCAGTGTCCGATTTGAACCGCCGCCGTCCTTTTAGTGATTGCCTTAATGGGCCAAAAACATAATAATTGCAAGGGGACAGGTCGGGACTGTAAGGCGGTTGTTGTAACACTTCCCACTTCATACGACTGAGTAGTTCTTGAATCGCCTGGGTTACATCGGGTCGGGCATTATCATGCAGAAGAGTGACACCGTTTGTGAGCTTCCCGGGACGTTTACTCTTGATGCTGATCCGTAAGCACTTTAAAATCACTATACTTACCATATACAGCTTTCATTCTCGTATAAAATTCCATTGGCTGACGTCCGTCAGAGGCGAAAAACTGAATAACGGCACGCAAGTTATCTTTGGATGGATTTTCTATCATGGATGCCATTTTCAAATGCAGTCCCAGTTTAGAATGACAGACGCTTTACTTAAGCAAACAAACTAAACAAATGAATTTGGTTACAATGACGACCAGGTCATGGCTACATAGATTAAACATGTTTCTATTGAACAATCCTCGTATAAGCACATAGTCTCGTGTCACGGTGTTTGTGGTCGCACTCCTCTCAAATGGCTTGACTGAATTTTAATGAAATTTTTTTGTATGTTTGGCGGGTATGAGAATAGGTTGTAAAGTATATTCCATACTGCTAATAATACCGAACTTATGTCCCATCTGGGAGCGAACATACTGCATATATCACAAGATTTTGACCTTATATTGTTATAGTCATCACATTTCCTCAAAAACCAGTAAGGAAGTAAATGTAATGTCCGAGTTTAACTGCCAAAAATCAAATAAAATTCAAGTTTTGTAATTGATTTAAGTTTTATTCCCTAACCGTTAGAGAAAAAACAAAAGTTATCAGAACTGAAAAGATGTATCCCGTTTTAGGAAATTATTTCTAGGTAATTGTAATATCCTAATATGACTGGACTATCAATAGAGGCCTGATTAAATTAGACAAAGGCTATCGTTTGTCAACTCTTAGGTGCCAATAATTGTGGAGAAATAAAGCCATTTAAAAGCAATAGTCATTGGCATCTAAGCGTGATTGGGCGTTGAAAATTGTCACCATTCACTTGCTTTTTTTCTTATTCAAGATTGGCTAGTGGTTTTAGTACCGATTCACTAACAATGATTTTTATAGGAAGTTCAACGCCGAAATACAGAACGAGTGCACCTCCTGAGAGATTATGTTGCACCTCAACATGAAGTAGCAATAGGCTTCTTTGGGGCGTGTAAAATTCCGGGCGTGATCGAGTTTTCATTGTCTCTTTTCTTCTCAAAGCTGGTCAGCTACACCTTCCTCTACTGGTTACCGCTCTATCTTAATCACTCCAGTAGGTTTCATCCTGTCGTTTTAACATTTTGAGATGTCTGTTTTAGCATCAATGGGTGCAACTGATAGTGCCGATTTTTCCATATTATTTGATGTTGGTGGCATTATCGGCTCTATCTTGGCAGGATCAATTAGCGATTACACCAACATGTCGGCTACAACCTGTACTGGTATGCTGATTTTGGCTATACCAATGGTAATAGTGATTAATAAAATGTCCTCGACAGTAGCCCAAGTTTTTATAGATGGGGATGTATCAAATTTTGGGATCGACAAGTTTGGGCGTGAACATTTTTCTTTTACTAATTGTGGGCCTCTTAGTGAATGGTCCATATACTCTTATTACGACAGCAGTATCGGCTGATTTAGGTACCCATTCTAGCTTGGAAGGTAACGCAAAAGCGTTAGCAACTGTTGCTGCAATCATTGATGGAACAGGATCTATAGGTACATTCGAGTTTATTGATAAAATCTAAGAACAACCTTTGCAGGAGCTGCGGTGGGGCCCCTACTTGCCGGATTTTTAAATGTGTATGGTTGGGAAGCTGTGTTCTACATGCTGATGGTTTCTGACGTACTAGCACTTTTATTTTTAATACGTCTGGTTAAGCACGAAGTTATAAAATGCCGGCAGACACGAAGATTGGCTAGAATTGAATAATGTGATATTTCTATTTATTAGCAATCCATTTTAAAAGGACTCAAATATATTTTAAATGTGTGGCATTTATATATATATATATTGTATATACTGTATAATAAATTATTTTAATATTACTAGGGTACTCCCAGTGGAATAATAAATGATATATTGTCGGCAAATTCTCCCCAACTTGCTCGATTTACTTGGAAGGCGATCACCCACGACAGTATGATAATGGCCCAAATAACACTGCCAATAGTGGAAAATATAACGTCTAAAACGTGACGGTTTTAGTAATTTTAAACATAATAGTAACTTACATCGCTTTATTTGCTGCTGTTCTTCATATTTCGGTTTCCGAAAAGCCTCTGTAAAGAACCAAATGGCATTGACCATCCATAGAAATGGTAAGAATGCAAAACCAACTGCAAAATTAAGATTCAGCTTCCCAAGTTACAAATGATGATTAATTACCTTTAAAATACCATTTACACAAATACAACTTTTTGTCGTTGGACATTTTAGCTAAATCCATTTTTTGAGACTGCAAACAAACCCTAAATTATTTCAAGTAGGTAGGTTATGTGTCAAAAGTTCTGTTCAAGTGGTATGTATATGTTGCACGAGATGGCGTTATTATATATATATATATATATATAATTTTTAATTCGCCCTCCCAGGTGTGGAGTGGAGGTATCTAATATCCCTCAGCAAAGGAGGACTCGATAATTTTCCTGTATTACCATTACCCCTAGCACTTTTGTGCGGTTTTCTTTTCGCCGACCGAGTGGATTTTAGATGCCAACCTTTTTACTATGAAATTTGAATACCGTTAGCCAAAGAAGTATGATCTTTGCGTTAGCGCAGAACGCCCCACAGGCGTCTCAGCCGTTTGTACCTCGGAGCAAGAAGGGTTGTACCTACAGCGGAAAAAAAAACGATCTATGACGTTGAAGAGGTTCAGATTTTGAAATAAAATGCTACAAGCAACCTGAAATTATACCGGTTTAATTATGTGTTCGTCATTTTGTTTTTACAATAAATAATATGTAACTTAACCTTGAACGGTAAACAACTTTCATTTGTTTACTCGAAACATTATCGTGCTGGAAGGCAAAAATTGTTTGCTCTAAGATTATTGATTTTTAACATTACGTGCGAGAAGTGCAAAGCGGTTTGACAGTGAGAAGTAGGTATCGATTAAATTATGTGCTAACGAAAATGTGGATTGTTTTTGGTAAATTGTGCAATTGCGAAAACCGAGGAGGAAAATGGTGATACAGGGAAAAGCCCCATCGATTTTCTTCTGTTTCTCGGTTCCCAGATAGCATTTAGAGTTGATTGAAACGTTAACTTGCTTTTACGTGTGTTCTACTCATTATTACAAAAATGAAACTCCTCACCGTTCATTATATGGGATTTACCGCTATGGACAGAAGGTTTTCGAATCCGATGTTGCCGTGGATAGTTTCCGAAATTCGCAAAAGAGATTGCTACGAAAGAGTAAGTATACGGTCCACTTGTACAATATTATACAACCCGTTTAAAGTTAGCCATAAGCATAACCCCTCGCCTAACGCAATAGATTTTTCCTCGGATTTTGCATATTTCTTGTAAAGTAGGTACTTACTTAAATATCTATTATAAATATGCAAAAATTTACCTACATGTTACTGGACAAATTCTATTTAAAGTTGTTGGGACACTAATTATATCAAATATTACAGTTGATAAATAATAATCAGTCTAAATCGAGGTCTAAACACATCATCCCTTAAAAATAACGTCAATGAATCCATATAAGCGTTTTAATTTCATAAAATGTCTTTAATTTCCGTGATTTTAAATTCATGCAACAACAAAAATAGAAAGAAACTTAAGTAGACGAAGAAATCTACAAAGGAAAAAGTTGTAGATAATTGTTGTTATAATTTAAAAATTAGTAGATATGTATCTATACAGGGTCATTCTTGACGAGCGTCAGTTAGAAAGATATGGAAAATCTTTGAAAATTAAGCTGAACTGATAAGTCTTTTAAGGGTTTTGGCACATGATGAATTGAACTAAAATATTTTCAAAATGGCGCCACTTCCGGAAATACCGGAAGTAGCCATCAACTTTGTTATTTTAAATAGGGACCCCCTATTTTTTCTACATTTTCGGATTCTACGTCGAATTTGGAGTACAACGATACCCCATAGTTGACTCTGCTCCAAGGGCTTCGCCGATATTCAAGTTTTTGTGTCAAAAATTGAATTTGCGGGGGTAACTAAAATACGAAAACGGTGAGAGATATTGCAAAACAGTTTTCAATGCTTTATTAAGGAAAGATCAAATTTTCTTATAGTATGCGTAACCGTCTAAAAAAGTGAGACTACGTCACTTTTTCAAAGCTCTCAAATTTTAAACTTTTAAATATTCCATTTTTTCAAATGACACCCCCCATTTTGTTCTTTACCCTTGTTTTCCTTTTTCCCAGACCTTTAATTTGATGCAAAATCACAAAATGTCAAAAGCTGCTTCAAACGGTTTCCGAGATATTCCATGTTTTAGTTACTTCTTGTGGAAAGTTGATAAAACAAGTTGTAAATCAGCATGTGCATGATTAAAGCGCATTTTTGGTAATGCAGGTCAGTATTTTATTAGCGAAGTTTAAAATTATCGATCTCACGAGTAATTTTGGCTGCGTTAAATAATTAATTATATTTAATTTCAATTGACGGTACGTCTTCATTTTGTAAAACAAATCACAAAGTAAATAATAAGTTTTTATACTGGTAGCGCTATCTAACGGTAAAATTATAGCACCTCCAAAACCCATATCGAAATTATTTTCTTCAATTATCGATCTCACAAGTAATGTAACTCAAAATAGACTAGTGCCTGCACATCTACACTATAGCAGGAAGCTTTTAGTGAAAATTTGAAGTCTCTAGCTATTGTAGTTGTGGAGATCTAACGCGGACAGCCGGCCTGCCAGCAATAACGAATATACTTAATAGCGTATTTTTTTCAAAAATGCGCTAAAAATTAAATTGCTTGATGTTATTCTTTTGTTTTTATTATGATAATGTTTAAATGTCAAATTTTCGTTGCTTGAACTTATACTTCTCGTCAGTAATGCCTCGTTTCGGTTACACTAATGAAGATTTTTCGAATTTAATATTAATACACGGTGAATGTAATCGAATAGCTGCCAGGAAAAGCAGCGAAAATTTGACGTTTAAACATTATCATAATAAAAACAAAAGAATAACATCAAGCAATTTAATTTTTTTATCAACTTTCCACAAGAAGTAACTAAAACATGGAATATCTCGGAAACCGTTTGAAGCAGCTTTTGACATTTTGCATCAAATTAAAGGTCTGGGAAAAAGGAAAACAAGGGTAAAGAACAAAATGGGGGGTGCCATTTAAAAAAATGGAGTTACGGATATTTAAAAGTTTAAAAGTTGAGAGCTTTGAAAAAGTAACGCAGTCTCACTTTTTTAGACGGTTACGCATACCATAAGAAAATTTGATCTTTCCTTAATAAAGAATTGAAAACTGTTTTGCAATATCTCTCACCGTTTTCGAATAATAAATTTTTAAAGTTACCCCCGCAAATTCAATTTTTGACACAAAAACTTGAATATCGGCGAAGCCCTTGGAGCAAAGAGTCAACTATGGGGTATCGTTGTACTCCAAATTCGACGTAGAATCCGAAAATGTAGAAAAAATAGGGGGTCCCTATTTAAAATAACAAAGTTGATGGCTACTTCCGGTGTTTCCGGAAGTGGCGCCATTTTGAAAATATTTTAGTTCAATTCATCATGTGCCAAAACCCTTAAAGAACTTAACAGTTTATCTTCATTTTCAAAGGTTTTCCATATCTTTCTAACTGACGCTCGTCAAGAATGACCCTGTATAATTATCAAATTAAAAATTCAGTTCAATTCGTTATCGTACAATTAATAATATAAATGTTAGAGAAGTGCTAGGTAACCAATTGTCCTATCTAATTAGGAAACGCAGTTGACCACATTTGGTTGTCTTATCCATTGTTATCAGTGGATGAGGGAGACGCTGGGGGAAGATTGTTAAAAAGTGCGCAATTGTTGAAATTATAGGTATCAAATATTTTATTATATAGGTAACATTGTCTGGCAAAAACTTAATTTTTCCATAGGGGTTTGATAAGGGTTTGATAAAGTTGAAATAGGTACGTATGTTACATTTTCAAAATGTTGCGATACACTCTGGAATGGACCATCTATCTATAAAAAAATTTCCAAAATCAGACAAAACTAGTTACAGTTTTGCTTACTGAGCATGAAACAGTGGACTTCTCTCGAAAGAAATTAACCAATTCCTAATATACGATGGATACGCGTACATTGGTAGGAACGATCGGTTATCCTTTACAAATTGAAGGATTTCTTCTGTTAGTGTCCTGCATATGAAACTTAAAAGTTTCCCTTCTTCATTTTCACTTTCGTTGCGCTATAAATATCAATAAGTAGCGGTGGATACCTTCCACATTTAGTTACCTCATTCCGGTCATTATTTTCATATATCTTCAGGAAATTATCTACGGGAAATTCGCCGGAACTGCTCTAAAAATTGCTTATGATTTGACATGCTTAGTAAATGGAAATTTACGGTAAGTTGGGTAAGTATGTGATGTAGACGATGTTCTAAACTTGGATAAAAATCGTGATAGATGGCGCTTGCCCATGGTTCGCGGAAGTACTCGTACAGGTCTTGGACGGTACCCATTCCAAAGCGCATCTTCAAGTTGTTCAATAGCCTTTCATGTTTTCCCCACAATCTGGTTATGTTAGCGATATCGATGTTCTAGAAGTAAATACAAAAAGAGATACACGAGGTGCAATTTGAATCTACCAACAAATTTCGCGAGGCAAGTGATCGTTTCAACTATTCCTTGGTTGTTTAGATGCAGTCGGAAGTAGCCTTGCCTTTCCAAGTCTACACAATTACCACTAACCAAAATTTCGCCCTGCGAACCACAGTAATGACGAGTTAATAACACTACAACTAGTGTAGTGAAGAAATCAAATTATCGGATATTCCAAGGGTTATTCGATAAAATTGAACAAGAAGATACCGAGTAGCTCTGGTCGAATGCTCAAAATAACAATTCTTTGACATCCACGAGGTGGATAAAACGAAGTAGGAAAACAAATGGCAAGTTATTCAGGTTAGATAGTGACCAGTCCAGGGTGACCTGGGAGCTACTTGGTATCCGTACGGTAGCGCAAAAAGTAGATGGACTCGAGTTTAAGTTTTAATCTTTGATGTACATTTGCGAGCGTCCATCAAAGCTTATCATTTTACATTCGAAATAATGTACCAATTTTGTATGTTATGTGGACTATTACTCCAACTCGCTCGTTTATTCATCTCTGTCTAATAGTTACGAGTAAGGAATAAAATTAGTTCATACACTTTTTGTGTTTGTATAGTCACAATATTTTTTAACATACGTAATTGTCTGACGCCATTCCAATTTCCCACGGAATTTGTTTTCCAGGATTTGTTACGGAGAGGTACCGTAATTTTCTGGGCAAACGACAGAAGGTGATGAGTGGTTTTTCGTAGAGGGGTACTGTTGAGCTGTTCTTAGCGCTTAAAAGTATATCTTCGTATTTCTTCTCGTCGCAGTTAGGTATTAACTTTGCCCGAATGCTTTGGCCAAGCTTCGTGCCGATCTCTTCAGAGTTGAAAAATTGGTGTGCCAAATCGTCGGCGTAGTATCGTCTCGAGTATTTTGTTACGGTACCCGCGGCGTATATAAACGGATCGTTCGTTTTACAATCGGGCGCAATTACCAAGGCCCCGTCAAAAACCAAACCAGCACTGCTGATCGCCGAAAATGTCCTACCACTCACGAGTTTATCATTGTACATAAACATAGCTTTGCAGCTCAAATTAACACGACGCTGCTGCGACTCAAACTTTACGGTGGTTACAATGTTCTCGTCTTTGTGAATGATCCAGTCGACAAAATAGTAGGAACTGTAGTATCTCACGCCTTCCTGTACGATTGATGTTCTAACAGTATCGCCTACTACAGGATCGTTAAACTGCTCTAATTGCTCTGCGATTTTGCCCGGTGAGCGAAAAGGAAAAGATTCGACGAATTGTATGTTGTCTGGACTTATACCGTACTTGATAAGAGCCGTTATGCAGCAATAAACTTCCATTGCGTATCCATAAACAATAATTTTATCTAAAACAAAACATCAACAAAACTCGGTAGAAGTTTGTTCTCGAGTAGCCGTAACTTTGTACCATACTCAGCAACAAAGAGTGGTTTTAGGTATTACCAAAGACTATCCTCCTATAATCTTTGGTAGTATTACACTTGATGCTTCTTTTCCTAAACTGTGTGTCGGGCAAGAAACTATACACACTTAAGATTAAAATACACAATTTTGTCCCTTGGTATGTAATATATCACATATATAAGTATTAGGTAGGTACACACAAAGAACGGATTACTAACGCAGTGCATTTCATGGGGAACCCAATTTAAAATATGCCAAAGGATTGATTGGGGTGCATTATTAAGATAGTATACCTACCTAGATATTTTTTTTATATCAGAACAAAAAGGGTTTTAGCTGGGGTTTTAGTTTATTTGTTAATAGACAAAGTACACATTTAAACAAAGTTGAAGCATATGATGGACTGCATTACATTCCTAGTGTTTAAAGGAACCTATTTCGTCAAGTCACAAATTTTAATTTAACGTTAATGTTATCATTCCAGAATAAATGAAGCGCTGGATTCTTCTAGAATACCACACCTAGATATACAGACACAGACTTAACAGTTAACTTCCATGTGTTTACATTCAGATCTGGAGAAAATATGACCACCTTATGGCCACAATGTCAGTACAAAGCCACTGCATACAATGCATTTAAATTATCTTATGGTACTGCGTTAGCAATATGTTCTTTGATGTGCATATCTGTGGTAATATGGTACTGTGCTGTCAGTTATGCTGGAGCCAAAATGGCACCGAAATTGATTTTATTATATCTCTGTGTTTATTAACACACAATTCATCTTGAAAACATAAGGCTAATAGCAGTCTACTTACTCTGGTCTAACGTTTAATGTCAATAACCAATTGGATTAAAAAAAAAAAGGATTATGACGTATGTACCTACTTACCCGACTTGCATTTTCTCATTGATAAACGTTTAAGTTGTCCCAACGCGTTATTTGCGTCCATTTGTGTGTTAATTAGGAAGACGTTTTCGGGAAATCTGGATATTGGATGCTTCTTATTGCCACTCATTATTGGTTTTTGAAACTGTTTGCCGCACATAATAAATAGTAAATCATAAGACAGTGTGCTATCTTCATTGATTACGATACACTTATTCTTTCTATCGATTTTAGTTAAAACTCCATTAACTTCATTTACGTAAGTTTTTAGGGTGTCCATCTGTATGTGTTGATAGTTGAAGGTGCTTCTTTGTACAAAAAATCTAGAAAGTATTTTATTTGGTTTATCGTACGAGAGTCCGTGAGGCGACACAACAGTCACGTTCGAAAAATTCGCTTTGTACAAAGTTCTTGGGCTGTGAATTAATCCCATTAAGAAAGCCAGCGCGGTGTCACTACTACCGATCACGACAATCTTAGTGTTGATTTCTATGTACCTCAAGGTGCACAAATTGATTGTAGTTAAGTAGACCGTAAATGGTGCAATCTTTTCTATCACCTTAAACTCTTGGTATGATCTGATGTTGGGAAACTCGGGTAAGTGCCTAGGCCTCAAAGGAAAGAGATAGTCGAGTATTCCGCAAAGTGGCCGGTCACGTGTTGCACTCGAGAGATCGGCAGACGATATGCGGTAAAATAACACGGTGTAATCGCTTAACCTCAAGATCTCCCTCAGAAAAAACTGCGACTGCCTCTGAAAAATTGGCGATAACACCAGATGTATCAGCAACGCCCGTCCGTCATCCTTGTGGTACTCCTCGTTGATCCACTCGTTTACGTTGTAGTGATTGTTCAAGTACTCATTTTCATTCTCTTGTCGTATTACCGCCACCCCTACGATTTTATTCTCCGAAGTCAGAAGATAGCTCTCAAAATCGTCTTCTTCACAGATTGCCGCCAAGAAGTTATCGATAAAGGTGTGCGCCACCGGAATATTTTCGATGAACTCTTGCACTTCCTCGATATCGGGCACAGCAGCCTGTCGTGTTTCTAAAGTGCTCAGGACAGAGTTTCTGTGTAGTAAATACAATTCGTGAGGATAGGTTGATGTCGCACGCGGTGCAACGCGGACGAACAAGTTGAGCAAAGGAAACGGAGGACATGTTGATGGTATAGAAAGAATGCAGTAATCTCTCTCAGGAAAGCATTCGAATGCCGCTTGTAGAAGCAAAGGAATCGTCTCGGACTCGTGATCTGGATGGGACACTGCTAACTCAAGTGTAAACGCGTTAATATCTCCGTGATAAACTGGAGTAGGTATGCGTGTAAAGGGAGGGAACTCTAAAAGAATTGTTTGAGCGCCACTTTGAAAGCGACCCATCTTACCCGGTGGAGTACATTCCTCCTCCAAGTCTACTTCGGCCTTTCTTTCCGCGAATAAATGTGCTTGGTAGTCGTTTGAGGACAGCATCATACCACTAAACGCGTTGCTTGTCTTGGAAGAGTGTGTAACGTCCGACGCCGCTTTGGTGGAAAGATCTACGGAAGGAACGTTGATAAAATAGTCTACATCGGAGTGATTCGCCTCCTGTTCGACACTCGATCCGTACGATGCCTCTGCTTCTTCAAGCTGTAATATATTAACCAGCGATGTGAGTTCTCTGGAATTGATTTAAATGTCATCACGATGAATGGGTGAGCAAACGGACGAACCTTTCAGCACCGTCCGACAACAAACCCGTAATACTAGAGGGCCGGATCAAGTCGTACACGTTGTCGTCGAGGTGCGATTTCCTTAAGCCGTAGAACGGTGCCAATTCAAATTCTTCATTCAGCAATGGTTCGTTAAGAACTTCATTAAGGCAGAGAACGGCAACAGCGTTGTCGTTATATTCGGCAACAATCAGCTGCCTACCAGAATTTTGGTGTCTCGTTATCATCTCGGCGATGTAAAACTCGCCATAGATATTTTGCAAACGCGCACTATTGGCGTAAATTAGCGGTGTCAAGTCGTCATTATCCTCTTCTACTGCTCTTCGAATTTTGTATTTGGTCACAAAGTGTTGACGTAATATCAGATATAATGTTTGCACCTTATTTGCATCATAGAAACCTAAAACGGCCTTTAAAGCTGTCTGAATTAATAGATACTATTAGACTTGACCAGCAGGAATCAGTCTGGTGCCTTTCCCATCCAGCCAACTAGTATATGTTGTGTTTGGTGGTATGACGAGAAGAATGTGCTCCACAGATGTGCACGTTAAAAAGGTGTGCCTAAGAATGGGCGACAAAAAGGTGTACGTGTACCGATTGTCCCAGCCAGCCAAATGAATCCATAGTGTGTTGTAGGGAATGCTCGCTTTTAAGTTGTAGAGATTTCGTGCCCAAGAAGTCCAATCACTCGATGGAATACTAGGTATGTTGGGACGATCGTGCAGACATATAAAAGCGACAAGTTCGTCTTGATTTCTTAGGCACACCGGCAAGAAACATGTGTCTCTGTTATACAAAAAAATATTAACTAGGTAGTCAAGAATGCTATTGTTCTTACATTAACTTTTTGCAGTCGACGTTTCCAAATAAGTTACGTGTATAATCGTCTATTAATCTTTCACAGCTGTCCGAATCTGCTACCGTGGCTCTGCACACATCCTCATCAGATACCCCCGTATCTATTTGAAAAGGAAATTTATGCTTACTATCATACGATGACGTAGACATTTTGGATTGTCAATGCCATTCTCAATTTTGTTACGTACATTTCAGGGCATGATTGACTATAGATTTTATACTTTTATTCAAAATCTATTTGCATACAAATAATTCATCTCCAAAACACGTGAAAGTTATACACAGATTGATATTACAATTCAAAAGTGACTTACAGAATCTAGTCTAATTCATAAATGTCGGGCAGGAGATCATCATTGTTTTCTATAGCTATAAGAGAAATTGTCTTTCATAGGTTCATACGTGAGGATTGGTTATTAATGAGCAATTCCAACCCTATATGCAATTTTAAATAGTAAACAAGCACACGTTAAGGTACAATACCATCAGGAACGTATAGTGCAAAAATTACCAAACTATTAAAATTTATAAGAAGGCGCCACTGATTAGTTACCGCTAATCTCAAATTGCTGAAAAAGCTTAAACTGGTGCCAAAGGCACAATACGGCGACCATTGAACCTTTCTGTGGTACGTCATAGGGTTACCTACCTACGAGCCTACCTATGTTGCAACTGTCGTCTGAACAATGCACATTATTTTGACTTCAAACTTTGTTAAATTGTTGAGTGCGCTTGTAATTTGTGTCTTAATTTATACGGTGAACCGTTAAGGTTCTTTTTTAATATTGAAGATATCACAGCCATAAGGACTACTGAAAACATTGTTCATCGACTTTTAAAGGCTTGTTAAAAAATATCCATATATAAACTTAAAAATTATTATGGTGATCAAATCCACACTTCACCTGTGCAAGGAAGTGTGAAGGTGATTTATTGAGCGTACTGAATCAAAATAGATGGTCGTGGTCCAACGTTTCTGCCTTGATGCGTTGGCTCGACCCAATAGTCGTTTCCGTTAGGTTTTTCTCCATTTGTGTGATTATACTGCGCATCGAAGAGTGTATGGTAAGCCGGCGGTAAAGTCGGCGAGGTGCTCTGGAATGGCGATCTTGGTTTTTCCTCCCTTACGTAAAGTTGCGAGCGGCAGATTAAACCGAAGAGGAATTCGAGAACGAAGGAGAGAAAAGATAATCCGTAGCCGGTGCTGATCACGTAATACGTTAGGAGGAAATCGGTGTTGCGAAGCTGTCTTTCGATACTCTTTAAGTCGAGCGGGCAAACGGGAGCTTTTGGGAGTCCAAATCTTACCTTGTATTTCACGCATCCCCCTTCCATCAGATGTAATATTCTGAAATAGTGAACTAAGTGAAAAGATAAGAACTAAGAATGTTGTTTACATGTGGTCAAATAGACGTTTGAATTTGAAGTCCTTTTTGTATAGGAATACTCTTTCTCGTGCTAAAACTGGCCACGTCGTTATGACGTAAACGCACCGTAGAGATTCGAGCAAATCTTCGCTTGCCCTTACCAACCATTCTCGATACATGATGTGATCCACTTGAGGCTTTTCTCCGAGGTATAAATAGTCTTTCTTCATAACAATGTCGTAAACGATACTGTCTCTGCTTTCGTAGACGTAGTGGCCTTTCGATCCTTTTAGTGCATCCTTTAGAACCTATGAACGCATTCTAATTTTTATGCGTCGACGAAATGAAATACGTACATTGTCGGCAGCTTCTTCGATCGTGTTACCACGATCTGTTACCCAAGTGTAACCCTTATCTCCGATGTCTTCCGGTTTAGCCACAGGTAGAGTGAAGACGGATAGGGTTAGAAATGCCGTCAGATTTGCCGTATAGAACGCTGTCAGAACAGTTATAAATATCCACCAGGTTGCAAAAATGAGCCTGGTTGAATCTAAAATTAAGTCGTGTATGTTACCGACGACGGTGGAAAAATATTACCTGCTGATGGTAGCATGGTGGAACCTTGCTTTACGATTGCGCCGTACACGAACCATAAGGCCGAAAAGATGTGGGAAGGCAAGTTTTGTTCTCCCGGGCATAGCTTTTTATGAAGGAAAATGAAGAAGCTCACTACTGGTGCCATACCTAGCAGAAATATCAAAATTAGGATCCATACTTCGAAGGTAAAGGGTGCCAGCAATCCAGAACCAGTGGCCGATTGTATGGGACGTTTCATGAATACGACCCATTCACCTACGTCCAATGTCGGCGAATAGTCCACGAAGTGGTTGTATGCGTCAATTTTCGGTAAAAAAGCAGCTGCGATGTCGGCTTTCTGAAAATGTTTTAGCTTACGATCGATACGGCTTAAAAGAAAATGAAAACTGTTTCTAATTCGATTACCTGGTCACCCATTAAACCAAATACGCCAGCCGTTTTATTTCCCAAAACGATATCTGGAGGTACTGTGACTGTATAATTGAATGGGTATCGATCCTGTATGTACTTGATAAATTCAAACGCAATGCCTTTTCCGATCCATTTCCCATTCTCCCATTCGGCGTAGTTTAATGGTGGATTCTAAAACTTGAATATTCTCTTCAAATTGTATGCGTATATTCAACGTACCTGGGTGGTGGCAATTGTTAAATGCTGTCCTACGAGGTCTCGTCCCAATGCATTTATAACAATTTTATCATCGGCAAGGTTTGCTAAATAAGGATTGCAGGTTTTATTAAGAAGCGAAAACATGGTTGAAAAGCTTGTTATGTAACCGTGCGCGCCTGTCTGTCTGTTTGTGCAATAACGCGAGAATGGATAGAGGTTTTTTGAATTTTGTTTTCTACAATGGATTGGTTCGACCAGTCTCTTCAGTTTGTATAGAGTCGAGTATAGAGTATTACATACAGGATTTGATATGAATCAAAAATTATTGAGAAGAAACAGAACAGGGAGCTTACTGATTAAACTTTCGTCTAGAATTAGACGTTACCTAGTCCATTTCTAAAAAAATAAGTAATCTTTATGCGAGTAGAACGAATATTAAATCATGTCAAAGCATTTATTTCCAATCTCTAATTCTTGAATTGAAATGAATTATTATGTACCTTTTTATTTTCATTTTTTTAACAGGAAACAAAAGATGCAAAAGAAAGGACAATTTGTCAATATTATTGTCATAGGCATTGAAAAGTTTAACAATGAATAAAAATCATGATTTTACCTACTACTTGCATATAGTGAGTCGTGACATTCGTTGAAAAAGAGCCCATAATGTTTTGCTTTACAAATTCCAGATTTATAAATTGTTTTTCAAATTCTAAAACTGTTTATATTTCCCTATCTAAACTTCTCTCTAGCTCTCCAATAGAAAGTGCTAACTGAATATAAACAATATACAAAACAAGCAATCAGACCCTTCAATTCTATGCCGGGTTGCAGTTATTATAGTAAAAATGAAACAATTAATAAGCATCTTACGTGGAGTAAATTCATAGCGATTGTCAACAGTTGGTGCATTTTTCAGATCGTCACAGGTGTTTCCTGGACAAATAGTTTTCAATATGTTGTTTAATGCCATTATTTTTTCAACACACTGTATTAAACACCAGAACACCTTTAGCAATTCTAGAACAACACTTTGCTTTAACGAAAACCCCCCAATGGACTGTCCCCCGCTTTACTGTATATCTATTATATCTAAAACAAATGCGTTGGGGTGCGCAGGATAATAAGTATTTCTCCACCAACCTGAGTCCACCACAACGGAGAACGCGATTATTTACCTATATGTACATACGTATTTTTTGTATTGTGACATACGAAGTGCCCTATTTATCCTCCTAAGCAAATATTTGCTCGTCAATAAATAACTTACGTCGGTTATGCTCTGGACTTGTAACGAGATTCTTAGTATAAATGGATTTTTATGATGTCCGTTAACTTTACACATTGACCATTGATGTTTGTTAATTATAACATGGAATAAAATGCATAATTTTCGTGAATACCTACTTTCAACACAAAATTTGTTTTATAAAGTTGAGAGATAAAGTCTAGCATCCCCAAATAAGTAACTACAGTTTTATTTAGTTCATCTAAACAAAGTATCTTCAGCGCCAAGAGGATTTTAATTTTAATTCTATTCATTTCTTCTCTCGTGGAAACTATGTAGATTCTACATGTTTATAGTTTTCCATGTCCTAGAACCGTTTTAAATTTTAATAACGGAGGTAATTCGTTTTGATGCGTTAGAAAGTTGGAAAGCACCATAATTGGACTCCCCACATGAAATTATTTACTTATAAATTAATATCTACAAATTAAAAAAATGCTATTATTGCATTACTTCCTAAAAACCTGTGAACAATCCATAGATATGTTCCGACATCTGTCCGTCTGTACATCCCATAACTCGGCCTTTATAGATCAATCGAACTTAAAACGTAAGATTGTTCCTAATGAGCCTATTGTAAAACTAACAAACATTATCTCTTATAATGCGGGTCAATTTCAGTATTATGTATGCTACATACTATATGATTCGCGTAGGATCTTTTGATGTCATAGTTGTAGCAACATGCGTTCATATTGATAGGTAGGTATGTTAGGGAAAGCGATGAAACTTACCATATTTGAGCAGGTTTTTATGTTCACTCCAAACTAAATAAAACTGTGCGACTTTTGTATTCATAGAAGTTTGGTGCGCCACCGAATTAAAAGATGAAAAAAAAAATGTCGAAGAAGAGCAACTGTTTAATGCGTGTATTGGAACATCATAGCGGATGTAGCTCGCACGGGTACAATTTCCTTGCCACGATCCGAAGGTACAACCCAGTATTCTCTCCCATTTATATTTTCCTTCTGACCGAACGGGTAGTTAAATGGTTCCTGAAATAAGGTATGGTATGGAGGGGGAAGGGGTGGCATGCTTGTCAAATCATCGTTTTCGACTGCCTTGGCCTTTTTCAGTTTCTTTTTGTACTGATAACCAATCAGCGACTCTACAAGGAAAGATAACAAAGATGATCCAAATCCGCAGGAAATAATGTAATATGTTAGAAGAAAATCGGTATTTCGTAGTTGTCGCTCTATCGATTTTAGGTTGAGGGGACAAATTGACGCCTTTGGTAAATGTTCTTGCATCTTAAACTTCACTACTCCGCTCTCGACCAAATGTGACAATCTACAAGTGGGATGAGTGCATCGAGCGACTAGCTATGAAAAACTTACATTTTATCAAAGAGGGGTTTGTATTTGAAATTCTTTTTGTAAGCAAAGGCCCTCTCGATAGTTAATATTGGCCACTTCGTTATAACAAAGACACACCGCTCAGATTCCGGAACGTCTTTCTTTGTTCGATTCATGTAGTCATTATACAACATATCCTCCAGAATTAGTCTATCGTTAATATATAGATAATTTTGAACCCTCACATAGTCCTCCATGATAACCTTTGCATCCCTATCGTTTTTGTAGATTGGTATCGAATTGTGCAAAGGTTTCTGCAAGACCTAGTTACACGAGAATGATATCTGAATCGTATGTCGCGACACATCACTATACTTACGTCATCCATGGCCCATTGAATTACTCCGCCATCGTCTGCAATCCAACTGTACTTTTTCGCGCCGATGTCTTCCGCTTTCGAGACTGGTAGTGTAAACATGGAAATGGTTAAAAAAGCGGTTAAATTAGCTGTGTAGAAGGCGGTCAGTATTGTTATAAAAATCCACCACACCGCAAAGAGTAACCTGGTCGAGTCTGTAAAACAAGGCGAATTACGATCCTACGTACAGGAGAGTCTTTACCTGCAGTTGGGTACATGGTCGAGCCTTGTTTTATAATCGCTCCATAAACGAACCAGACGCATTCGAATAGACTGTGCGTAAGATTCTGTTCTCCCGGACAAAGCTTTTTGTGCCAGAGTATTAGGAGCGACACTATCGGACCCATGGAGATTAGTGATATCAAAATTAAGATCCAAACGTCAGAGGTAAAGGGTGCCAGTAATCCTGAACCGGTTGCGGACTCGCTTGGCCGTTTCATTAACAACATCCATTCTCCAAGATCTAAGATTGGGGAATAGTCCAATGCAGTGTCCACTCCAGGAAGTATCGGCACGAATGCTACTGCTATATCGGCACGCTACGAAAGCTACATATTACTCGACGTGGACCATTTGAATTCTGCTACTTACGCCTTCGCCGAGTTCTCTGATAATACTTGCGTTCTTGTTTCCCAAACCTTGATCTTTGTACAGAGTTACAGTGTAATTAAATTCGTATTGCTCTTTGATGTAGTGAAGTAAATCGAAAGCTGCCCCTTTCCCAACCAACTGTCCGTTACTATCCTCTACTACGTAGTGTAGTGGCTTGTTTTGTGTAGTTACAATCGTTATGTGTTCGTCTCGAAGCATCTTTCCTAACTTTCGAATTTCACCCTTCTTCGTCTCTGGGTCTAGAACATGAAGGTTTAACGTACATTTTACAGCTACTTCACACGAAACGTTTTAGTGACGATACAGATTGCCTTAGTGGAGTGCGGAGTCAATCGTATTAATTCAAACCGACGGCTAGCTCGCTTTAATAATTTATGTTATTTCAATTTGCTCAGTAAAATTGGAAAACTGATCCCTTCCGTCTGCGACCACCTTGATTAAAAGCATCCAGTTTCAAAAATTGTACGAAATAATGCGTGGCCAGGCTCTATTTGTAACATCAACAATCTCTTTAACTGACAAAAATTACAACACGGAAACGGAATGTCACTTTCTTCTTTCGTTACACAACAAGTGACAATTTATAATTTACATATTTGACTCATTTAGATGACTTATATGAAAACTGGAAAACTGGACTAACTTCTCATAACCGAGCCAGTACACTAATTTTATCTAATTACAGTGGAAAAATGTTGCTTGCTGGTTGCATAAATTCTAGTTTCGTTCCACTTCATTTTAGATATTAGGGATGTAATTATCAAACCACCCTTATTTTTCCGTGTAGAATCTTTTCCGTGTAGAATCCATTCTTGAACATTTTCAGAACTGAGAGCTTTGATATAAATTTCTTGAGTTGTTTAAATTGGTAAGGTCATATGCAAGTAAACTCCTATTTTGTTTGACATACAAAAGGCAATTTAGTTTGCTAACAAAATTTGAAATAGAATTTGTATATGCGTTGCGTCCGATGCGCGCTTTTTCAGTGAACATAGATATATCTTCGCCTTGGCGGAAACCCCACCCGCTTAAAAATAAAGATCAAAAATAAAATAAAATAATAAATTAACTACATAATTTAACCAAAATCATTAATTGCTACTCAAAAGCCATTCAGATATTTTTTAATTTCGAAGTCTTCTTTCCCTTTTTAAATTAAAAATTGTTTAGGAAAATATGAAAAATATGATACCAAAGATATTCGTCTATCGCAAACGGTACATTTTATGGGCGATTCTTAAAGTAAGCTTTTTCGCACAACTTCTCAGCATAGTTCTAATATGGCTCATTACAAAAAAAATATAGAATGCTTTGGAAAAAATTATAGTTCTTGGAATTTCGCGTATATTGTAGGAAATGTTACAAACAGTGTGACGCGAAATATAGCGAACAATTTGCTAATTTCAAAATTGGGGAAATTTAGTTAAAAAAAATCTCACCATTTCCTTCTGGAATTAAATCCATATATTCATCTCCAAAATTATACAGTTTAGGCAAGTCGTTGCACATTTTTGCTAATCCGTTGGTCATTTTGGTTGTTTGCACTACACGTTGCCACGAAGTTTTTACTTGAATTCTTTTCAAACTCTACTATTAAACTACAGCCCCAGTCATATGTGTCAGCATTAAAATGCGTTATTAAATGCTAATATGTACAGATGCGCAGGATAATAGCCGTTAACTACCCCATGCCATCATAACAAAAGAATAACATCAAACATTTATTCACTACCTACGTAGGTATTGTCGTATTTGGATTTCAAAGCTGTAGTTAAAATCTTATCAGTTTGAATAAACGTTTTATTATCACGTCACCATTAAAAATCGTTTTCCATATTTTTATAGTATTTTAAGGGACGGGGAACATTTTTAAGTTAATGGGAATCGATTTATTGCGATATTATACGCAGTTTTAGTTAGACTAGAAAAGTAATTTAAAATTTGCAATTCATTCGTGTAAGAAAATCGTATTCCCTCAAGAATAAAACGACTTACTGGGTCGGAAAAAGTATAGCAAGTCGGTGTGAAAATGACTATTTCGTTCACAGTCTCTAAATGCAACTGTACTTTTTGTTTTCTCATGTGGTTTTGTCCATTTGAAAACCAGAAGCACGCGTGCGTTTTGCTTTTCCCTTATTAGTATGGCATAAAAGAGGGTAAAGTTGCGCAATTAAATAGCATAGGTACGATGATCTATGGCACACAAAAAACCAAAAGTTGGAAACTGTTGGTTTCAACAGGACGGTGCATCCACGTACAACGCTCTAATCGTGCCAGAATACGTATTGTACTATCTGACAAATTTTTCATTTTCCAAGAAAAGTTTAAGTGTTTAATTGCGGAAATTTTCCCTAATTTGACCATCATCGTATTTTCTATGGTTTATGAGGTGCACATGATAGACATTCTTATTTTGGATTCAGTGTATAGTTAGATGTTTCCGTTTTTTGCATGCCCGTAGAGTAGCGGATGCCTCTTTTTACACATCGTAACGAAGTAGAAAATGTATACACAAAACGATCTGATATTATAAAATGGACATATAAACAACGACACAATTAGTTACACGCATGGGAAACATTATGGTAAATAATAAGGTTTGCGATTGTTATATGTATCTGCTGTCAATATCATTTTAGGAAATGACGACTAAAAGCCTTGGAATTATAATTATGGATACATTTGTCGTTGTTTTTCTTAAGAATCCGTACTGACAAATATGTTCACCGGCTCTTTTAATTCTAGGTCAGCTTGGGTGTTGAAGATGGCGTTCTTCAGGCGTACAATTCGGATTTCGAGCTACAATTCTCACATCACGTCCAAAATATGTCAAGATTCTCACAGGCAGACATAGATCCGTGCACTTTCCTCTATTTAGTGCGCGACGATGGGGAACAACTGTTGTACTGCTACCTTTTCCAAGCATTGAAGGCCTCTGATGTAAGTACGAATTTGCGTTGGACTTTAACTTATTGTTACAAATCATCTCTTTACAATATGATGCATGCCGAGGGTAAATGGATGGGTATTCTTTAACTACACTCTCTCTCTCTCCCCCACACACACTCCTTCACTGCCTTCTTTTGGCACAATGACACATCTTATGCACGAATCTCATAGCTAATCAATAGGTAAGTAAAAACTGGACACCGACGCTGTGACCTTCAGCAATGGCAGAAATAGAAAAATAAGTGCAATCAGTCTTTTATTCGCAATATTACAATGTAATACGCATGAGTATGTTTAAAAACTTAAGGGGATTCGTATCACTGGGATCGTCCGTGATGTCCGATACGTGCAGGTCTTCCTCGTTGACAAATAAATCGTCAATGATGTGAATGATTCCGTTGCTGCACAGGTAGTTTGCTCGATGTACTGGTATAAATTTATTCCTCCAGTAGATGGTATACTGTCCGTCAACCTCTAATACACCGACTCGTAATATACCCCCACGGGTCGGTAAGTTCACATTTGCCGTGTTGGTGTGGTTGGTCCTCCTCCAAAAGTCTTCCATGCTATACGAGACGTTCGACGTCACAAGATGGCGGTTTAATATCGATCTACCGTACTTTAATACAAATTGATCAAAGTATGTACGATTGAGCCCCAGGAAATTTTGTAGGTTTCTCCACGCTTTGTCGCGCGGTATAAAGTAAGTCATGAGTTGGTCGCTCTGTAGCACTTTGTTGAACTGCGTGAGCTCGCCTAAAGTGTAGGAGTAGTTTAGAAAGATGTCCGTCATAACCTTATCCATAATGCTCAGATACGGAAATATCGTGAGCTTGCGATCAAAAACCACTAACGGTCGTTTTATGAGATGTACCACGCCATTTTTGACCGGAATATTCGGTATGACGATTTCTGTTATAATTTCTCCAGTCGGGTGGTTTGCGTCTTCGATTAACGTGTGGCTTTTGATAAACAGTTTACCTTCGCTCCTCGATAGTAAAATTACAACGTAGAGATCGTCACCAGCGGCTAGAGTTTCGAAGGGCAAGTCTTTAGGTGCGGGTCGAGTAAATAGCACACGTTTTGGTATAATATGTGCGGCAAGCACGTTGACGTCAAACAGTTGCTGGCGATAGTCTGTAAAACCCTCATCTACTGGGATGAAAAAGGTACAACCATCACACCCTTTCAGGATGTTCTCTTGTCGATGTATCAGGACCTTCCTGTAAAGATCATTATGTTACCAGTTAGTTTATGCTATTGTATAGTAATGTTGGTAAATGTTTATTGGCAATTTAAGTTCCTAAGTACGATGGTCCACTTCTTACATAATGTGTAATTTACGTCAAATTATCGGACGTTTCATGCTCTTATACATCTACGGTACTGCTTAAACAATTTCTAATATTTGAGTGCCTTCAGAAACATCTTTTTGGGTTGTAATGATGGATGGAGATGGATTTTTAGGAAAGTGAATGAGTGTGAGTAAATCGAGATACATAGTAGGTATGGCTATCCTGATGCCGTACTTACGAATCTAATTCCGATTCAGCTGACCAATTAAATTACTCACGTCATACCTGTAAAAAATATCTACTTTGTGGTGTCCTAAAT
This sequence comes from Photinus pyralis, assembly GCF_008802855.1. NCBI lineage: Eukaryota > Metazoa > Arthropoda > Insecta > Coleoptera > Lampyridae > Photinus > Photinus pyralis. The sequence continues at coordinate 13,583,598 of NW_022170250.1, forward strand.
CCCACAGTTTAGTGCGCGAGAGTAGCTCGAATGCTGTAGGATTTTCGACTCCAAGCGCCGCTCGTCTCACAATCGGATTTAAAACCTCATCGATTACATGCAGAACTTGCGATTTGCTTGGAACATTGTTATTTTCGGAGCGATAGTCGGAGAGGTCGGGTATAATTCGCGCATTATTCACGTAAGTTTCGTCCTCTAGTTTCGTTATCCAAACAGGGGGATTCTCCTCTGCGACGGTTGTTAGAAATCCATCTTCCAGATCCTTGGTCTCCTTGGCGTACCATACCATATGATAATTGATGACATCGTTCAACTGTCTACCGGAATACCATTCGAAGGCCTCGTTCGTTGGGGCGAAAACAGTCAACTCGCCATATTGAAGATTAAGTTTCGACGATCGATTACTTTCGATTAGGGCTAGAAACTGACCAAGTTTTGGCGTCTGGCGTATCTTCTGATAAACGGTCGGCTTCCAAGACTTTGCGTAAGCGAGAGCCCGACAGAGTAATATTAAGCACAATAGTTTAATGAACATAATTTAAGTGAGCACTAACGAGTTTATCTAAACTATGTAAAAGTTTAAGAAGGCGTTAAAGGTTATCGTTTCAATCATTGCGTTAAAACACACGATTTTAGTGTTGATGTTGTTATTTATGTAAATGTAAAATATCTACTAAGTGAAGTTAAAATTTTATATCAAAAAAATGAGAACGAATTCATTAAAAAACCTATGAGACAAATTTAAATGTGACAATGTCCAATTATTTTAGCGGCAACTCAATTAGCACGTTTTATGTGCTGAATGTTTTATGAGGTGTTTTAATATTCTGCTCTATTCTAAGATTTTCTTAATTATAATTTACACCCTTCTGTGTTGCTTTGGTCTCAAATGACCACCTGGCATGGCATAACAAGGAAACGTCCCGAATGTGCTTTTCATATGATTGACTTTAACAAAGTTAAAGAAAACACCAAGAAGGTTACCGTTAGCGACCCAATAGGAGTTGTACCCCCAAGGAAAAGCACTGATTGACTCGTGTACTAGACGCCACCGAAGGGCTGACTTATACGCAGCTACCACCAACCACTTGAGTTGAGCAAGTCTTTGCTTTCCTACACAAGCTCCTGAGGCTGGGAATTTGGCTCTAGTTCATCGGTTACGCGAGTACAAAACAGACCTCAGCTCAGGCCAGGTACCCATAAATGAAGAGGGGTGTTTAGTAGGTACTAACTTGGGCAATCAAATGGTATAGACCTACCTCGAAGATCGCCGCTTCACCTTACGCACCGACAGTCGAGCCCTGCAATGGATAGACCGGACAAAGGACGACAGAAGCAAAGTGACAGTGTGGGCGATGCTGATGCAAAAATGCACGTTCTCATTCGAAAACTGCGCCATGGACCATCAGAATTAACTAGCCGAGCGCTTGTCCCGTAACCCAGAAGCAATAGGTACCACACACAACTGGGTCCACCACCTGTATTTTTATGATAGTTTTATTGTTGAATTAGAATAATAATAATAATAATAATAATAATGTTTATTTCCAATGAACATCATATAGTACAAAAGGAAAAAGAAAAAGTACATTCAGATTGGAAAAAGGACCACATTCAGTGCGAAAATTACCAACAAATCACCTTAGGTCTAAATTTGTTTAGGTCTCATTAACGTTATTCCCTGAATAATTTCATGTAGGTACGAGTAAGTACACGAAATTGTTGATACACCCATTTTTGGTTGTACCTAGGGATTAATTTAAATTTCTAAATTTGTAAAATGACCGGATGTTCGCATACATATTGCTCTGTACGTTTGACAATAAAGACTGTTTGCGAATGTGCGAGTTTTTGGCCTGCATTTATTTTGGCACGGTTCTGTTTTTCTGGTTAGCAATGGATGACCTTCTCTCCGCCGACGTGTTATACATTATTAACTATACATAGCGCCCTACGTGAGAAAAATGCCATCTGTTGAAACAGGTAGGTAAGTACATAATTATTATTGGGTGCGCACGGACGTACCCAGTGTTAGGCGAACTGAAAGTGTGAGACAGACAGCTTGGCAGCATTCTTTTCGGACACAAAATGTACATTTTTGTTTAATCGTCGGATCGATAAAACTTTGTTGACTTTATACCTACCCAACCCAAATACATATTTTAGTTTATGTAGTTTGTCCTTTCTTGAAGGGATTTCTGTAATGGAAAGGCAATTACTTCCCCTAACGTATTGATTTTCACTTATACTCGGAAGGCATGTATTTATTTAAACAAAGCAATTTATTCGAATGAAGCTGGAAACTTACAACCAAAGATTATCGTAAAAAGCGAGAGGAACCGATCATAAGATGCTGGAAGAATAATGATCTCGTTCCTTAATGGCGCATTCGAAGCGCACGAAACTGGAAACTTAATGTTCTGTGTTCATAAAAAATTACATGTTCTAGATACGAAAAGTAACTCAAGTCGAATTGCATTCCATTTAAGCCGTTTCTTGGGGAGCTGTGTACTCCACTTTTCCAGCAAAATAATGTACACGTTCGTCTCAATTATACCCCGACTGGAAGAGGCCAGTGTTCGGCTTTTATATCAGTCCTCCCTCCCGACTTTTCGCCTATTGAGACCATAAAAAAAAATTAAAAAGCGTCATCTTTTATTTTTCTCGATCAAGTTGCCAAAGCCTTCTTGGTGTAGCATTTTCCATGTCACACAATGATACACTATGCGATAAAAAAAAAGAGTTGGTGTCGAGTCACCTTTGGAATTTTTGTTTACATGGGAAATTGAACTTCCAAAGACGACCCAGCGCCAGCCGCTACTCATTTTTAAGTTCTACCTTAGAATTCGAAAAGTAAGAAAAGTAAATATATCAATTTTGGCATATGGAGTGATGGAGTGATTTTGTGATTAGGAAAATCGTTTGGTTGCTAAACCAACTAGGCGGACCTGAGATGTGTTATGTGTAACATTTGGCGTACAGTCAATGTTAATTATTCCGAAGGGACTAAATTGGAATATCTAAATGCGACATATTTTCGCCCTCTTCGCGACTGCTGAGTCCTGACAAAACGATTTGTAAGTGGTTTCAGTAAAACATGTAGTGACTTTCCCTTCGAGAAAAAGTTTCACTATATTGATCTCGAACCCCACGTCCACCACCTACTACCAACAGGTGAACTTTGTTATCGATTGGCGTTAATCTACGCGTTTGTTAGGATAAACAATTACTTTCTGCAGAATAAAATGAATGACTAGAACGGCGATTAAAATAGCCGTCTAAAACGTTTGCCAAGGAAGTTACTTTTGATATTCTAGCGAAAAATGTTGCGGTTAGTAGTCAAAGAGAGGGTGGAGAAGGGAGTACGTGACAATTAAGTGCAATTAGTTTGCGTGTCCGATGGGGGTTGAAAAAAAGGGGTCGCGAGTAAATCTGGTGACCTGAATGTCGTCATGATAATAAAATTCAGGCGGTTTTGGTCATTTGCCTTTATTTCGCAACTAAAGAGCGGCCTTCGATTTTGTAGATTTTTTAAATACTATAGTGTGTGAAACATAAAAATTTTACCGTAATTAAATTTAGAAAATTGTTATGAGGCGTGCGCCGCAGTTATTTATAGACTAAAGTGTTAAAACGCAGCTTGTATGTTATCGTCGTATTTTCCATTGTAGTAAGTCCGTTTTGTGTTAATTAATTATGTTGGAAACAGAGAACCCGTTAATTTAGTGTGTATAGGTCGTGTTTTTCAATTTCGTTTTCAATTGAATGCAGAAATACCTCCAAGGGCTCGCGTTTCACCATCTTTACCCTGCCATCATCAGGTCACTGTCAAATAATGCGGCTATGTTACGTTAATGACATATATATTAATCGTCTCGGTGCCAAATTGTCTTGTTTTTAATATGCCGTTCGCATGCCCCATAAAATGTCGGTACCATTTCATTCATATTTCCGTTTCATAGCAAAAAATCGTGTTTATAAACATTTTAAATACATGCGGGTAGGTATATTAAGGGTCCAGCTCATTACAATGGTAAAAATTAAAAAAAACAATTGACAGTCGCATTTTTTTCTAATGGAACACCCACTATACGATACGTTGCTCTAAAGTCAAAAATAAGGAAGCTATTGAAAATTTTTATATTTCACCAACGTGGCTGTGATTCAGAAATATTTGTTTATTGCAAACTGACAAATAAGAGAAATATCTATTGACGACTTTATTGATTGTTTATTTTAAATCATCTGATAATAACCAGCTTTGAATCAAAGTTGTCAATAGCTTCCTTATTTTTGACTTTAGAACAATCTGACATAACAACTTTTGTTGAACTAATGAGGGCGTTGCGTTTTTGTCGATATTTTGAGAATGGACTGTCAATTGTTTTTCTGTTTTCACCTAGTATTCAGTGTAACTAAAATCTTGTATCTATTATAATTAGCAAGTTGGCAATAGACCCGACTTAAGTTTGAAGACCCTGTACGTACACCTAATGCCTGTATTGTGGGGTAACTATTTTCTTTGCTCTTTCCTTTTCACTGTAACTTTAGGTATATACACACGGGAAGCACAGTAATTGCTGTGGGTTACAAACAGTAAAACAAAACGCCAATTAAACACAATAATATATTAAAAGATCGAACGCATAATTTCAAACAGCAAAGCCTGCAAAGCTGTCGTCATCGGCTAACAATAATTGAAAGATAACATACAAATACGCGCAATTCGTTAATGTAATTTTGATGTTAAAGTAGAAAATTAATTAATCTAGGAACCAAAAAGTGAAATGAAGCATACATATTTTGAATTTAGTTAAGCAACAAAGTCCTTAGGGGCACACATTTTGGTATCACAAGGGTAAAAAAATAAGTCATATCTTGTAAATCAGTTTCAAATTTACGCATAAAAAGGTCAGATATAAATGGAGCGCTATTATACATATTTACTCATTGTTGTTCCATCGCCTTGTCAAAAGAATTTACCATTAATTTGGAAAAGGGTTTGAAATTATATACCTATCATTCCATTTCATGCTCGATTTTAAATGTAGGTAACTGTTATGTGGACGTCATAATGAAAAATCTTGCCTTCAATCATATTAATTGTAAGTTAAAATTAGATTTCGACGACTACTTTTCTATTAATTGATGTTAGTTCAGTATATCGGCTTGACAGAATCGGTTCATTTTAACAAACACTTCGCTTGTACTAACAGATGAATCACGTGCCATTTCGATACAGCCCTTATATATCCTCACAGAGTGATGCGTCCTATTTTCGCAAAGCTGTATGTGCAATTCCCGCCGCGACGTGCAAGGTGCCATTGATCAACATTTCACTTTTTGCAGGTTGCTGATTTATATCAACAAATGAAGGACAACCAAAATACAACACCAACGAAATCCTTAAGCAGCGCTAGCAGTTTGACGTCACTTAGCATAGACATTTCTCCTAGCTCCAGTAATTTCATTGAGGTAAGACGCTAGGACAATAAGTTCCACCATTGAATCAAAACACTAGCTATTTTATTCAATGGTTCCACATACAGGACATGCAGAATGCTTCTATTACAAGGGGAATTTCTTTGATATATCTTTACTAATTGGCATAATCCATTCACTTACAACAATAATGTTCAAGGCAATAGGAGTGACGACAAACTTAATGCTTTCAAACGCATTTTGATTAGCTTAAATTCATCTTCACTAATTGTAGTGATTTTATTTTATGTTTGAATTTATATTTTTGGGAAAATACATTACCTATATACATACCTACATACAGGATATGTTTTTTCTAATATATTGATAATGGGAAAATAATTACAGCTTTAGGGTTCAAGATGAATGTCCTTTCTGTTTTTTTTTTTTGGTTTTTTAAAAGTAAACAGTACCTAAATATGTCCCAAAAACAATTTTTCTAAATTTGATTCGATGTCCATGTCGTTTTTTTAACGCCCCGATTTTATTTCAGAGGATGTATATTTTTATAATTTTTTTCAATTTCGGAACGAGATTGAACTCTCATAGTCCCCCTTGGTTAAACGATTGTATCACTTGATACCTATACTTAGTATTTATTCAGTATAAGTAATTCTAATGAATTCTTTAATTATAGGTGTTGTATATTGGTAAAATAAAAGTGTGGAACAAAAAGGTACCTGACACATTTATCGACGATGCACTTGAGAAATTTAAAGCGCACGATGAAGAGATTCGAAGTAGATTACATGGTTCGCCTGAAACAATGCGCGGTGACGGTTTACAGAGACGATCTTCAATTGTAAGTGTATACTATTTGATATTCATATTGTTACCGCCGATATCAATTCTTTAAGGATTCTAATTACAACAGCACAAACGTAACAGAGACCACCAAGTTTCCACCAAATCTTATACGTTCGTCAACGCTATCTTCCATATCGGTCAAAAGTCCGGAAATTGCAGAAATGCCATTGTCCGAAACACCAGATAAGCCATCGCTACCGCTTGGTGTAACCGAATGTCAAGAATCTCCCGAGGAAATCTGTGATAATGTCAGTCCTAATCCTCTTTGTCATATAAAACGTGTTAAATTTAAAACTAGAAGCTTCTCAGAAAATTCCATGGCGGATGACATCCCGACTACTGCAGATTCAAGCGAAAATGCTGCACATCCTCATGAGAATGAGGCAACCTCGGCTAAGTATTCGATGAAATTCGACGATCATAATCGCACCATGGTGTTGCAAGTTGGCCGAGGTGACTTACGACTTATCAGTCCTGATCGAAAACTAGTTCTGCTTCATAAGCAAAATCGTGATATCACAACGTGTGCCAAGGTATAAAATAATTGTTAACGTCGTGTAATCATTACAGTTTTAGGGGATACTTAATCCGACACATTTCGGCTTTATCTGTCGCGAAGTTAACACGGCCAACGCATACATTGGGTACGTTTTTAAGTGCGATTCACTGTCGGTTGCTAATGAGGCTGTCGGAGGTATGTCCTCTGTACTTATGAGTCCGTAGTTATTACTAATCCGCGACTTTGTAGCAATCTCACAAGCTTTGACAAATGCGGATTACAAGTATATTCGTCCAGTGATTACCTCGTGCGAACACTGTCCAATGGTGTGGTATCACAAGTTGTGCGCAGAAATCGAGCATTTGACCGACAGAAAGACTCACGGTGCTATTTTACGTAAATTAGAAACGCTAGAAGAGGAGGAGCAAACTATTATTCTTACCAAATTTCGAGGTGCCGAAACCGATTCTCTTCGAGAACAAAACGAGTTTCTCATGATGCTGTTACGTGCCCATTGTGAGATGAAGCAGGGGCGTCATGTACACGACACCGCGGAAAATAGGTTTGTACCTTTTTTTAATTACGAACGTAATTGTTACTTATAGTATACTAGCGGTAGGTATAACAGCAATTCTTGAAAGATACGCATTTTGTGATACCAAGGTGCCATTTGGTACAGCTGTTCCTTAGAAATATTTAGACGATTTGGCCTGAAGAACACGTGACATTTCCGTGTGGCTAGATTTTAGAGGGGTGGGGGTGATTAATCGTAAAATTTTTGAAATAACTAAATATAGCCTATAGAGAGGAGAATCTGGGTGTCAATTGCGCATGATTTTAATCCGAGGAATCCAATGGTAGCGCCAGAAATGTATTCTGGATAGGAAAAGTCCGTCAAAAGCCGCAATATCCTACGGGCATCGAAAGTGCATGAGAGGCTTCACTACCACACTTTCTGATGACGTCACGCGCTATGAAAACAATATATTCCAAAGTTTTAAAAACAGGGTGCCCATTTTTGACTATTAGAAAATTGAGTTTTATTTAACTATTTTGAGAACTAGCAGAATTGGGCCAAAGGTGCTTTCATAATGGAATTTGGTACTGACAGTTTGATCATTTAGATAGCAATTTATTTGACCAGTAAGTAATATCGATTCATGTTTCAAATGTGTATGAGATTTAGATAAAGCCGCTGGTAGTTTGCGGTATTATCAGCAGTTTCACTTTGATGCATGAAAGGACTTTAGTTTATGTCCCTACATTATTACTTTCTATGAATAATAAATGGTTCGTTTTCAGGTCTGAATTTTTGAATCAGTATTTGGGAGGAAGCACGATATTCACCAAGGCAAGGAGAACGCTCACAAACTCATTCGATAATCTTCTTAAACGTAAAGCGTCTCGAGAGGATATATCAAGCGTACTTAAAGATATGTCTCTGCCCATTCACTCGCTGAGTAGGGTAAGTCTTATGGTGTGAAAGCAAAAAATAGTGCTGCGCTTTTAGGAGGCCTCTCCTCATGTGAGTGATGACTCCGATGGTTTTCGTTCGCGATCATCAACTATTGGCTCGGTAAATGATCTCAAGGATCGTTTGAGTGTGAAGGATAGCAAAATTTTGGTGTCACCTGAACGGCACCTAGCTGACAAAACCCTTAAGTCGCCAATGATGGATATGTAAGTTAGCAAACATGACCTTCAAAATTGATGCCGTTTTTTAGATTCTTTAAAGTTGGTAGTAGTCCCAAGTTGACTGTGCCTGAAGAAGGTTCACCTAAGCTAGACACTGGGTCGTGGCGACAGGCGATGTTTAAAAGAGTCATAACTCCTAGCAAGCAAGAGATTTGTTTGAAGAAACGTAGCAAGGAGGAACTACGAATGTTGTGGAAGAAGTCCATACATCAAGCAATTCTTCTTGTTCGTATGGAAAAAGAAAATGCCAAGCTTAAAGGTGATTAGTAGTAAAATCTTGGCCATCTAATAAATAGTGTTTATATTTGCCAAACCTTAAACTAAATTTATTGATTCACATAAGGAGGTTTAGTTCATGCTGTTGTTATATTAGTACAGTAAAATCACGATTAACCGTGTGCTGTTTATCTGGGCAGCGGATTATCCGTGCCGTGATTTTTGGTAATTGAAATTACATGTTTGAAATTTACGCACATGCGCCAGAAGATTAAAACTGTGAAGAAAATGTGATTTTCCTCTTTAGTGAGGAGAGTAAAAAACAATTGCTGCATTCATCTTTAGTAATGACATTTAAACTTGAAACACCCTAGATTGCTATGTGTCAAACTTCATTATTGCATACGATAATTTTTCATTTCATGTTTAATCTCCAAATGTAATTTATGGTGTTTGAAATTCGAAATTTAAGCCTTTTCTTTTTAAAAGAAATCTCTTTCTAGGACTTTTTAATACCATTCTAGGTCTTTGCCAGAGCTGTGTATCTACTTCCAACTCCTTCTAGTTCTGGCACAGACATAGAACTATCTCATAATCTCTAAATAACTAACGAGTTTATGGAAGGCGTTTAACAAGTCCAAAATGCGCTATAACGCCCTACAAGGCTCTGAGAAACCTAAAAGACTATCACTATCCAAAGCTCTATGGGTGGTTAGGCCACCTTGAGCTTTCCATATTTGACAAACAATCAGAAAACTACAATTAATTCATTGTTTCTAGCTAAGCAAGAGGAAAATGCAGTGAGAAGGATCAAATTGGAGTATGATGAATTGAAGTTGAATCAGCGTGAAGTGATCGAGGTTTGGGATATGATCACTAATAAGGAGACAAGGGTCACAGTTAAAACCGATAATCAGCTATTACTTCAAGCGATTCGGAGGGGAATTCCACGTAGTAAAAGAGGTGAAGTGTGGCATTTTCTCGCAGAACATTACTGCGTTAACATTGCTCCGATAGACACAAACAAATTTCCCAACTATAATATACAATATGAAAGTTTGCTGAAGCAACTTACCTCTCATCAACATGCAATTTTGATCGATTTAGGTATAGATACGACTCCATTTTGGGTATGCTACTTGCATTTGTTTTAGGGCGCACGTTTCCATCTCACTCGTACTACAGTAGTTCATTAGGTCCAGGCCAGTTGGCTTTGTTCAACTTATTGAAAGCATATTCTTTGTTGGATCCCGAAGTCGGATATTGCCAGGGCTTGAGTTTTGTCGCAGGAGTTTTGCTCCTACATGTGAGTGTGTCAAATACAGAATGCACTAACAAACTAACCTTGCCATTTCAGATGGAAGAATCACAGGCGTTCTTCCTGCTTCGTCACTTAATGTTTAGAAGGGGACTTCGAAATCAGTATTTACCAGATATGATCGGATTGCAGGTGAAATTGTATCAACTATCAAGATTGGTACGCGATCAACTACCCGATTTATATCAACATTTTGACTTTTACGAAGTTGCGCCCACTTTATATGCGGCGCCTTGGCTTTTAACGCTTTTTGCTTCTCAGTTTCCATTAGGATTCGTCACTAGGGTATTCGATTTTCTTTTCCTAGAAAATACAGATGTGATATTTCGAGTCGCACTCGCATTACTTTTGTTACACAAGGAGGAATTACTGATGTGCGACAGTTTTGAGGAAATCATGAATTACTTAAAATTAAAGTTACCAGCAATCGACAAGATTATGTTAGAAAAAGTTATGAAGGAGGTAAGTTTAGTCAATTTGAAACAATCAGTAAAAATGAATGATAGGGAAGTTTAAATTCAATACATTGATGCACAAATAATTATGACCAAACGGTTCCATCAATGATTAGTAAGTACTTAAAACATTTCACTCACTAGAATAACAGAGAACAAGTACCAAACCGAAAGTTCGTCGCCGTAGTCGTTGACAATAGGCGAGGCTGTTACCTATTAAGCAGTTGGTAAAATTTTAACCGAATTAATCTCAAAATGTACAAGATTTCCTTTTTCTTCACTTGGCAGTTAAATCCATCACAAAATTTTACTATTGTACTTACTTGCCATTTACAAATCAATTCGACGCCCCCTAAAACACAGCAAATTTTTGTACAGCATTGTCAATGAGCACCTTGATACATACCTACCTGCAGATATATGGGTCCGTATAGGTGTTACATTGGTATGAAAGGTAAAGCTGCTTTAACCAATCAATCGATTTACCTACGCCCTAATCAAAAGATTACTTTCTTTTCGTAAACGAAATGCGATTATTTCCTAAATTTGCTTTTTAGACAAACTGGTTTTCTTTATTTTCAATGACTGTCTTTTTCTAGGTGGTCAGCTCTGACATATCGAAACAACTAAACGAATACCTGGTGGAGTATCAGGTACTTCAGGAGGAGCTAGCATCTGTTCAACCTCAAGTCGAGGCCTTACAAAAAATGGAAGCTCAAAATAAGACACTTACCGAACAGAATGGAGCACTAATGGCACAGTTAGAACTTACACTTGGTAACATACAGCGCTTGGAAAAGAATCGTTCCGCTCAGCAAGCGTCAATAAACAGACTGGAGGTGCAAAACCGTGGCCTTGAAGTGACTATTACAACGCTTGGCGCTTTTATTCATTCAGTGATCGAGCAAAAGATTGACGTGGATATTCCCGATGACGTCCGTCGAATCTTATCTCAGCTAACTTTCGCAGAAGAGCGCAGGAATGAGAAAAACAATGGAATGCGCATTATCAAATCGCCCCAAGATAAAATGATTAAATCACTGAGCACAGGCAGAATCATCTCGAAAGATCTGAGAGTTCAAGAGTCAGATATTTTACGTTCAAATAGCTTAACGGCCCGATCACGTGCACCATTCTCTTTGAGCTCACTTAACCAGATCAAACCCCTGGTTGACATTAAAATTCAAGATTGTCTCGGCAATGACGCTCATAAATTAAAAAGCACTTCCGACTGCACCGACATTAACAAGTACAATTTCCTTAAAATGGACGAAAAATCTGTTAGTTTACCACTTTGTGAAAAATTACCCGTTTATGGTAATAAAACATCACCTACAAGTTCGATCGACAGTGGTATCGGAACACCCCTAACTCCAAGCGCTCATCCGCTGAGTAATTGTGATGTACAGTTTACATTTAACGGCACAAGAGAATTGCTAAACAAGACCTTGAAGTCTACAGCAAGAAAATCGAGCACAGATTTATCAAGTAAATAAGTTTCTTTTTATCAATGTGATGGTATTACGATATTAATAATTTTTATGTAGCTAATGTATATAACCTTAAAGAAATGTAGTAAATGTGAATTAAGATTTATAATAATTTTGCTGTCACAGTTTCTTGTCTATTAGCATATATTGCCTCTCTGGCAATGTCAATTTTAGTTGATTTTATACACTGTTTCCAAGATACGGATGTCTACCACGGGGATCACCGAAACCATAGACCATACGATGGTCAAATTAGGGGAAACTTGGGCAATTAAACAGTTACTGTCGTGCCTTAAAGAAATCCAGCACATTTTGATTACTTCCGAAGATATGCCACAGAAACAGAACAGTGCCAATTTCGTTTTTACTTTTTTCTGATGTTACTTGAACAGATACAAAAAGTTAAAGAGCACTTTCTCATTGCCACTTTTAGAGCTCTACAAGATAGCAATTTTCAATACAACTTGTGGTTTCGGAGAAATCATCAACTTTTTTGTTTCCGTACATTGTGTAGCATTTTTTATTACCAATACCACGATGTATGGCACACAAAAAACTCAAAAGTTGGTGGTGGAGGTGGTTTTAACAGAGTGGTGGACCCGCGCACAACGCCCCAATCGTACAGTAATACGTATCGGACAAAATTTCCAGGAAATTTGCCTGATAGATATTCTCACACAATTAGGATGTTGTCAGGGCCAATCCGCCCATGTGTGCGGCGCATAGAGGCGTCAAGGCAGTAGGGGCGCCGGATGAAATTCCAGCACCAACTATTGAAATTATTTATATTCACTTTCAGTTGTCATAGACAATATAGGGTAACAAAAACGCAATTGATAAATAAAAATTACCAAATTTTCAGAAGTAGAGGGACAAAACAAACGCATTGATTTGTAATAAAAAATGCTACTCAATACAGTAACCTCGGAAAAAACTTTCCGTTGCAAATGAGAAAGGATTTCAATTGAATTTTAAAGGAACACTTTTGCTGTATATTTCGAACTACTACAACTACATCGTCCTTATTTTAGGTTTGTGGCGTTCCTGTCAGAATTTCAATTATAACTCCAAAGTAATCATTTAAGTGCCCGCTTTACTTGACAAAAGTGTTAAGATTAAATCAACAATCTTTAGAAGAATAAAAGACTGTTAAATGCATTTATTAAGCAGAGAAAGTATGAGAATGTTATGAGAAAGTAGAAAACGAGCTGTAAACAAAAATTATAAATACTAATACAAAGAGATTAATGACAGAATCATCCTTTAAGACTGCTCATCCCAGCTCGCATGATCTCATCCACCAATAACAAATTACTTGCGATTACCGAACACGAATTAATAATTTGTTTTTTAACAATGTAATTATCGTATATGCCCATTTGCTTTGGATTAATCGCCTCGCCCGAACTCAAATCCAATCCTACAGGTTCGGGATTTAAACGTGACTCCTCTTGTAACTTGACAATCGTGTCTTGGGCGTCAAATCCAGAATTGACTGCCAGAACTTTGGGAATGATCAGCAAAGCCTCAGCATAAGCGGCAATACCCAATCGCGACTTCCCCTTTACAGAATCCTTGAATATCATTAACTCCTTATAGGCGGTCAGCTCGAAGGCACCCGCACCCGGTATGATCGCCTTATCCTCGAGCGCATTGTTAATGGCACGCAAACCGTCACGCACGGCATCTTTGATCTGCACTAGTGTGTGCTTATTGGGTGCCTTCATTAGGATCGTAACCGACTGAGGCACTTTGCATTCCTCGACAAATGTAAACTTGTTCTCGCCCAAAACGTGTTCGTAGACTAGACCCGCGTATCCCAAATGAGACTCGTGAAGATCATCCAAATGATTCATGGCTACGCCCCCACATGCCAATGCCAATCTCTCCATATTGCGCCGCTTAGCGCGACGTAAAGCAATAATACCCTCTTTGGCGAGCATGTCTAGACTCATCGGATCGATTCCCTTCTGATTGATGACGACAAACGACTTATTTGTACCGTCACAAAGCTTCTTCTTAAGCGCAATCACCTTCTTAACTCTCTCCTCGATAAATGCCCTTTCCGCTGTAACCATCTTCTCGCGTTCCTCCGCAGTTTTGTAAAAGAATCCCGAATTCACCTCGCTCTTCTCATATTCCATGCTAACATTACATGTCAAGATATAGGCATTGGTGAGCTTTTTCGGCATATCAGGATGTCGGGAGCCGTGGTCGAGCACAATTCCTTTAATTAGTTGAGTGTCGGTGGCCGTCTTGTGCTGCATTTCCATCAACTCAACCATGTGCAAGTCTACAGGCTTGTCTTCCTGACGAATTGCAAGGATGGCATTGACACAAATCTCAGTTAAAACGTCAGCCAGCTCCGTATGCACTTTAGTTCTAAGACTGGTCCGTGCGACATCTAACAAGTTTTCCCGGCCAATTCCAATTGGTATTTTAAGCTTGTCCAAAATTTCCAGTGTCTTAAATCGAGCCTTGTCAAAGCCTTCGGTCAAAACCCGTGGGTGTAAGCCTTCAGCGACATAAATGTCCGCCTGCTTCAATAATTCCCCAATAACCAAAACCGTCGAGGTGGTACCGTCGCCGGTCATGTCGTCCTGAGCGGTCGAAGCTCTCGCTATGAGCGATGCTGTCGGGTGTTGAATTTGCATTTCGTGCAGCAAAACGTTGCCGTCTTTGGTTATTTTAATGTCGCCGGCACCGGAAACCAACCTATGAAAAAGTGAGGTTAGATTGAGAAAAAAACGATATCTTGGGAAGGGAATCGATTTTAGTGTTTGTTTTTGGGTCAGTTAAGGGCTGCCGAGGTATAAATTAAGCCGTTAATGAATTATAAGTGGATTATCGCATAAAACAAAGTCATGTGCTCACATTTTCACGGTTCCTTTCGGTCCTAAATTTGACTTCATTACATCTTGTATACCTTTCGCTGCTGATATATTTACGGCTAAGGCTTGAGCAGCCCTGGCCACTTCGGCTTTGGGATTTAATAAACTTATCGCTGCCATTTTAAAACACACCAAAAGTTGCAGAAGGTAGAAGGAAGAAATCGTCAACTGTCAAACGAAAACGACGGTTTGAGAATACAACGTTGCGGAACTTACACCGAGTTGCCACTTTTAATTTATAACCTCCTTTGATCAGATTTCTTTTAATAACCCCAGCACGAGGGCTCTTTACAAAAAGGCCGACCATTCGGACGATTAAAGCCCCCCCCCCCCCTTAAACAAGGTAGCACATGGTCTCGTTACTTCTTTAGACTGCTAAAATCGCCAATGTGAAAGTAGTCTTACACTTTGCGCGGGTTTATTTGAAAGAGAGGTCCCGATTTCCTAAAAAGTGACTTTCAGAGCAATTGCTTGCTTTTAGGTAAACTTTAAGAAAAAGCTAGAGCTTTTAAAACCCTAACAGAACTATATAATCTCTATATACAATGCACATACCCTAAATAGCTTAAAAATCGCAGCCTTCGAGGGTGTTGCAGAGCAATCGAAAATCCTGTGTTTCGGTATATACACATACGCACTGCTTTTTTCCAAAACATTCTACTGTCTTACCAGAACATTTGACTCATTTCTGAGTTTAGAGATGCTTTAATCTCTATAGGATTTTCTTCTTTCTTTTCAGAGATTTCTAACACTTTTATTCCAGTGATCTGAAACGTCCTGCAAAAACAGAGACCGCTCTATATAAAGGTACTTTTTCGATCAGACCTCTCAATCAAAAGTTACAGATCAATTTCGAAAGAAAATTCAAAGGGCTTTAACTTTTGAACTAGTAGCCCAATCTTGGAACTGTTTGAAATTATGGATTCTACAGGCCACGTTCTATACGAAAAATTTTTTTCCGGGACGATCTGAGACAATTTTTTTTCCGGGCAAAAAAAAGGCAGTGTAATACCTTCCTTTTTTCCAAAAATCGACTGCACCAAAATTTCTCGGGAAAACACTTTTTCTTGTTCTAAGACCGTGGGGCTTTTTTTTTATGTTGTACATATTACACCTGAAATTGGTCATTGTTTAAACAATGCCATCACAGTCATATTTTTTTTGAACAAAATACATATCGAAAAAATTGTTTTAATATCTTATAATGCGTAGGAAAAAAGGAATGCGAAACGCGCAACCTCGAATTTCAATTTTGGATAAGTTACATTTTGTTGACTTGTCAAGAGCATTATTCCCATTGTGAAACATCATTTAGGTGAGGTGGCAATTAAGACAGAAGGGTCCGAAACAAGCTTTTAGTGGCGTCTAGCATTCTATTGCCTCCTCCTTTTCTACAAGTATTCTGAGGAACGATACAATATATCACAATCCTAAAAGCGTATGAAGGGATATTTCCATGTAGTAGGCGGCTCGACGGTGCTAGTTTCTGGAGGTTCGTAGCAACGAACCGATGTTGTTAAATTATAACTCGAAAGTAAATGTCTAATCTGTAAAATAGTTACAGAAAGTACAAGATCACTAACACATTTACAGACCTGTTCCATCGTATTCTCGTCCAATTCCGGATTCCGTGACAGAATCTTTGCAGACAGCTTACACGCAGATGCCACTTGTTTGTAGGTCAAGGTGATGGCATAGGTTTTGTAGTCCGTCTCAAGTACAACAAAGTGACTCGCTTGCTGCTCTCTGGGTTGTCGCAGAAGCATGGTGCCACTGTTTAGACCTGTCACCAGAAGCTCACTGGTTCTATACTTGTGGCGCGACTTCTCATCTAGGTCGATTTCGAAATATTGAAACTGTCCCCGTCGTTCTCGGTTCTCCAGTATACCGTACTGAAGACAAGGGACAGTAGATGTGGATTTTTCAATGGTGTACCATAGTCCTAAAAACTATCTGCATCATTAAAATGGCGTAGGTTTTTAAAAGAACTCACTTCAAACACATCGAAATCAACCATTGGATTTGCTGCCGGGCAATTTCCTATAAAAGTAAAATCGCAATTACCAAATCCGAAAAGTGTTACCATAAAAACAAGTGGTGTAGTCGCCATGATTTTTAATAGTTTGTATGAAATGACCTCAACTTTTATCTTTTCACTGATAAACGCATGTTTACACAGTCAGCATGTATGAGACCAGCTTTTTACAACACTTTGACCGCCCAAGCGGTAAAATCTGATTAATGTTCCTGATCGGGGTAACTTTATCTGCGAGCAAAAAAAAATGAAAAGTACCCCAAAATCTGAAACCAAAGGGGGGTTATTGCAGGTAATGGAAATATTAAATATATGTCTCTTACCATGCCCGTTTACTAGTATACTACTGTGGCCATAGCACAAACCCGCTTGTCTGCTCGTCGCCTAGTTACTGTAAGCTACGTATGAGTTTTTTCAGCATAGGGGAAATGCAATAGTAGAAATTACTTGCCAGTTTACAACTACTGTATTTCATGATTATAAATAATAAGAAATATTATACACAACATTACAATAGAAATTAATTTACAATTAATAATCAAAAAGTAGATCTTCAATGGCACTTAAACCGGATGAGTAGCTTCCATGCGAATCATCGGACTCATCTTCCAAAGCGTCCGTCCAACTACCATCGCTCTCATTATCCTCGTCCTCTTCACCTTCATTGTTACCATTGTTATCATTTTGGGACGTGCTCAAAGGTATTGTATCGTTATCCGACCCGTCCTCGTCGGAACCGTCCATATCGTTCTCGTCGTCGTCCTCCTCCTCCTCTTCCTGTTCGTCCTCGTCGTCCCGCTTGCGACCGACGTCGTAGATACGCACGACCGACTCCTGGGGCGCGTGATAGACGCCCAAATTTTCGACGATCGCGATTTGGGTATCGAAGTGGTTTACCGCAAGATCGTACACGTTGCGCTTGACGTCGAAAGTCGCGATGCTCGAATAGTCGGTTGCGTCGACAGTTTTGAAGCTGGTCTCGAATGTCTGATCGTCGTCCTCCTCTTGCTCCAGCGAGATCGCGTAAATCGTGTTGTTGATCGGAGCGAAGATGACTTGCGAATGGTTCAGTATCGGCACGGTTTTAAGCAACTGAAAGGTGCGAATATCCCACACTTCAGTATTGGAGACGATCTCCAAACCGTTCGGATGGAATACGCCGCTTTGTGTCTGGTTTAGTTTGTCGAGTTTGTGTATTTGCTTCCCGGAATTAACGTCGAAGATTACGCCATCGCACAGTACCAGATCGTCGTAGGGGCTGAAGGTTGCTTTGTTTCGCGTGTATTGATTTCCGACGGTCGGCACTAAGCTCTTGATGGCCGTTCCCGTGTTTATGTCGTAGATTGTCGCCGCCTCGCCTTTGGTCGCGATCAGTTTGTCTTGTATCGCCTTGCTGAACTCCATGTACTCTTCGTTTCCGAACGTGTGCTTCATTTCGTAACCGTTCATCGACCAAAGAGCGGAGAGAGGTCGGCCCCAGGTGGAGCAGCTGATTAGCAATTGACCGTCGCGGCTCGGCTCCGTGTGGAGGACGTAACTGTCGTGCGCCGAGAAGGACGCCTCCTCGTTCCCTGTGTGGATGTTAAATATGCGAATGTCGCCAGAGTCGGCGCCCGCTACGATGCTCTGGTCGCCCGGGAGGAAGCGCACGCACGTGTAGAAGCCGTCGTCATTTGGAAGTCGTATGGTCTGCACCGGGCAGAAGCGACTGTGGATGAATTTACGATCGAGCGCTTTCGATTGGTAACCAACTTGACGGCGGACTGATCGCAAAGCGAAGTTGCTGGCCGTCTGTATTTTTGGTTTGGGATCGGGACATTTGTGCGGGACAAAAAGATTAAATTGTGGACACGTCGCCATAGGATTTTTACACAAGGCGTGCTGATTGGTGAGGTATTCCGTAATGATCGAGTCCAAAGTGATTCGTGGATGATCAGCACCGAGGGAATCTTCGCTCGGTTGACTTAGGACTTTTAATAGAGGCTCCGCCGATAACTGTTTCTGTAGACGAGGTTTTGGTATTAAATTCACGTGGGGGGAGGAAGGTGTCGATTTTTTTTTAATCCGTATAGCGCTACCGGTACCGTTGTGATTCACGGCGGAACTGTCGGTACTGGAGGTGTTTGTGGTGATTCTATAAGCGGGTGACGATAACGAAAGCCTGGAGCGATTAGGCGTAGTTGCCGTGTAACGAAATTTGTTTGGTGGATGATTGACGCTTGTAGCCACCGAGCTCGACAGACGCGCTTCCTTCTGCAAAGACGTGGCAGTTTCCGTTAAGCCTTGTGCAAGTAGGTGCTGGTGGATTAGTTGTAAAAGTTGCTTGTCGTTGAAGTGTATCTTAGTTTGGGCGACTATGTTGGCTCGGTGAATATTGCCCAACGAAACTTCTAGTTCGTTACCGTAGTGTTTGGTTTTGCCCGACAGCCTTTCGAGGAGCTCCAGAGCGTACTTCTGAAAGTAGACGTGCTCCTGGCGCTTCTCTTGCAGGATGGGGTCGCGCATTAACGTCTGCAGTTGGCCGCTGGTTAGAAGTGGAAGTTTGGAGACAATTTGGCGGACGGTTTCGGATCGTGCTAAACCGGCTAGAGCCTTACAGGCGAGAGTTCGTAAGCAATCGGCGTCCGTAATGGGCGTCTTAACGTTCATGAGCTGTAGCAGCACCATAATACCGCTATTCGAGCGTACGGTCGACCACACTTTCTGTATTAACTCTTCGGAACTCTTGAATTTGGTCTTCTTGCTGGGCGAAATCGTACCGGTCGCAGAGTATCGCGAAATCGGCGCACTCGCTCGGTGAATTGGCGCACAAACGCAGTTTACGATCACTCTCAAGGCTGCCTTTTGAACATCGGGATCGGCAACGATTTCCCCATCGGCCGCTCCCAAGATGATATTGATACCTACGGTGATGATGGCATCATCGGGAAGGTCTACGCGTTCGCAAAAGAGCAATACCACCTTTGGAATTACGCAAGCGATAGCCAACACGTCTAACGCGCAACGCACCGTCTCAGCCCGCCCACTGTAATTCCATTCGTACGCGAAGGCGATGATCTTCAACAGCAAAGTAATGCCCCCAAGTTTGTGTAGATAATCGACAGGTTGCCAGTGGCTACGGAAGGGCATCAGTTGTAGCAGCGTCTCTATCTGTTGTTGAACTTCGTCAGGCGACGACTTACACGCCTTGTAACTCGGTTGCGCCGGGATGATCGCGGCCGTTCGATCGTTCGGCCGAATCTGCGAACGCCTCAAGTGCTCTACCTTTATATACAAATGCGCCTCTAAGTACCGACGGTAGGCAACGCAGACGTGTCTGACTATCTGGCGCGCCGCGCACTCCGCATCCTCATTCAATACGGCCACATTCTCCTCGTTGCACAAAATCGGCAACGTCGCAATGACATTATGTAACTTTCGCAAACCGTCTTGATCGTCAAACTCGTCCAGGATCACTCGAAATTGGAACGTCAACCCGAAAAACATGGTCGCGTGACATCGGCCCGAATCGTGCGAACACTCCAACAGCCAGAGCGCGTACTTCACCAAGTTACAAACGACATATTTCGGCAGCAGACAAACGCGCTCCATCGCCTCCTCGCAATACCCCAAGTAGTACAAGCAAATTGACACTCCAGTCGCGGCAATCGACGGCCTCGGAACGTCCAGCAGAAATTCGAGGTACTTCCCCTGTATAAATTCGATTGAGAACTTCTTGTGACACAGCAGCGCCGCCAAGTACTTGAGCGCTTCGAAGGCGAGTCGCGCCTCCTTCGTCTCCTTCACGTTCACGTAATTCAAAATAAGCTCGAGAACGTTGTGCTCGAACACGTGTCCCAAGAACTCCTGGTACTCCCCCATCGGCGTTAAATAGCGCAGGATCAGTATGCGTTTCGTCGCGAGCGTCGGCGGATGCAGTTGCAGATTGCCGATCATGTAACTCTCCAGCTCGGCCCACGACGAGTTACTACTCTCCGGTACGAAGCTGTTCGGACAGCGCAACGGGCTCGTACTCGGCGGCGTGAGATTATAATCCAATCTTGCGCGTTTACTGCTTCGCTCCTCGTCGTCGTCGTGACATCTCGACTCGATTGTACCTGAAGAAAAATGAATTAATTTAATTCATATTTCTATCTGCTTCTATCGCGTGGTGAGAGCTCACTCTTACACTCGATGGATACATCACGAGCAGCTGTTATGCTGTGTCCTTCTCTATAATATACAGAACAATACACATGCTTCGCTCTAGTACACCACTTAAAATTGCGACAACCGTAAGTACCTTCTGTTCTGGTTCGTGGTGAGAGAGTGCGCACGCGCGCTCTAAATGTGATAGGAGCAGACCTCCACAAGCGTCTTTTGACGATGCGAAGGCAGTGCAAAAAGGATAATAGCAAAATATACCAATTCAGTTAAACCAATCAGCTCAATGATAAATTAGGAAAAACTATGGTTCACATGGCCACGCTGTCTCTATACAGCGTGGCAAGTTGACAGCGAGACATAAAGAAAATACATTTTCGGCAATTCCTGCTCCCCATTTAAACCTAAAAAAAAACACTCTCGGATAGATAATTAAAATCGACATTAGATACACACAAAAAAAGCGTGCCTAAGCCCTTTTTGAAAAGTATAAAAGCTAAATTAATAAATCCAAAAAGTTGGTAAAAATTGGTTGGCCATGATCTACCTACCGCATTTGTTACCTAATTCTTTGATTTAACTGTGATCTCTAATAAACATGTCAACATGAATAATAATTACACTACAGAAGAAAAGGTCTCTATTGTAAATGGTAAAATCATTTTATGCTGGGAATAGTGCACGGCGAAGTTCTAGATTTATTAGTTAAGTTTAAGGATAGGCAATCGTTTATAGTGTAATTATTTCACCCTTTCGTGGTAGAAGTGAGATGATAGTCAAAGGAACGATTTCTTGTAGTGGGTAGTAGGTAAGTGCGACATGTCACTCCATGGCCAACCAGTTTTTACCAATTTTTAGGATTTTTAATTTAATTTTTAGCTTGTATGAGACTCACAGTTGCGTATTTATACGTTATCCGATGGATATTTTAATTATCTATCCGAGGATGTTTCTAATGTTCCTGTAGGATGAAATGGGGAGCAGGAACTCCCGAAAATGTATTTTCCCATGTTATTTCCCTATATCCCGCCGTCAACTTGCCATGCTGTATAGTGATTTTAAAAGTGAACGCATACGCCACCTATTGCACATTGGCAAAATTATTTTCCCCTTACATGGCAATTTCAAATCTTTCTTTTTTTCAAAATTTGTAGAAAAATCCTTAAGTATCTCAAACTGCGTAAGTTCTGCACTTTTCCGAAAT
Organism: Photinus pyralis; assembly: GCF_008802855.1. Lineage (NCBI taxonomy): Eukaryota > Metazoa > Arthropoda > Insecta > Coleoptera > Lampyridae > Photinus > Photinus pyralis. The sequence continues at coordinate 13,605,832 of NW_022170250.1, forward strand.
TTTTGTCAAAAATTAAGATCCTCCACGGATACATCGGTACCGTACAAATTTGTAAAGTATAGTGCAATTCACATTCAGATGACAGTGTTACTGAGATATCGCAATGCTTTTCTATGTGAGAGTATGTACAGTTCCCAAAGTCTATTACAAATGTTTGTGTCATATCGATGTCAAAGTGGCCCCGAATGTTTTAAATTATTTGTGCAATAGACTATAATTAGCAAAACCTACAATGGCAATGCTGTTATCCTATACCGGTGCATTGCCATCAGAATGTGAATTCCACTATAGTAAATAGTCTTTTTGATCTTCACAAATAATTGTTTGACTAATTATCGGGTAACAATACATACCATTTGGTGGTGTTTTGAACTGTTTGCCAAAATCATGCACATAGGGGGGAGATTTCATCGAAGATAGATGCGCAAAAGGACGTGCGATTCCCACATGGGGCTCAGCAGTTTGGAACGAACGAAGACGTTGAATCATCAGCGGGACAAGTCGACCGTTCTGTTCACGATATCTCGTCGCTATTTCCGGTATTTCCATCGCGGCAGCGAGCAAACCGGTCGCATAGCTTTGCAGAGGCTCAATGGAGTTTGTTGACCACTTGATGAGACGTTGGATCAAGCTGTCCATGTCGGGTTGGAACACTACCGAAGTTTCTAGACCGGGCATAATGTCCAGCATAAGTCGGCACGCGGCGATGTTCAATTCATCTACGTTTCTATTTGTTATACCCAAACGGCTGTAGTAAGTGTCGCGTAAATAGTCGTTCACTAGACGAGTCATGAAGTTGTCTTTGCGAAACAATGCTTTTAGGATTTGCCCGAGTTTGCATTCTGGATCGGTGCGAGAAGGGTGACGTTCGTCAAAAGGGTCTGGATCCATTTTTGAGTAGTTCTCCGTTTCTTGTTCGATCTTTTCGGCTAGCTTTAAAAGTGTCGGTACCGGGTTATAGCCTGGTTGATTTTCGGTGTCTTCCCATTCTCGTATCAAAGTCGTCACTTCCGTTAACGAATTCGCCTCCATTTCTTATAATAAATTATAATTTAATTATTAAATAACAAACAAAAGTTAATAACATTATTAACCTCAAATTCTGTCATTTGAGCACCACGCCAAGTATTCGATGAAACCACAGTCTATTTGTGTCTACACTGCGATGAAACTGTACTCATGGATTCGAATATACAGAGTATTAAGAATTTTTTGGCACTCAGTGCGGTGTAAATTCTTATTTCTGATGCAGACGAATTGTTTAATAATTTAACAATGTGACGAAAGGCACATGCATAGATTTAAAGATTATGTGACACCACGCACAATTTAATTAAAAATATCTTCAAATTCGACGAATGAATCAAAATTCGAACATTCGTCGAACGAAATATGGTAAAGTCGCAACCTGTAATATTTGACAACTATCAACAAACAATATTATGGCAACTTTTATTATTTATTTAAATTAATCTAAAATGTCCGGATATAAACGAGTTAATTTTTACGAATTGTGTCGTTTGTGCGCAACTAATCAGCAGAAGGATAAGACCCACATATTTCAAGAGGAGGGTAGGAAAATTCAGCTTCAAAACAAGATCCAAAGTTGCCTGTCTCTGAAGGTATTTGCGCGAAATTCGTGAACTGCTGCCAAACACTTTTCATGTTTAAGGTGTGCGAAAATGACTTCCTGCCCAAAGTGGTGTGTTCTCAATGCTTACGTTCGCTGGAGGAGTGTTGTCTCTTTCGTAAAGAATGCTACAGTTCGGAGACAATGCTTTCTAGCTACTTCAATAATTTTAGGTACACCGATGACTTTAAAAAGTCAGGAAAGGTACTCTAATGAGTCGACTTTCGTGTATATATCTTGTTTCTTTAGGTGTATATCAAAGACACAAGCTCGAAAGTAAGCGCATCCCAAACTGCAGCTTGCAACACAGTCGGGACAAATTATAATATAAGCGTGATACCAAATACTAATTTAGGCAGCTGTGTTACGCAGGACACGGTACCGTATTACACGCTGCATTTACCTACGGTTGTTTCCCAGCCACCAGAACCAAAGATTCCACCCAAAGAAGCTAAACTGACACAGCCACAAATAATTTACAATCTGAACACCGTTAAAACCGCCGTATCCAATTTACCAAAGGATAATAATGATCATGTCGGCAATGTTACAATTAATTCGAACGGCGAAATTGTCACAATCGCTCCGTGTGTCGATGTTAACGCTTTAGTCAAGCAAACGCTGGGTCAGAAGATTTGTAAGTTAACTAAGCGGCCAAAGATGCCCGAAAAGACTGACATTCCAATAATTGATTTGACAGCCGATCCGAAACTAAATTTTCCACCGAAACCGCTGGTGTTGCAATCAACACCAGTCACTCACGTACATAGCGCACAGAAGCTTTCCAGTTACTCGGATGCAATACATTTCAATTCGGCGGCGGAAAACGTCCCAAATATCAATCCGGAGCCGCCGCCCGGTGACCTATATGCCTACACAGGTAGTTCAAAGCAAGCCAGTACAGAGCTGATCAACACTAATTCAGAGTTTTTAATGTCGGCTGAGGTGAAACGTCACTCGTGTGACATCTGCGGCAAGATGTTCAAGCGGCGCGAGCATCTTTACCAACACATGAAGCTGCACACCGGTTTTAGACCGTTTGTGTGCGAGAACTGTAACAAATCTTTCTTGCGGAAAGAGCACCTACTACGACATATGGTCGCACACAGTGGACAGAAAAATTACACGTGCACGATCTGTGAGAAAAGCTTCTCGCGCAACGACAACCTGCTCAAGCATAAGAAGATACACTCGAAACAGAACAGCTTTACATGTGAGATCTGTCAGAAGCAGTTTGTGATGGAGCATTACTATTTCGCCCACAAACGTACGCACGACAACGAGAAGTGTAATCAAATGTGGGGTTTATTGAAAGCGATTTAGTTTACCTCCTCTGTATGAAACATTCAGACTAAAGTGATAAACAATTTTGATGTGTTACAAGTATTAAAATCCCACGTAAATGTAATCGAATAACAAAATCTCGAATTACCCTTAAATGTAGCTTTTAGCAATCTTATCTGAAATACAATATATATAATTTATTGAAGAGCAATATTTGAAATTAGAAATATCCATAAATTTCACTGCTTTTGTTAAAGGATTGTAAAATTGGGGGCCAAGAACTTGGGTGGAACGGCCTGTATATTATTCAAAATACCATAATCTTTGATCTATAATTTTAAGGGCTTGGGAGCTTTTAGTCTTATATGATCAACTTGTTTTGGTTGTGCGTATACATAAACTACAAATTGAAGTACTAGAGGTGATCTAATAACTCGTATTAGAATCTTTAGCAACGTAGAAATGTTTAAGGACTGTAGAGTTTAGCTTTGCCATAACCGGAAAGCACCAGCCACTATTGTTACCGCAAGTACTCAGTACAGATTTTTGATAAAAATAACTATTTATTAATTAAAACAGTTTAATTTAAGACGAAACTTCTGTACAACGCAATGGTAGACACATTAAGAGAAACATAATAATTAATTGCTCCTAAAGCAAATACTGTAATAATTTCACTACATTCGTGGAAAGAGTTTATAGTTTTCCTTGCGCCTGTAACTTCTTCTTCAGCGATTCTGGCATTTCTGCCGGAGGTGGACGTGGCATACGTGTGGCGACCTACAGCAAAAAATGTAAAAAACTGAGCGGCGCCCGAGTTAAGTTAGGAATACCTTAAATGCATCGTAAATGAACCACTGTAGTGCAGTCAGTGTACCGATCATCACAATTCTTGTGGCCAATCCCTTCCACATTCCCATAAATCCAATTTCGTTAACGATCTGCGAGATGGGCACCCCCTTCTTTTGGTTCAATTTTGAGACGACAGTATCGGCAGGGTGACTGACAATGGCACAAAACACACCGGCAATATAACCGGCGGCGAACGTCACCACCAGCTGCTCGGCCTTTGTACACTCGGATCTAGGTTTCGGCACGACATTTTTGTACAATAGCTCTACGGTCTTTTCAAAGCAGGCGAACTTCATCATTGTGTACGGAATCTGTCGTAGCCATAACGGAACCAAACTCTTGTAAAATCCGTTCATACCCTCCTCACCCATAATCTTAGGCCACGCCTCACGCATTGTGTTTGCAAAACCGGGCGTAGTTTGGATCTTTACTTTGACCGATTCTAATGGAGACAGTGCGATATCGGCGAAGAATTCGGCGCTTGCGCTCGCAGATAAATAAAGCCACGTTCTGTAGAGGTAGGCGTTTTCCTCACCCAGAAGATCCGTATAGAAGACCTTGAAGACTTCGTAGAAGCCAAATTTGAAGAATCCCTGAAGGGAGTAACCGATAAACGTCGGCGCCCATCCTTTGGCCAGACCTTTGGCGCCGTCCTCGCGTAGTGTAACTGCCAAACCGCTGAATAAACTTTTGTATTTGATTGGATCAACTTGGATACGGCATTTTACTAAATCAAGAGGTACCACAAATGTGTGTGTCGTACCACATGCTAAAATACCTGCGAATTTCCCATTAGTAATTTCCTACTTGTACGTTGTCGGTTTTTACCTCCTAAACCACAGAGACCGAAGTACTTAAATGATCCAAACTCGCAACTTTCGCCCGGATTAGGAGGACCGGCGGCAGCCGCTGCGGCTATTGTACGACCCGCTACCAGAGACTTGACTAGGCCTTGTTGGGGGACGAACGGTTTGGTGTCCTCCGGTGTTTGACACATCACCCTTTGTAACATTGACTGGAACATCTTGCGTACTGTAATGGGATTACTGTTACATAATGGGTCAAAACTTGACTTGATCGATTTAATATCTACGTCATAACCTTACAAAATTACATAATGCCATTTTGAACGGCCAAATCTCTCCACGAAATTACCATTCGACTTAGTTTAAGTTTCGAAAATAGTCGCTAGCGAAATTGGAAAGATTAGGCTGTTAAATACGTGAAAAATTGTAGGACTTACCTTCCGATTAGGGCCTAGTCTGCAAAAGAACGCTACGCCGTATGAGCACGAAGTGATCACGTCTCCGCCACTGACACATGACAATTGACATTCACTCACATGATATGGCAGGTGTCCAATAAAACTAGCACAATTGTTTCGTATTTTCAAAGGTGCGCCTTGAAAAATTCAATTGCGAAATTCATGCAAATTTGGGATTTTTCCAAATTGGGCCCTGAAAAAACTCTCCCACCATTTTTTTGAATTATCCTGGTGACGCTGTCGCGCCAAAGTTGGCGACACTGCTCCAATCTTTATAAAGCGGCACAACGTTTTGAGTTCCGCTAGTTTGAAATGAGTATACCGACTTTCTCCGGCTATCTTCACGCAGGTTGGCTTTGAGTGTTAAAATGGCCGCACGTCTGTGCAAATGAAAGTCACCGAAGTAGTCGGGTATTTTTGAGGAATTTTCTATTAAAAAATACGCCGCGGGACGCAGTTTCGATTTAAATGAACGGTCCAGGAAGGCGGAAGTGCGCCGCGAGTAAAGTTAGAGTTTTAAAAATTATTTTTACGTGAAAAATTTGACGAAAAAATGTGAATATTTCTTTGTCTGTAGTGTTGACGACGTGAGTTGTCAACAGATTTGATTTCATTTTTGGCAGCTGGATTCTTCTTTTTACACCGATTTCCTACAATTTGTGATATTTATTATTATTTTACGTAAGTAATCCACCCTAATTCTTCGAGTTATTATGCCAAAGCGTTAAATTGTAAGTAGGCCACTAAATTGTTGGGCGTATACGTTACAATGTATTCACTATTCAGTGTGGTCCATATTTTTGATTTTTTTCCCATTACTTTTTTTCAATTCTAATCAATGCTTATCTTTGCAGATTCCTTCAAGACAAGACTGTTTTTACATTCCGATTTTGTTTGGGTAAGTCGCGTTCTTGGGCTCGTTCTAATCTGCAGTTGTTGACGCAATGTCTCATAAATAAAATGTGTGTTCCGTTCGAAAGTGATACGGGCGAACTAGTAAAATGTGTGAAGATATTCAACGAGGATGATGCGGCAGCTCGGAGGTGCAGCAAAAGTGGTGCCGACGATAATTTTTTTAGCGATCGTTTTAGTGTAGGCAGTTTATTAATCTGTGATTTGTGCGAGCGACCTAGAACTTCGCGTTTAAGGCTAATTATAAGATTGTTTATGTATTTGTTAACTCGAATGTGCCTATATTTGCTAGTTTTTCTGCGGATATGCCTAAGTAATCGTAAATTATTCATTATGGGTTGTCTCGTTTATTGCCCGGCTGCGGCGTGGGCGTATCCAAACGAATACGACAAAAGCGATAAGTTGATCGATAAAATCAATCTGGAGCAGAGCATCGCGGCCGTTTTTAACAAAGTTGCCTACGGGAGCACGACTAAACGTTCAATACCAGATAATAGCTACTTGATTACGACGTTAGCAACGCCCTTGCTAACGACGTACAGATATAGTGATGGCAGCGACGAATGGTTACGGGTCGATATCAAGAATTCCGAAGGAGAATCGGTCGATTATGATGAGGAGGCGCGCAGTAATCCAGCGTACGGTTCAGATTTGGAGAGAGATCACGGACTACCGACGTCTGCTCCTGCCGCCGACATCCTTAAAAATAACAACAATAGAAATTACAATAATCCGAATCGCTACAACAATGATCGACTGCGGCCCGATTACAATTTGGGGGGACCCCATCAGGAAGTAAGTAAATTACATTTGAAATTCTGCTCAATCTTTCAAATTTTCGAAATTTTATGTGTTTCAATTGCAATTCTAATTTTAAGATTGAAAAATGAATAATAATTGCACATTCTAAGCTAAAAATTCAAACAATTTGTTTACCTGAACGTCTGAGATTGTAAAAATCCCAGTTTTTGAGAACTTGGAGTCTTATCGGGAAATTTGAGTTAGTGAGACTTTCAATTTCAAGTTGTAGTCGCTCATCAACTGGAGCTGCTAAAAACATGACACGAAAAATTGCATACGATTTTCAGTAGGGGTTTTATAATTTCACGATTGCCTATGATTGCATATGCAACCACAAGATACAATTTCAAATGCGAACTGTCAAAACTAATAAAAACAAGAGGTTATCCACATAAATCCAGAGCCTACTGGACCGTTTTTAAATTTTTTACTTCAATTTAGCCAACTACCAAAAATTGGTTTTTTTTTCTTCGATAACGGTCGTAGATACGAAAAAATTACATGAGACCGAGAAAGTTCCTAAACAAACCAGAAAATTAATTTCTTATTTTACCATCTGCCAGCGGCACACTGAAACAAAATGTCGGCAGTGTAAAATGGTACACACGATGGGTGGGTTCAAGCTCAAATTTTGTACACGATAATACAATAATGGTATTATTTTGGCTGTAATACGATAATACTAAAGATTACTCGAGAATAGCAGATAATACTCATAACTTCCGTTTTTGAGATATGTATGTCCCAATTTTCTTGTGTTGATTTAAGTGGCGCTGGAACTCCAACAATGCACTGTTTTTTGATGGCCCACAACTGCTTCTTTACAAACTACCTGCTCTTCTTGCTCGCGATCTCGTTTCTTCCATATGTCCAAGCGATTTTTAATTGTGCGAATGGGAGAAGGAGTTTTGTTTGCTGCTTCGGTATGCTTAGTTGCAAGCCACAGGGAGTACAAGGATTTGTCCTCTATAGCACCATTCCAAGTACCTTCACTACCTCGTTTTCTACTTTGAACCGATTTTAGCTCTCCGTACCATTTTTTGTGTAATTAACGGTTCCATAGATATGGCCTGTGCTTAAATCCATAAATTAATTTACAACAAAAAACTGGAAACTTTGGTGACGGCAGAAAACAGTTCATTTGTTATTTCAACAAATTCAAGCTTTTGTTTTTAATCACTTCAAAACAAATTATGATATCTAGATTTTGCAATTATAGCTTTTTTTTGTTTTTTGAGATTTTGGTAGTTTTGTACAATTTTTTTGTACAGGACATGTTTGCAATTTCTGATCATTTTTTCAGGTCACAGAAAATGTTTACAAGACGACCACAAATTACAACGTTCTTCGAAATGTGCGTCCTACAAAGTCGATATACAGTAAGGACATCCCCAGCTACGTACCGCCGAGTAGGGCGTTTTTCACGCCGACCCTCCCGGACAAATTTCTACATCCGTTTGCGGATAAACCGACACTGCGAGGTACGAACTCTGACACTTTCGTCAACCGACGGCCAATTCCACCTCCGTCGCTCACTCCCAACAAGGATCAAATACCGTATCGACCCGACTTGTCACCTCGAAAGCCCATCAACGTCGAGAAGACCGAGACGAAAACGTACGAATCTCAGAACGACTCGCGTAGTGAACGTAAGAAAACTCTAAACACGCCGTCGCAAAACAGCGAGTTCTACGGCCTAAATCGTAACGTCAACGAGACAAACTTCGAATACGAGAAGGCGTACATACCGAGTATCACTAGGATTTTGAGCGGCTCGAACGGGAGGCACGACGAGATTCCTGAGATACTACTCAAAACGGTCACCGACACCTCCTTAATTCACCACAGGAACGAGCAGCGGAACAAGCCGCGCGCACCCGTCACGGAAAACGTGCGCGGCAACACAAAGATGCAGGATTTTCGGCGCGAGGAATTCGAGGAGAGTACAAAGGTCGACGATAACAAGCGAGACACGGCAGTCTCTCAGGAGAGCCGTCCGCCAGACAAACCCGAAGGGGTCACCAGCCGCAAGGAGATAGTAAAGGACGAGACAACGACCGAAAACTCGGACGTCATAAATCTGCCAAACGTGAAGGCGAAGGAGAACAACGTGACAAAGGTCGACTCGGATAAGGTGTGGCTGGTTTGCTGGAACGTTCACGTCTACTTGGTCGTGTTTCTGTACGTACTGCTCGCGGTTTTCTCCATCTTCAAACTGATTAGGTACGAGAATGATCCGCACATGTTCTCGAAAAGCTACTTCCTCACGGTTCACCTGATGCTGACCGTGATATGCGTCTTGAGAATCTTCTACCTGACTTACGATCCGTACAATGTCGGCAAGTCCTTCAATATTTTTCTCTACGAGTTTTTGCACAACTTCCCGTTGAGCTTGTTGGCGACGACCTTTGCGATATTAATTCTGTTTCTGCTGAAGCGCACCTTAAATCATCTAAAAGTGAAGACGCGCCCAGTATTTCTCGTTGTGTTCGCCGCAATGCACATCTTCATGTGCTTTTGTTTGAGTATCGTCGAGATCATGGGCCATTTTGATCGTGCCAGCCTAATAGTTTGCAAACCCGTTTTTGTACTGCTAACGTGGGCGCTCGGCTTTAGCTATCTCTACCTGTACAAAATAATTAAAAATGTGCTCGCGAAAAAGACGCAGAACTTATCGGAGATGTGCACCCAAAATATCAGCTACGCGTCGCATATTACAATCGCGGTCGCGTTGCTGTTTATTTTGCTCGGCTTCGTGCATCTTTACGCGCTTTTCTTCATAAAGGTCGATCACTTTAGCTCGGACATCAAACAGCATTGGATCTTGTGGGGCTTCGAGTTGTCGGTGCGGGTTTTGGAGATATGCATAATCACTCTTTTAGCCGTCGTCGTAAGCTTAAAAATGTCACAGCGCGAGAAGCAGACCGTCGGCTTTCCGCTCTTCCCTTGTACGACGAGTGATTCGAGCACCGACAATATTTTTCCGAACAACTGCACCACGAATCCGAACGCGTTGAATTACAGTAGAAACGAAATGATAATGGACCACGGCCCGAGCGAAACGATCGAAAGGCCCAATCTTCTCAAAAATACCTTTCAGAACGACTCGTTCGATAAAAAATCGACGCTGGAGCGTTACCGCGGGGGCGATAACGAGAGCGGCAAGTTTGATCGATTCGAGAGGCCGAAGTGGGGATCGGAGCGTTTCGAAGTAGATCGCGTGCGTCCGAGCGTCGAGCAGACCAGCTTGAACAGTTTCGGACAACCGAACTCGGGACACTTCGAGCGCGGGCAGAACTCTCTGCGAAACGAGCGAAGTTCAGCGCGGAAAACTTACGACGTCGCCAAGTACTACGCGAAACCGAAGTACGAGGAGTACAACAATGACGATTACCAGTCCGAGGGTAACGTCTATAGCGAACCGGTCGATAACCAATATGCGCGTAATGATTTTGAACGAAACGACTTCGAACGCCGATCGAAAAACTCAAACACTTCCGGTCGGCGATCGACGGGCCGCGCGAGGAAAAACCACGCGCGTCCTCACATCGGCGTGCAAACTTTGCCGGGCGGTAACGAGGCGCGCCACCCGATCTCAGACACAATGCTCGTCGATGACCAGGGTTTTGTTAGATTTAGACACTTGCAGGACGAGCAGCCTAAGAAATCCAAGCGTCAAAACAACGAACTAAATCACTATAGCGATACCTGAATCTGACGCGATTGACTTACCGCACAAAGGTCGTTTACTGCCTCGATTATTTATGTACAAATATTTTAAGGATCTTTGTGCGGTACTTGGCTTAATTTTCATTAGTGTGTGTACGATTAAAGAAACAACACGTAGACAGTGTACATTTGTATTGTATATAGTAGATATAATTGACTCCATTACTTTTTTTATATTCGATGTTGTTGTAAATGAATTTTTTTGGGAATCTGCAGCCATTGGGTTTCAAAATTGTCGTGTAAAGGAAGGAATTACCTACCGTCCTACTTGTATAGTGTCAATTTAAAGCACACACCACATGTACTAATAATGTATATAAGTACAACTCTTGTAATTTGCCATCGTGGTTAACTTGCCAAGTTCTTAGAAGACAACGTTAATGCAGTATTATTTTATTATTTATTTCGTTAAGAGCAGAGAATGACTTTATTTATACTTTTCGCAATTTTGTTTTTAGATAATTGCTTTACTATACATTCCCGTGATACAACTGCCTCGTTTTATGTTTTTAGGTAGCGATACTACAGGCTGGGTACTTAACGATTTTATATTTTTGCCAGTAATTGAAGAAATATCCTTGTAACCTTCTCTGTGGACATTATTACTACCTATCTGTATTAGAATAGAAAAATTGTAAGATTTAAAACATTTTTCGTGTTCTTAAGTTAATCTAGCATTTATATGGTACGATTATTTAATTTATGTCGTAGTTATATACGACATTTGTGCATCACATCCGATATGATATTGTATTTCCAGGTTTTACTTATACATTGTAAACTGTCAAATTTAAAAACAGTTTCAACTTACGGCGTTTCTTTGATTTTATTTATTATCGACGATTATAATGTACCCCAAAAAAAGTTATTAAATTTGCTAAATTTTAAACAAACTCCATTCCCTCCAACTTTATAATAAAATCAATTCCCTCATTTACCTTATACCAACCAACCATTTTTAATAGTCTTAAGATCCCACATAAGGCCAATCAATTTCTCATTATTTTATCAAAAATTCGGCAAAAAATCCGTGTAGCAAAATCATGTTGACCATGGAAATATTCTAAAGAATTAAAAAAGGTTTTAACAAAAGACTTTAAAATGCTCGCAAAACAAATATCGCATACTATTTCCACGAAAAACGTTTATTATAACTACTATTTCCTCTGTGCAGTACACTTAACAAAAAAATTATTGTCAAACTGATATCGACTTTGACTTGAATTACGTTTGAAACTACTTTTTGTCTTATGTACCAGTCATAGCTTATTAACATGATTTTGGTAATTGGCCTAAGACAGATATTACTTTTTATATGAGGCAAAACCATTAAAGCCTGGTAGCCTCAATAACTTTACTCTCCGAATAAATTGCATGCTGAGGCTCAGTTGTACAATGTTAGCTTACATTTCAGATTATATAGTAACAGTATTTGATTAGCTAATATTTCAAAAATTGATCAATCGTGTTTCTCAAATCTGTTAGTTAAACTAAACTGACGTTATAAATGAGAAATTTATTGTTACAATCTTGCAATACAGATGTCATACATCCACGGACCTATTTTTTTTTTTAAAGATCCGTGCATACATCCTACTTGTATTACCCTGTATATAAAGTCAAAATGTTATTTTAATTTGTCACTAGCATACGTTGATTCTCCTGTGACTTTTTGTGGTTTATTACAGCCAACTTCATGCAATTGTAAATGCCCGCTAAAATTTTTCTTAAGCACTATTTGTTAAACGACGTTTTTCGATTAATAATTTAGAAAGATGTCGAAACGTTCGAGTCTAGGGCAGTCGAACACCCTTTTTAACTATTTCCAGTCTCCTGGCAATAAATCATCTGCTAAAAAACAGAATGGAAACTCTACAAAGGAGTCTAACCTAATGGGTTCTGGTAGTGGTAAGTAGAAATTGGAAACCGCTATCCATTCATTTCGTATTATACAGACAACGAAGATGATACGCCGGTTCTGGCGAGGAAAAGAAATCGTACCGCTCTTTTCGATAGCGATTCCGACACAGAAACTTCGGTTCCCGAAGTAAAGACAAAGAAGAAGCCTAAAATTGCAAAGGAGGAAGGCAGTCTTCAGTTGTTCACGTTTGAAAAGTCAAACAGGTCGCTGTCGCGAGATGACAATGTCAACAGTCTCGCATCGGACACGCAGTGGTTTCACGAACGTCTCGAATTTTTGAAACCGGACAAAATACGTGACATCAACGGTAATCGGTCCGATCATCCTGATTACGATGAGAAAACCCTTTACGTGCCCCAAGAGTTCCTTAATAAACAAACGCCGGCAATGCGTCAATGGTGGATTTTAAAAAGTAAACATTATGATACCGTTCTATTTTTTAAAATCGGCAAATTCTATGAGTTCTATCACATGGATGCAGTGATCGGCGTTAATTATCTCAACTTCTCTTTCGTCAAGGTGAGTCGCTTTAACTGTACCGTGACACTTTCATTACAAGTGTTGTTTCACTAGGGTGGCGAGTTTGCACATTCCGGTTTTCCTGAGGTGGCCTACGGACGTATGGCGAGCACGCTGATCGAGCAAGGTTTTAAGGTGGCAAGAGTCGAGCAGACTGAAACACCGGAGATGATGAATGATCGGTGCAGAGGGCACAAGGTGACGAAATACGATCGGGTTGTTCGGCGTGAAATTTGTGAAATAACCACCCAGGCGACGTGTTTGTACGGGGCACAGATGACTGATGCGAAGCAGTCGCTGTCCTGCTACCTCTTGGCGATTGCGGAGAAGGTTTGCTGAAAGTGAGTGTCATTCATAGTCTTAGCATTCTTTTGCAGCCGATAAACGGAGGGAGTGCCTTCGGCGTTTGCTTTGTCGACACATCAGTGGGGGACATTTTCTTAGGACAATTTGAAGACGACAAACATTGCTCACGTCTCTTAAGAATATTCGCACAGTATCGGCCTGCTTTGGTACGTACCTGCCAGCCAAGAGGGAAACCACTTGTTCATTTGTGGTTTCTCCCTCACTGTTAAGCAGTTTGTTTCGCTTACATGGTGTTACAGATATTACTCGAACGCCGTGGTTTTCAATGGTCAACACTCGAAGTATTGAAAAAAACCATCAGCAGTGTCAAACGAGACGTACTAACCTCAGGCACACAGTTTCTCTCTCCAGAAAAGACCATAGATCTCTTGATGAAGGAATGCTATTTTCGTGACAAAAACAATGACTTCGAATGGCCGACGGTTCTCGCCGAATTCGTCGACGGACATCTACCGAAGCTGGGTTGCGAGCTGGCTCTTAAAGCGTTAGGGGCCTGCGTGTGGTATTTGAAAGACTCGGAGTTAGATATTAAAGTTTTATCTATGAAGAAGTTCCATATTTATAAACCGGCCGATCAAACAAGCGATAAGGCACTTGATCGGCAAGCCTTTATGATTTTGGACTTTATAACAATCGAAAATCTGAACTTGTTAGGTGAGAAAGGCACGCTGCAGAAGACTCTGGATTATTGTGAAACTAGCTTTGGGAAAAGGTAAGCAACTAATCGTTGCGGATAGAAAATGTGTACCTGAAAAGTACTTAGAGTGGAATTATTTTGTTATGAGCTGTAGGATGCGCGTCTGCTAATCTGCAAACTAGTCTTAAGTTAAATGCTTAACGTGACTGAGAACATATCGACGGCCTGTCTGTAAATAAAATGTATCCTGTTCAGTAGTTGTATAGGGCCGAACCTGGACCATTTCAAGGTCACCTGGTGATGACCTTGGAAAGTAGTTAAAAGTGGTGTGCCACGTGGCGGTGACCACAGTAATTAATATTTCTATCTGCTTTTATCACATGTAGAGAGCGCATGTGCACTCTCGTACATCGATATGTCCTTCTTTCACACGAACCAATTCGGTTGTCACAATTCTAAGTACTAAGTAGCGCACAAGAGAGAAACGTGTATTGTTCCAGGTGAAAGACAAGGACGCAGCATAAGAGCTGATCGTAGTGTACGCCTCGATGTGAGAGAGTGCGCGTGCGCTCTCTCCATGTGACAGAAGCAGACAGAAATATTAATTACATGAAGTTAATCAAGGGTAGTCTTGCCTTAATTTTTTTAGACAACCCATTTCCAATGTGTTTGTTTACATATTAAGATTGCCAAATAATGTATTTCACTCGGTAAATAGATGAGCAAAGGTTGGCCTTATGGGATCTTGTACTATAGGCATACATAAAGCGTGCGTCCCATTGGCGCAGATTGCTTAACCACCGACTTACACCGCGACCACGCGCGCGCACTTTATATACGTTCATTAAATTTATGCGACATTTTTTGGTATCTATTAATTAATTAATTAAGTAGATAGAGGGCCACCTATGCGAGACAGTCACATGACGCGCAAGGCGTGAGATTCAATCGTGGTCTAAACTCACTGAAGGTCATCGTGGTTGTCGTCTATACTGGCCTGTTAAAAAACAGGTCTGTTCATCAGAAACATGTCTTTTCACGCAGAAATAGGTTCTGTTCATAAAAAAGAATCATTAGAAACAGACCTGTTTTTATTTAACCGATCGGATTCTGTAAAACAGACCTGTTTTTTAACAGGTCCGTTTTTTTAAACAGACCTGCAGAGTAGACAACATCCACGATGACCTTTAATGAGTTTAGACCACGCTTGAGCCCCCCCCCCCCCCGCCTGGCGCGAATGCTGGCCGACGTATTAAACCACCTATCTATGTATCACAGGACTGCCTGGCATAGGTGGCGCCTATCTACTTAATTATTATTATTGTAAAGAAGGATGATAGTGATAATGTCACAATGGAAAAGATACTCTGGAAGATTTAATTTATAGGAATAGACATGCGGAAATTAGAGGCGACGGCAAAAATCGGTATTTCTAATTATTTTTTAAGGGCACCTTCTGGATAGGTATATTCAATGGCGAAATCGAATTATTCTCTATCCAATTCAATAAACGCTTTTAAAATTACTATTCACAATGCACGGTTTGGACATGTAGACGCGATACTGTGAAGCCACAAATACTCCCAACCTTTTCTCCTGCACCTTCTTTATATTACCGTAGATTTTTCTCTTTTTTCTTAATCGGCTATGTTTTTTGTAAGTTTAGCTTTTTGTTTGTGTGTTTCGATTTGGTTTTTTGTCTAGCGATCGCTCCGCTTTTTCCCTACTATTCAGGACGCAAATAATCAACATCTCAAAATAATGTTTAGTTAAACAGCGCAGTTGATTCTAACTGAATATTTTTGGGTAGACTTCTGCAGCAGTGGATTTGTCGTCCGTTATGTCAAGAACACAAAATACAAGAACGACAAAACGCGATCCACCAGTTGTGCGAAAATGACGAAGTTCGCCAGGCAGTACGCGCCATCTTCAGAAAGCTTCCCGATTTGGAACGTCTCGTTTCTAAGTATGCCCTTTTTTCAAACTGCATGCTGTTTATACAGGGCGTACATTGTAAAATGTTCACTTTTTAAATCGCGCTACCATTTTAGAATTCATACATTCGGAAACCGATTCTTAACTAATCACCCCGATAGCCGCGCCATCTTGTACGAAAACAATACTTATTCAAAGCGCAAAATTTTGGATTTAATCAACACCATACAAGGTTTTGAGAAAGCCCAGGAGATTATGGGTCTCTTCGAAGGTAACCACCACTGAAAATCGCGCGAGCGCCAATACAAAACTGTATTACAGGATGCACGCAGCCGCTAATCAAGAAGTTAACGCACCATCCGCCCGAAGGCAAGCTTGTGGATGTAACTGGCCTGCTGCAGTATTTCAGGGTATTTCACATCTTTGAGTGTTACGCAATGTTAAACTTCTGCCTTCAGGAAGCGTTCGATCAAAACGTCGCGGTAAATCAAGGTAAAATTATTCCCCAAAAAGGCATAGAGGAGGATTACGACGGGGTCGAACAAGAAATTGCCGACATATCGAGTCGGTCGTCTGATTATCTGGAGGACCTCAAACAAATGTTCCGTTGCGAGGTTAATTTGTCGATCTTGTACTATTTCTTCTCAACTCTTTGCGTCTTTTAGGTATCCTACGTGGGTAAAGATAACAAACGTTTTCAAATTGAAATACCAGAAAACAGGACGCATAAGGTCACCAATGAATTTCAATTGGAAGGCGCGCGGAAAGGCTTCAAACGTTATTCTACTGCAACTTCTAAGGTTGTTCACTTTTGTTTTAAGTATTTATATTTAAATGAACAAACTTCAGGGCATCTTAGTCGATATGATACGTGCCGAAACTAAAAGGAACAAAATCGTACAAGACTTAAACAGGCGAATTTTCGAGAAATTCAGCGACAGGTACGCATCCGCTCTCATTTTGTAATCTCCCTACCACACCTTTCAGCCGTGTTAAATGGGAACAGGTCATCCATTGCCTGATGATGCTCGACGTTCTATGTGGCCTCGCCGAGTATGGCAAAAACGTTTCGAGAACGACATGTTTCCCCAACGTCTTACCGTTCCAAGAGCGAGGTTTCATTGACATTAAGGACGGCGTCCATCCGAACATTCAACTGGAGGATTTTGTTCCAAACAGCACTCAATTGGGCATCGAGGGTAAGGCGAAAATTATGCTTCTAACCGGTCCGAATATGGGTGGCAAATCCACGCTGATGCGGCAGGTCGCTTTAATAATTATAATGGCGCAAATGGTAAGTGGCTTAGAGCTTTTTTTTCTTCAGTTCTTTTTTCACAGCTAAATTTCCTCCATGGCTTCTTTGAGAGTTCTTAAATGGCCGTTTAAGGTCATGTCATGTTGACTTTTAACATTCCCCTTTTTCAAGTCTGCGCATAATAAAAGAGAAGGTTGATATCGCGTTATATACTGTCTTTTCAGGGCTGTCCCATTCCGGCAGCGAGTTGCACTTTCACACTGGTGGATCGCATTTTCACACGTTTTGGCGCATATGACGATATCTTAAAAGGACAGTCGACATTTTTCGTTGAATTATCAGAGGCGTCCTCAATATTGCGACACGCGACACGCAATTCTGTGCTCTTCCTTGACGAACTCGGGCGCGGAACGTCGACGCACGATGGAAACGCCATCGCGACGGCATACGTGAAAAAACTGATCGGCATGGAATGTCGCACGATATTTTCGACGCACTACCACTCGCTCGTCGACTTTTACAGTGGTTACGAAAACATTCAACTGGGACACATGGTATGGTATCCGCTTCCTGTTCTTGTGTTTCATTATTGTTTTTAGGCCTGCATGACCGAGGAGCAGGAGGAGGATGACCCAATGATGTCCGTTACCTTACTCTACCAACTAAAGGAGGGAAATTGTCCAAAATCGTACGGATTCAACGCAGCGAAGTTGGCGGGATTACCTAAGGAAATAATCGCCTCCGCGCACAAAATCGCAACCGAGCTGGAAACTGTGACGAAACAAAAGAAAATGCTGCGAGCTCTGCTGCTTTCTCGCAATGCAGATTTCGTACGAAAAACTTTACGAGCGGTATTTTAATCAGTGTTACCTCCTTTTCTTGATTTACAGTATTACATTACGTTGTTCGTACTTTGTTTACATTTATTAGAGAATTTGAAACACATTCAGCATTGACTTAAACTCAATTTCCCAATTGTTGCGTCAGAGTGAACCTCGATAGGTGCCAAGTAGCCCCCGTACTCCCCCGGTAGGTACTCTTTCTCAATCCAGTTTGTATGAAACTCCTCTCCGATTGTTTGCAAATGTATCTGAAATTGGTAATTCATCAGTGATCGACCTAGCAATTACTATATTTATTAAAAAAACCTGTTGAACCACCACTTCTAGGAATGATCTAACATTTTTTTAGGGAATAGTGGTTAAAACGGCTCTTTCAAGCAAATAAATTCAAAAACTTATCTATTATACAAATGGCGCCGCCAAGGGGTAGTTCTGCTCGACCCCCTTTGAAAAATGATCAGCGCTCTCGTGAGCAGATTGCGAATTGCGCCGTGAATCGGTACGCGGATCGTTTGACTTTTTTCCCATTTCTCCAAATATTCAATCAAATTCACTTTTCACAATTTGTTTTTTAATTATTATTGTTATTGGTATAGAGTAAGATGTTTTTAAAATCAATTTTTCCAAATGTTATTTGTTGTAATAAAGAAGGCAAGGAAGTTTAAAATAGAATAGATTAAAGACATTTACATTCAGAAAACAGTGCTCTGACAGACGTGGGCGTGGCTAACTTACAAATTTAAGGGGTGTTAAAGCTCCAAGAAAATTTGAATACATTACACAAATGACCTATGGGCCAACCTAAAACATATTCGTCCCAGGTTGGCCCACCCATTAAAATATTTCTGGCGGCGCCACTGCTTTTGTAAGTTAAATTTTGTATTTGAATTACTGACAAGCAATTATAATTTTAAATTTCATTCTTAAAAGTGCATAAATAGCCAGGTGTATCTGGATATAGTCCTCCTCCGTTTGCGCTTGCTTATTTTAAGTTAAATTCTATGCGTGAATTGGGAACTAGAAGCTTTTACTTGCATGCGATTTCTATCTAAGGGAGACCTGCCTCTACTTTTATTGTTATGCTAACTAAAAAAGTAACTAGTTTCCAGCTCTCTGCAGGACGTTACCATCTCTCGAACTTGTGCCTTAAGAAACGGCGCGAACATTGTAAACAAAGTGTGGAGAACCGCGCCCCCATTAATTAGATGTACGGCTCGCACTTTGAGCGGTATCGCATCTTGCACGTAGGCGGCGAAAGTGGCGGCCAATCGTAAACTAATCGAAGTAAGGTGCCTCAAACTGCTCCCTTGCAAGTCCAAAATGCTGATCAGACCGTCGGGTGGATCCTCGTACACGACCAAATCCAATACCATGCAAATCAGTCGGAGATGCTCCGTAAAATCGAACTTTCGCGCGTCACCGTCGCGTAGTTTTACCACAATTATCGCGCAGTTATCCGCCGTGCGTCTCGGTAACACGCAGTAGAATCTACGAAATCTTGCCGATGAACAATTCCAGATTGGTTGGACTTACCCCACTTGTAGCATTTTTTCTACATGACGTTCCGAAAACATCTCGGGTGTTGACTGTCTGATCCGGAAGTAATTCTTGATTGTTACCGTGGCCATTTGTACATCGTGACAGGTAGAAATAAGAAACTGCGATATCAGTTCATCGCTCAGTCGTGGGAGATTTTCAGACGCCAACCATTCTTTGATGCTTTGTATGTTGGCAGCATCGACGCGCCCCTTTGAGATTAAGTCAGTCGCTGTAAATCGAAATTTTGCTTCCATTTGCAATTGAAATCGGATCACAAATAGCTCACTAATCTATTTTTAGTATTACATTGCTCACCTATCTTTGTTTAAAGTTAGCGGTGATAAACAAATGAAGCTTGATTTAACTGTAATCAAATCAAATTTCACCAATTAAGTTTGGTTTATGTAGTGACTATAAATTCTTTAATTTTAACTTATTTCTGTTTTTTTTAGTGTAAAGAAAGTAGCTGCAATTTATAGAATGGGTTTTGAATTTACATAATTAATACTTTCACAGATAATCCCTATCTGCCAAAAACTTGACCTCCTAATCTGGACCGCTTCTTTTATCTTTTATACGTTTTAGTAAGTCATTTACACTTATTTTATGATTTGGGAGCTCTAAATACGTACGAACAGTAAACTTTAAGCCTGCTAGTGACCCTTCCTAAAGCTAGATCTCGAAAGGACCTGTAAGGCCCAGTCCAGAACTGGAAAGGATCTAGTACTTAGAACACTTTCCAATAAAGCATTTAGGGCTTTACAAGACTTCTGTGCTCTTTCTAGTTTTTTTAACTCCTTTGTAGAACTAAGCCAGCCTACAAAACTCACTGTAACAATAAGGGTCTAAAGAGAAATGGAAAGACCATACTTACAAGCTCTTCCACAATTCTTTATACACTTTTTCCTATATCCGTTAAGACTCTTTCTGGGGCTTTGAGCACTTTTTACCATGAGACATAGAAAGGTTGGACCAGAAAACTGTCAGAGCCTTCAGAGGTGGTTTCTAGAAACACTTTAGCATTTTCCACCACTCCACATCTTCGTCAGCCTTCAAACCTTTCTATGTGCTTTGAAAACAAAACCTTTCGAGTGTTCCGTTTCACAGAGCATTTCAAAGACCAGAATTCTGTCATGCTTTCATTCTGGTTTATTATTTCGAGAAATTCTTGAACCTATTTTACTTCTAAGCCTTTCTCTTTGGGTACCTATTAAAGAATGAAAAAGTGTTTTTCATTTATTTACCTAAACGTGCAATACAATACAATTACTATAATAATAAAACTACTAGCACGACAAGTATTTCTTGCCATAAAACTGTGCCTTCTTCTCAAACACGCTCGACTTGATTGGTTTATCTTCCTCATAAAACGGATTCATGGAATGCTTAATATACAATTCGTAAATGTCATTAAAAAAGTTCTTAATGCCATCCTCGTTCTTGTTATCGTGCACCATCACGAAACGTATGTGGCTGGCCGTTATAAACGCTGAAACAAACCATTGGTTGAATTTGTCGACCGACTTCAAATACATGTTGTGTGTCTTCCATTTGTGCTCGTCTATTAAATCTAGGGCGGCGTGCGCGATGAATTGGTTTAAATGTCTATGATCTTCCTTCTAAAAGCCGGTATACTTGGTAACGGTTTCGAAGATGGGTACAAACCTTCGGCTCCTTCACATTAGTGAATTCCACTTCGAAGATAGGATTATCTCGGTGGCCTACAATTACGAAATAGTAGCTGGCAGACATTTGTTCGCTTTTTTTGGGCATTTAACTTAGATTATCCGAAATATTTGGGATAAAAACATTTTAACCTAAAAATGTTGCATGTCTGTGGTTCCCATACCATCTCTGTTAATACTACAACAGATAAACACCGCCTGTATAAAATTTGTCCCCCGAAATGATTTTGAAGGATGAATTTCACTATCCTACCAATTTCTCAATTTGTGATATGATGAGGAACAATCGTTTGGATTTGTGTTTATATTATTTTTTGTATTACGACAGTCAAAAGACAAATCCTAAGTAAATCGAGAAATTGGCCCGTATGAATAAAAGTAAGCAAATGCTTATACTTGCAAAATTCAAAGTAAATACTCGTAAGTGCTCCTTCACACTGGGCGACTTAGCAGCGCTGCTGAGCAGCAGGGCAGGACGCAGTGCAGCGCTGCTAAACAGACCAGTATGAAGGGGCAGTTACGAGTATTTACTTTGAATTTTGCAAGTATAAGCATTTGCTTATTTTTATTCATATGGGCCATTGAAACGTTTCTGTATTTGGGTGACATGACGTGACTTATTTTACTTTTCACATTTTACTGTTGTACTGAAAACTGTCGGTTATCATTCGTGGTGACAGTATAATCTCTCAAATAAAGGTGCATATCATCCACGTACAATTTTTAAAACTAGCTAATATTTAAATTTTTATGTAGCATTGTAGCGATTCCATGTCCTTTATGTCGCCTCTCTGTAATAATTTTCTGGTTCAAGGCTGCCTTGGGTTTTGAAGTAAAACCTTTGCAGATACAAAACATTCATACAACATACCACAGCATACATATAAAATATCATATGAGCTATATTATAGTATGAACCAACCTTAACACATAGTATTTTACTTTACAGGCATGTTTTAGAACAATACGTAGAGAATTCTGCAGCTGTCTCAAGAAAGCTTACGTTTCTAATTATTACAATGCATCATTGTTTTTCTTGGGATTAGAGGGTTCACTATAAAATATGCAATTGCGAGTTGCGACAGTAATATTTTAGTGTCGTATCAAGCACAAATAGGAGAAATCCACCATGAACACACTTATACTGCTGTCAACAGGCGAATTAAAAATAATTATCATTTTTGGATTATGTTATCGATAGGTTTCATATGAAACTTTCTGCCACAGCTTTTAACTGGCCTGGCACTGGCAGAGATCTTTATTTGCCTTTTCATAGTATTAAAATTTCCCATGCGCTCTTATTCAACCTGGAGCACCATGTATAGATAATCTAAATAAATCTGCAAAAACCATTTAAATTGAAGACCTACAACGAATTAAATCAATACCCAATTAAGCACCTAGATTCCAGTATCGGTCATAATACGATAGCAAAAATAACGAGCACTTATTATCATAAATACAAGTACAATGTAGGTATATCTACAATTACGTCTAGATAAAGTAAAGTAATTGATTGATTAATCATTTTTTACTTAAATGTAAGTACAAGGAACACTATCGCTATGGTGCTGGGCTTTACTACCGAAGAATTGGAGAAATACGGCGGTACAGATGAAAAGGTGAAGCGGTTGAAGAAATGGCTACCCGAAGAAAAGCTGCCCCCTCTTACGAGTGAACAAATTCTATTGTTTCTGATTAAAGAGGAAGAAGACGTGGAACGAGCGAAAGCAGCGATCAAGATTTCTTACCACTGCAAAAGGAGCCTGCCTAAAGTGTTCAACAAAAGAAAATTGGACCAAAGTTTTTACGATGTCTTGTGAGTAAAACAAAAGAGTATATATCAGTATAGGTACGTGGTAGGTTTTTCAAATTATAAAGCCAAGTAGGTACTAGGATTTTGATGTTTTCTCACCACGTTTCAGTGGAACCATGTACAAAGTTTAGAAAAATATAGTATCCCAAATTTATTTATCATTTTAGTGCCGTTTGTCTCTGATTCTTATCTTTGTCGTAGCCAAGTTTGTTGTATGCCCGAGAAAACCGAAGACGGCTGCGTTATAATATACGTATCTCTGATTGACGGTGACTACAGAAAGTTTAATTTGGACGAGTTTTTTAAAGGACTGTTTATGGTGTTTGAAGCTGAAGTGTACCATCAACCCATCAATGGCATAAAACTAATTGTAAACATGGAAAACGTATGATTCGTATAACCAACTCGGCAATATTTGCAAGCATGATTATAGGGAGGAATGTGGCACTTCGCCAAATTAAAATTCTTCACTCTGAAGACAAGCGTTGAGTATTTTCAGAGTGGAACGCCAGTCGCGATCAAGGAAATTCACTGCCTCAACACAAATTTTTTCTTCGAGAAGATACTGGTTTTAGTGCGACCCTTCGCCGATAAAGTATTTCTCAGCAAAGTAAGTTGTGCGTTAAGATTGTTCTTTGTATAGTAACTTTCAATCGTAAAGTTGAGGTGTCACAAACCTGGGATGAGTTGGGATGAATTTCACGCGAATCATATTTCGAAAGAATACCTACCGAAAGAATTAGGAGGCACGCTACCCCCCACCGACGAGCTACAAAAGGAGTACATCAACAAATTGAACAATCTTCAAGAGTATTTCTTGAACGAAGAAATGCAACGTGCTCGTATTTAAGTTAATCAATAAATTAGTAATGTATACCTATTTATCAAATGGGGACGCTATCTATTTTATGTGTGTAAATTTTTGGTTTTACCTACCCGGTTATAAACAAAACTTCCCTTCTAGTGTTAGTAGGAATAGTAATTTTTTTGCCAAAATAGAGGGCTGAAATTTGAAAATGTCATTACAACTTTTTTACACGAATCTCAATTTAATTGATAAATGTAATTTTACAGTGGCCCTAAATGATTAAACAATAAAATGGCAAATAAAAGGGAATGCAGAAAACGTGAAAGTCAACAATCAACAATCGAGGAAGATGTTCCCTTTTCATCGGGCAGCGAAGTTAAAGTTACAGATTCCAACTTCTTGGCTACACAGAAAGCGTATTTTTGTAAGCCACACTTTAGCGTAAGCTACATGGATTTAAAGAAGATATTTACATCAACAAATGTCCGTTGCTTAAACGGAAATGCACAAAGCGAATTGATCCCTGTTGACGATGAGCACCAAGAGGAGTCCTGTTCAGTCCATAATGAGGAATTCCGTCCCAATCTGGCCTTTTCACATTCTATTGGTATACAAACTGATCTCCCGAAGAGGATTAAGAAACGTAACTGTACCACATCGTCGTCATCAGCATTGCTTTATTACAAACCCCCCTCCCTAAGATTTTACCACCTGGAACGTGTTTCAGTTAGGCGTACTTGCGAGGTATGTACATTTAAAGCACGTGTTGTTTCCAAGATTAAGAACCACCATCATGGGAGGTACTTTGACCAATTACCTACCCAAATCGTCGATTTCTTCAGGTGGCTCGGATATACAATTCAACGGGTTTTGGTTTCGCTTTATCCACGTAAATCCACACCCGTCAACTGCAGCAATTGCGCCACTTATCTTAATCAGACTACAGCCTTAATAAGCAGTTTTGAGAGCTTACGCTCGGACATACTGTCGATAAAAGAGCAGAACAAAGAGAATTGGGAATCGCTTAATCAAGAATTGCAGAACTTTAAGGCCAACGTGAACGTCAAGCGTGACCTACGTGACAGTAAAATCGTATCGGTACCTCCACCTCCTCCGCTTCCACCTCCGCCGCCTCCACCCCTACAATCAAATGCAGCTGTGCAGAAGAGTGAGGTAAAGGAAAAAAAGAACACACTCGAAGTTGCCAAACCGATCATCTCAGTTCAGGACATTTTGAATGTTAAATTAAGGAAAATCGGTGTAAGTTAGTCGAGTATTGATTTTGGGGTACTCACCTACTACGATTTTCTTATTGTAGGAGCGTCCCAACTGCCACCTGCGCTGTGTAAACGAGCCAAGCTTGGAAAATTCGTTTACCACTTTGAAACCAATTACTTAAATCACAATCACTTGTAATTTGACACATACTGTATATATGTGTTGATAACTTTCCCGCCCAAAAATAAGTATAAGTAAAGTCCTGTAGGGATGTCTCATATGGCTTTGCTGATTTACTGTTTACTTTTATATTTTTCTAGAAATAGCAAATAAACGTGATTTTACGAAGAATGTGCATTGTTCAAGATTAATTGCTAGTAATTTATTCAAAAACTTATTACCTTTCCAGTACAATAAAAACAGACATCATGACCTAACCTCTAAAACCATGGGGTTAGACTTCGATATTTTAGAACACTGCAGAAAAGTACGTGCAGATCACGGTCCACCCTACACGTGTCCCATTGAAAAATGTTGTCGCACCTACAAGTCCGTTTGCGGACTTCAATATCACTTAAAGAGCTTCGATCACAACAACCCGAACGCACAAGCCCTTACACCACAGACGTCGAAAAACAAGAAAGGCAGGCCACGAACAACAGCGACCATACCTCAACCGACCCTTCCTACTGCTCCCGAACCCCTAACTTACGATGAGGCACAAAAGATTATCCAGTTGGAAATAAATGGTGAAATTGTACGTATTAACATCAACGAATCGTTGGATGTCCATTCCAAGGAGGATTTCCCGGACGATGATGTGAAACCGGCCTTCGAACCAGAGCCATCCATTTCGCTACCAGAAGCAGTATTTAAGAAACTGGACAATTATAACATTTGCGATGCGCCCCCACGTCCGAACGCATACATTCGTTTTATCGAGAAGAGCGCGGAGGAGTTAGACGGCGAGGTAGATTTGTATGTCGCTAATTTATGCTCAGGGAGAATTTTAGGTGGAGTACGACGTTGACGAGGAAGACACAGCATGGTTGAGTATAATGAACGAGAAACGAGAGGCGCAAGGTTTGGCACCGGTATCTGTTGATTCGTTAGAGTTGCTGATGGACCGTTTGGAGAAGGAGTCGTACTTTCAGGCAGCTGTAAACGGACAGACGGGTAGTGTGGTTGACGATGACGCCGTGTGTTGCATCTGCATGGATGGAGAATGTCAAAACACGAACGTCATACTCTTCTGTGATATGTGTAACTTGGCGGTCCACCAGGACTGCTACGGTGTTCCTTACATTCCGGAAGGTCAGTGGCTGTGTAGACGGTGCTTGCAGTCGCCCAGTCGAGCGGTCGACTGCGTCCTCTGCCCCAATCAGGGAGGAGCCTTCAAGCAGACCGATCGGGGACACTGGGCGCACGTCGTGTGCGCCTTGTGGATACCCGAGGTTCGGTTCGCCAATACAGTATTTTTAGAGCCTATAGGTAAGCCTTGGCTGTGATTTTTGATACGATTTAATTACGTTTCTTGCTTGGCTAGAATAAAAATATGAACCACCGGTTAATAATGTTGCACAGTTTGACGATTTCCTGCGTTCTTTTTGACTTTTTCATAATAATAGTTAATTGAGAATTATGTATAAGGGGAATTTTTCGAAAGAAAATAATTCCCCTTATGTGACGGTTGTGTCCATCTGTCTGTCCTTCTGTTCCTCGCCTAACTCGAGAAATAAAAGAGATAGCTATGTCAAACTTTCGCAAATTGATTTCTACGTGTTCAAGGATCAGGGCTATTGAATATGAGCCGGATTAAAAGTCTGGTTTCCGAATGCGAGCTGGCGAGTGGCAAATTCCCCTACTGAAAATCATATGCGATTCTTCGTATCTTGTTAAAAATGCTACATCTTTCAACATTAACAAAATTTGCTATGGCCAACACAGATTTGATGTCTAAGAATAGGTGTACAACTCGGTGTACAAAATTTGGGTTCAACCGTTTAGCCGGAAATGAGAGTACAGGCAGACAGATCAATCGACATCATTGAGATTGTGTTTGAATCGGATTCCTGGTGCTTCAAAGCGTGTATTTCAGTCAAAAAAGTGGGGGGAGGGGGTCACAATTTATAATACAACTAGAAAAACTAACGCAAAAACAGCGTACGCGCGATCGCTCGCAAATTTCTTTGCGTTTCGGCGAACGAGGCTTCTCGGCGGGAACACTTTTCGGCGGCCGTACTTATCGGCGGATTATACAGGGTGGTGACTTGCGTAACGCATCATAGGGATTTCAATGTAAAATTCATAACATGCGATTATTGGCTCCCCAAATTATTTTAGAGCAAAAATGTATTAAGGTTTTTTGTAGGAAATTTTTTTTTACGCCAATCAACGGTATTAGTTTTCAATTTTTTTCATATAAAGACGGAAAATTGAAAAAATAAAACCCGCATCTTTTTCAATAATCTGCGATGCCATGGAATTTTCTAAAACAAAAAGATATCCAAAAGTTATCAATTATCAGCAGTTCGAAATGGATTTTATGATCGACTTGGTTGCAGTTAATGGTGACTTATTCGAACATTTATTGTAAATTGTTATATTAGGAAACCGTTTTTAGTAATTTGGTCTTTCTTTATGTTGAATTTGCTGTTACAAATATAATACTTTTTGATATAATTTGATTTGTATTTTGTTTTATAGCAGACATTCCATGGCATGACGGATATTGGCGTAGTTTTTGTATTATAAAATTCCATGGCATCACAGATTATTGAAAAAGATGCGGGTTTTATTTATCCAATTTTCCGTCTTTATTATGCAAAAAATTGAAAACTAATACGGTTGATTGACGTAAAAAATTTTTTTCTACAAAAAACCTTAATACATTTTTTCTCTAAAATAATTTGGGGAGCCAATAATGGCATGTTATGAATTTTACATTGAATTCCCTATGATGCGCGACGCAAGTCACCACCCTGTATACCTCCATTTTGATTTAAAACAAAAGCAATTGCGAAGTAATCAATCGCATTGGGATTGAGTACTGGCGATAACATTTTGAACTCATAAAAGGCAACCGCAATGCCATCGATCCGTGTGTGATCGATTGAGTTAGGCACACAAACAGATAACGGCTGCTTGGTTGAAGTGGAGCCAATTCAATCTGAAAAACAAAACCCCAAAAATTTTAAGCGCTAAATTCACACTTCTCAGTAGAATAAACATATTTTTACAACAAAAGGAAGGGAGAGGAGGGTCGATTTGAGTTTGTTTTTCACCCTCTTTATATTTCCAGATTCGATCGAGACAATACCTCCGGCCCGATGGAAGCTCTCCTGCTACGTTTGCAAGCAAAAAGGCGTGGGCGCTTGCATACAGTGTCAAAAGACAAATTGTTACGCCGCCTTTCACGTGACCTGCGCCCAGCAGGCGGGCCTGTACATGAAGATGGACACGGTGAAAGATTCGGGCGATGCGCAGCCGGTTTTGGTGCAAAAAACCGCCTACTGTGACGTGCACGCCCCCTCAGATACCGGTAACGTCTGTTCCTAAATGCTTCGCGTGGTACAATCGCGTTTTTTAGATTGCGTGAAGGAGGACTCGAGGCAGAAGATGAAGCAAGTCCGCAAGCTTCTCGCGAAGAAGCGCAATTTCGTGCCTATCATACTTATCCCGACGATTCCGCCGGAACGCATCCAGGAGATTGCGTCTCTGGTGACGATAACGAAAAAGTCTCAGTTTATTCAGCGACTGATCGCGTATTGGACGTTAAAGCGTCAATATCGCAACGGAGTGCCTCTGTTGCGACGATTGCAGAGCGCGCAAGGTGGGCCGAGAGATTCGAATACTGGCAGCGTGGATATTATCGAGCTGTGTCGACAATTGAAGTACTGGCAGTGCCTGAGACAAGATTTGGAGCGCGCGCGTTTGCTGTGCGAGTTGGTGCGCAAGCGCGAGAAGTTCAAGCTTGAGTATATAAAAGCGACGGAGCGTTGTCTGAACGTCGAGCTGCGCCCACTGCAAGCGAGCTTGCGAAAAGTTCTCGATTTAATCTCGGCCAAAGACACGAATGACATCTTCAGTGAGCCCGTGGACCTCGAGGAGGTGCCCGACTACCTATCGGTTGTATCCGATCCGATGGATTTGAGCACGATGCGCGTCAAACTTGACGTGGGCAACTACCCCAACTTGACCGCCATGGAAAAGGATTTTGATTTGATGATCGCCAATTGCCTCGCCTACAATAACCGAGACACTGTCTTCTATCGGTAAGAATTGTATGTTTGTATGCAAAGGTAACAGTCGCGATTGTAGTGCGGCGATTAAAATGCGCGATCAGTGCGGCGCTATCTTCCGGCAGGCGCAAAAGGAATTCGAGGAGTCCGGTCTAGTTAATCCGATTGAAAATTTACAGGCGTCATCCGTGGGGAACGAGGAATCGCTGGCATCCGATATCGATAAAGAATTGGAAGATCTGCAGGTATTTAGGACTGTTAAATGCTTGAGTAGTTTTTTTAGTCTTCTTTCACACCTAACCTACTTTTAGGTTTTGAACACTAACTGTACATAAATAGAAGTATATTTGTGGTGGACCAACGGAATGCGGTGTTATGTTTATCGAATGCATTTGTAGTGACTCTTAAGAAATTAATAAATAATGTTGTTGTTTACTTTCGTTTGAGCCCATATACTTCTTAGTTGAATGTACTACAGTTGATGTTGATTTTTCTTGCATGTTCGTGATGTATAGGGATTGACCAATAATAATAATAATAATAATTCGATATATGTCTTAAAGAAATGAAATTTGAATTAATAATAATAATACCAAGATGATAATACGAAGTCTACATTACAGCCAATGATACAACTATAAAATCTTAAGTCAATTAATGTAATAATTATAAAAATCAGTAAACGAAAATAATAAAATAATAATCTTTATTCTTCTATTACCAAACAAAAAAACTAAACACGCGAAAATGAAGAGAATTGATTAAGGGACCGTATTCGCACGATTTTTGTATATATTTTCATCACGCACATTATTAAGTCTTCTCTGGTAGATGTCTCTCCGTAATCAGCGGTGCACCGGCTGTTATTTTCAGTCATTCAAGCCGCATACAGATTAATCCACTGGACATTTGTGCTGATTCCCTCTTTAAAAATGTTGGAAGGGGTAATAAATTTTAGCCATTTTTAAACTATAATTTCTATAACAAAAAATATAGCCCATATATCGATAATGATACCTACAAATGCACAATTACTTTGTGCCTATAGCGAAACAGCATTTTTGATCGTTACCATACTTTTGCCATCGACAATTGCACATTTGCAACCTATTTGACAGAAATGCACCTCTCGCCTCGCTCAACAACGAACTGTTCCAGACACATTTTTAGGCTTCCCTTCACAGAGATGGTAATGCACCACTTTTTTTTTCGCAGGGAAAGAGTGGGCCGGACGTTTTTACAAAGCTGGAAGATCTGCTCGTCAAAAGCCAAGCCTTGAAGCACGGATTAGCTCGCGCCAAACGCGTGAAGCTCATCCGAAGCGAACTGACGAAAGTGAAAAAAACCTTAATCACGACTGACAGTTTAAGTTCACAATCGGATGGCGATAACGACTCCATCGACCCAAAGGCGTCGAATCCCAGTACATGTACGCCATCTTTTAGTGTTATTGCGAGTATACGTTTGTGCTTCTTCTAGCCAATTCGCCCAGCGGGGTTAATCGCCGAACTGCAGTTCTTTTCACGAGGAAGGCACTCGCTGCCTTAAAGAAACCGAGCGAGGAGAAAGAGGACAAGGAGGAAACGCAGCAAACAGAGTCAAAGCCGTAAGTAACCGACCCATTAAATAAAAGGTTTGGGCCCATTGTCTCTTTTCTTTTTGCCTCATGAGCCAATACAAGTTCTTATAGAAATCTCGGTTCTATTTGCCCCCCCATGGTTGTGAGCTAAGAAACATGTCCCTGTAGATCTTGCACTTTTTCTAAGGACGTTCACTGTCTTTGCAGACAAAAAAAAAGTGGAAATTGAAGACCGCCTCTCCATCCCATCACTAATGTCGGTTAATTAGAAGTGAGGCTGGTCACAGAAAAATGTAATTTAACCCATCCTTAACTGATGTTGTTATACTTATCTTTGAAACTAAAAGCTATAATTTTTGCGAATCCTTTGCAGACTCTCTAGCTCACAACCATCGAGAGAAACGACACCGAGTCTATAAGACTTCGCTTTAGCTAGCATAATGGTACGATGTCACCAGCCAGTAGCCAAAAAAATTGACAAATGATCAACTTATAGGAAGAAAAAGGGCAGACCTCGTCGCGGCGCGAGCGAGCCCGAATCCCAACTGGTCGATTCAAAAAACGGTAATTCCTCAATGCCCGATAGTTTCCGAATTTATCGTGCCGGTCACCAAACTTCCGGGGACGAGAACAGCGACAGCTCCAGCCTGTCGACTTGCTACTCGCGTGAGTCATCAGAGATAGACTCCGACGAGGATTCGTCCAGTTCAGTTTGCGTCACCGACATGTCGGGCATTGAGAGTAATGAAAATTCGGCCGAAAAATTGACGCTCGAGCCTATGCAGCTGGTATGGGCAAAGTGCAGAGGTTATCCGTGGTATCCTGCGCTAATTATCGATCCCGAGGTTCCCAAAGGTGAGTTGATTAAATGTCTCGAGCAGATTCGCAGTTTGTTTTTAAGGTTTTGTATATCGCGGCGTTCCCATTCCGACGCCCTCACCTGAGGTTCTCGCATTACATTCTAATCATACGGAGCATGTTTATTTAGTATTATTTTTTGACGCTAAGAGGACATGGCAGTGGTTACCTGCTGAAAAGTTGGAAGCTCTTGGTATCGACAAGGAACGTGACGAAGCTAAAGTAAACGAATCGAAGAAAGCAACTGATAGGAAAGCCGTTCGAAAGGCGTATGAAAATGCTACTTCGTATCAATTGCAAGTGAATGAGCCGGTAGATGCAGATGAACTAAAGTAATTTAGTCCTGTATTCGATTTAAGTATTATCATTTTATCAATAAAGCTTTTTATTCTATTTCCAATTGTTTCTCAGTTATTAAGCGATAGAGCAAAGCGATGCAAGCTATTCCATGGTGTCCGTCTGTCTGCCTATTCGTGAATATGATAACTGCCAAGTGCTTGGATCGATTCGGTTCAAACTTTGCACAGTTTATCTACAGTGATATTCATGTAGAAGTAGATATAGGGATTTCCTATGTCTACTTTTACATGATAAAAAATCTCCCGAAAGACGCCTGCAACCAAAATAACTTCTTGAAACAAATAAAAATCTGGCTGTCATATTAATTTGAACATTGTTGCTTTAGCTCCACAGATCAAAAATTAATTGCTGTCGAGTCGCCTTTGGAAATTCATGTAAACAACAATTCCAAAGGCGACTCGACAGAAACTCGTTAGATCGCATGGTATTTATATAAAAGTAAAAGTAGAAATCTAGAAATTTGAATTATTGTTCAAAACTTTTGGTTGCGATAATCTTCGTGTATATTAACTGCACGCCTGCACAGGTTCGTGCTACTGCAAATGCAGCAGTTCCAATCTTGGAACTGTTTGAAATTATGGATTCTACAGGCCACATTCTATTAGAAAAATTTTTTTCCGGGTCGATCTGAGACAATTTTTTCTTCGGGGCTCAAAAAAAGGCAGTGTATAACCTTCCTTTTTTACCAAAAATCGACTGCACCAAAATTTCCCGGGAAAACACTTTTTCTTATTAATTTTGGTGCGTAGAATCCAAAACAATTCGTACTTTTTCGATCAGACTTCTCAGTCAAAAGTTATAGACCAATTTCGAAAGAAAATTCAAAGGGCTGTAACTTTTGAACTAGTAGCCCATTATGGCGATTTAACTCGTGTATTGCGAACAGATACTTTATTAAAATCGTCAAAAATCTAGGTTTAGGTATACCAAAGAGGTATATGGAAGGCCGTCCGTTTACCCGCCCTGTCCTTTGGCATTCCAAAAACGCTATGACGCAAAGGAATAGGCTATCATACAGGAGCGTGTTTAATTTTAGAGTTTCGTGGTTTACTCCTTTGACAACGAAAGGCACAAATCCCAAAATGTTTATAGCCTTGCCTGAGGTTTTTGGAATCAAAGCAGAATACATTGTGCTGACATCGGTCTTTATTATTGGGGACTACATTTTATCGCTAAATGCAGGACACTTTATTACCAACATTATTTTAGTTGGAACTTAGACCTCAAAGATGTCGCCACAGTAATTTTGTAATGTACTTTATGAAACAAACGTTAGATGTCAGAGCGCAGATTTTAAAAACCATAGATATATGAAGTTTTAACCTCAAATGCATAATGAATGTTTGTTTATTTTATAGTCAAAAATTAAACTTTGTTATCATTCCTTTCTCGCTTACAGGTTTAAATTAGGGAACTGGCTACTGGGAGTGACAGGAAAACGGCAGACACAACCTTTGCGGAATATGATACTGTCCGCTCTGGGTCGTGCAATCGAAGACATGTAGTTCTCGATGGACGAGAAACGTTAGCATTGAATTCAGACAACACAAATTAAAAAGTGAAATGCTTTGTAACCAAAACAGGAGGACACCATGGAGAACTCGCAGAAAACCCATTCTAATGCAATTCAAACTTCTCAAGGTTAAAATCGGAACGATTACATGATTGCAGCAGCTGGCGATGGTGCGAAGCTATTCTGTAAAGAATTGAGCCTAGAGTTTATTTGATAGAACTACGGTTATAGAAACGGTAGTGAAATTGGCAGCGAAATAAGGCAAAAGTGTTACGCAGTTTGCAATCGTGAAAAAATGTGTTGTTTGTGCGATCTTCGTGTGAAAATTGTTGTAAAACGGTTCAGTTTAATGTACCTGTTATTGAAATTGTTCTTCCAAGGGCTTTAAATAAACTCCTATGCATAAGAAGTTGCGAATTGCAAAATAAATGTTTTCTGTTCATTGAGCATGATGTGTTGCCTACAAACCAGGCTACACAAATATCGAGTGCCCATATTCAAATTAGGGATTTGCTTGAATCTCCCCAATCTGCCGTTTTTATTGAGGGTAAGGAGGGCCTCCACGAACGAATGGCCCAGGGCCCCGAAAAACTTAAAAACGGCACTGCATTTAAGGAATAATAAGTGCAACGTTGCTATTAATGGCATAAATTAAAATAAGATTTTAAAAGAAGGTGCGTGCGTGGCGACATCTCAACTAGACTTCTAAAACTATAATTGATAGAAAGTGTATCGATTGCCATGGAGATGGCGCACTAGTACTTATTGTATTTAATCTATCTATTCAAAAACCGGGCCTTTAAACTACAATTGCTCTACAGATCTTGCAAGACTCCGTACATTTTGAACTGCCATTTATTCAGACTTCTCAATCAAGTTATAGACTAGAAACAAATTCAAAGGGCTGTAACTTTTGAACTAGTAGCCCAATCTTGGAACTGTTTGAAATTATGGATTCTACAGGCCACGTTCTATAAGAAACATTTTTTTCCGGGACGATCTGAGACAATTTTTTTTTTGGGGCAAAAAAAGGCAGTGTATAACCTTCCTTTTTTCCAAAAATCGACTGCATCAAAATTTCTCGGGAAAACACTTTTTCTTATTAATTTTGGTGCGTAGAATCCAAAACAATTCGTACTTTTTCGATCAGACTTTTCAATCAAAAGTTATAGACCAATTTCGAAAGAAAATTCAAAGGGCTGTAACTATTGAACTAGTAGCCCAATCTTGGAACTGTTTGAAATTATGGATTCTACAGGCCACGTTCTATAAGAAAATGTGTTTTCCGGGTCGATCCGAGACCATTTTTTCTTCGGGGCTCAAAAAAAGGCAGTGATTAACCTTCCTTTTTTACCAAAAATCGACTGCACCAAAATTTCTCGGGAAAACACTTTTTCTTATTAATTTTGGTGCGTAGAATCCAAAACAATTCGTACTTTTTCGATTAGACTTCTCAATCAAAAGTTATAGACTAGAAACCAATTTCGAAAGAAAATTCAAAGGGCTGTAACTTTTGAACTAGTAGCCCAATCTTGGAACTGTTTAAAATTATGGATTCTACAGGCCACGTTCTATAAGAAAAATTTAGCTTATTACCTGCAAAATCGGCGTCAAGTTATGAAAAACCTATAATGGATGGTGTCAAGCTAATAAGGTTAAAAATTACACGGAAAACTATTTATTGATTTATTTTCAAAGCATTTTAGCGACTACAAAGTTCTTATGGTCATTATTCTTTGGTACAGGCTTTGAATATACTAATTTTATATTCAAAGGTACAGGGAATGATGTATAGGATTTTTTGCACTCTTTCATTCTAAATCTTGTTTTCCCAATAAAACACGAACGACGAGAATCTATTTTCGCGCACTAGTGCCCGAAAATTCAACGAAATTATCTATTTAGTACGGATCATAAACTACCTAATACCATTGAATAAGCACCTTATGCTTATTCAATTCTAATACATTATGGAAAAGTAAAAAAGAAAATACAAATACACTTTCCCGATTCAGAATGTTATGCACCCGGATGGTAGGCCACCAACCTATCATACACGGTCGAAAAATGAACCAATCGCATGCCGCCATGCAATTGTGACAGAAAATCAGAGACATAGGTCTCTGCAGAAAATGGACAACTGACGTGTCACATTCACAAAAGTGCTTTAAAAAACAAAATTCACCGGTTCCCTTGCAGTGCAAATATCAACAATGGACTTTACTTATATTTTACTGACTTTCACACTAATTTTAACCCCCACAGCATTTGGGGATGAGTGCAAGGGATGCGTATCGTTAGATGAATATAATTTCGACAAGATTATAACAAAATTCAAAGTGGTAATAGTCAAATTCGACGTTTCGTACCCCTACGGTGAGAAAGAAGACGTCTACTCGCGACTATCTTCGGATGTAGCAGCGAACAAAGACTTGTTGGTGGCACGTGTCGGGGTGCAGGACTACGGCGACAAAAACAACGAGGTACTGGCGAAAAAGTACGGCATTACCAAGGAAGATTTCCCCGTGGTTCTGTTGTTCGTCGACGGGCGACGCGATCCAATTCCCTTCCCGGCGAAGAAGGAATGGGTCATAGACGATTTTAGACATTTCCTTAGAGACAACACGGATATTTATATCGGACTTCCGGGCTGCATTCAGAGCTTTGACAAGTTGGCAAAAACCTTTGTGGCTGCCCCAAAAAAGGCCGAGGTACTGAAAGAAGCGGAAGCTATGCTCCAGACTGAAAAGGTAAGTCAACTTATTAGTCTGTCCTATACACTTTGGTGGATATTTTAGGAGGGCTCCACTGCAATGATTTATATAAAGTTGATGAAGAAGATTATTGGCGAAGGTGCCCAGTTTGTACAGCAAGAACTCTTACGGTTGAACAAGATCGTCAAGGAGGGCAAGATCAATAAAACCAAAAAGGAGGAGCTCTCGCAGCGTATTAATATTTTACATTCCTTCGCCGTTAAGTCGAAAGATGAACTTTAGAGTGCTTTGGTTCACTGTACACGGGTTCAAAGTGCACATGACTGATTTTTGCATTTATCATCCTTACGGAATCATGAATCTCATTTTGGGGCGTTTTTGTTTTGTTTATGGGTCGAGAGGTTGTTGTTATTGAAATAAATTGTTTACGTAAAATTTGTTGTCTTATTGCCATTGGTGGTCATTGGAGTGTAAGTTAAAGTCAATTGTCATTAATATTTTGCGAAACTTACATAGTTTACAGAAGAGGAGTTAATAACAAAAAAATGCAGAGGCGTAGACGAACCATTGCACCTTTCCAGAGATTTCAACGTTTTACGGAAGGAAATAATATAGGTACTGACACAAAGATACACATTCCTACCAATGGGTTTAGGCCTTAGCTTTAATTAATTAAAAAAATTACATGGCTTAAAGATGTTAATGCCGAATTGCAGAGGTGGAGGCTTAAGTCTGTATTCTTAAAACAATTTGAAAAAGTTCCACATTGCCAAATAAACGTTAAAAATTCTCAATTCAGAGTTTACACGTATATGACTCACTATAACAAATGACAAGGTGATCTACGTACGTATGCAGTACATGTAGAGAGTTTCAAGCCTTGAATAGCCTCAGCAACTTACGTGTAGCAGATGCATTTTTTGCCTAAAAAATCGGCATAGCATTAAATTCCTCACCTGCTTATTTCTCGATAATTCCATTCTCTAGGAGCCCTCTTAAAATTATCTGCTAATGTTGCTGTCACCTTTTAAGCTTCTCTAAATTCTTTAGAGCTGTTGAAATCTCTCAAACTTTTAAGGTCTCTTTTGGCAATCTCTAAAGTTTTTAATTTTAACTTATAGCTACACCTTTATTGTACAAATAATATACTTATTTGTAAAGTGCTTTCAATAAGTTGTTGACAATAAAGCTTCATAAAAAATAGAGTACTTATTTTTCTATTAATTTTGCTTTGGTTTTCCTAGATCTTATCAATATCATTACAAAATAAAAGATTATCTCAAATGCAAGACATGAATTTGAAGCATTTTTGTTGACCATATGTCAAGGTTGAAATAAATGTTGTTAAAAAGTGATAGTAATAGAGGATCCTTCGATATTTCGTTGTATCGGTTTATTTACTTAGTAAATGCGAGTGATAATTTTATAAAACCTTGGTTTCATTAAAGTGCCCTTCCTATGTTTTAATTCAAAAGGTACGCCTAACAAACATAAAGACGTAGTGAATGTAAAGCACCTCCATGCGCTACACCTATTAGTCAAAAATTTCCTTTTTTTTTAATTCTCATTACTTTTTGGATGACTGTAACAATATGTATATTGGACAAAATTCTTTTGTTCCCCGTAAACAAGGAATTTTTTCATTACATTTTGGACACATGTTTGTTGCAATTCCCAAAGATCATTGTCGTAAACAATAAGGGAGTCTCGATACAAAAAACCTGAACCGAAGGTGAGAAACAACGGGAAATGTTCAAAATTATGAACTTTGATTGAACCAAAGATCATAATCTTTGTTTCAACTAAGTACTCTGATTGATCATTTTACCTTTGTCAAAGATCATTGTTTTAAATGAATAAACAAAAGATTTTAAAAACAATCGGTAAGTAGTACGTATGATACACCGGTAGATGGCGACAGAGGGATAGTAGGCGAAAAATCGAGGTACGCCAAAAAGACGAAAAGAAGCGAGAATTTTAAATTTTAATTCACAGTTCGCAGTCTGTAGATGCATTTGAATTTAATTAATTTTATTATAAAAATGTATGTGTAATTCTATCTATTTAATTCAAACAAATTTTTGATATTTGATTTGACTCACGTACGACTTACGTAGTGAGTATCACCATTTTATCGTTACGATAACTTCTGGCGTTCATGTAATTTTTCGGTTTCTTTCCAATTTGCGAAGTGCGAAATTAAAATAAACTTCAACAAACTAAACAGGCGGAAAAAACTCTGCGATGTCGTTCGTTTCAGTCCGTGAATTAATAAATCGGTGTTTAAAAGGAAAATCGTAACTTTTGTTCACCTTAACGTAAGTTCGAATTTAAATCGGCGTTTGCGTGTTGGTACAGTAGGGACGCGTTCGCGTTTAATGCATTTCGGACGTGTCTTGTTCAATTCAACCCTTAAAAATAATAGTGATACCCACAAGGGAATCTTAGCACATCATTAGTTTCAGTGCTGAGTACCTATAACCCTAAACTGTTCCTTAAAGTTTATCAGAAGAAAATTGCGGCCATTTTATAAGTTTGCTTCTGCGGTACGCGTCGCGTTTAAAACAACGTTTTGTGCTATTGTTTCGATCTGAGATCAAGAGCTCTTAGATTTCATGGATATCTTGACTTGAGGTAAGTACGTAGACTTTTAAAAGTTTCCTCGTAGTTATTAATGTAACGATGGCATTAGCGACCAACAGACGTTAAGCTCAGTGGCGATGTCATATAGTAAAAAGACACGCTTAAGAGTATTTAGATTTACTGAAAGCAACAACAAAATTAGGGATTTATCGGTTGCAAAACACTGCGACAAGTTTTAATTTTAAAAAACACATCATTGTAACGCACCAGTTTCCGAATATCAGCTTGTGGCGATGGCAAAAATAGAGTAGATGGGCCATGTTCTGATCATATAGCTGGCGCACTTGAAACAGTCGACATGCTGTTCATTCCTATGCCGAAGTTGTCAATCAAGAAAAACTTCCTACACTACACATACGGCCTGTACGGGTGATCAACAATGAGTTGCTGTGGAGTCGCCTTTGGAAGTTCACGTTAAGTACGATTTCTCATGTAAACAAAAATTCCAAAGGTGACTTGACAGCAACTCATTTTTGATCGCACAGCATTATAATGCATACTTAACTGTTGTCAACTAACAATGTTGTTAAGGCTTGTGATTGGATGTTTTTGCAAAGAATGAACAACGTAGTTAAGCAGGTATGCTGTAATACCGGCCGTTGTTGTGACCATGATGTTGTTTAGATTACATTAGTCGTGTTCGTCTCTCCTCATTGTATCGATTTAACTAACTAAATGTGATCGTACAGCATTCGTTTCTGCTTCAATCAGTACACCCCCACCACTGAAATATCACTTCAAAGTGAACATAGTAAATTTTGCATCCAGGTCAGTACGCGTACAATCGTTTGGGTATTCCATGGTAACTATTTTTCGTTGTTCGATTCAAGGTCTAATCAAATCACTTCCATCCGGGTTCAGTCTGACCAGGGCGGCTGGTCGGCGACCGAGGGCCTCCAAAGGACAGTTTTGCTTATAATTGTAATGCATTGTTTTTTTGCATTGTGATTTTCACTGTCTTGTTCGTAGCTGGCCTCTCTTTTGAATTATTGTTCTATTTTAGTTCTTGTCATTCTTAAGTAGTACTACATGTTCTTTCACGTAGATATACAACAATTAATAAATGTTAATTTGCTGCTCGTATGAAGGCATTAACAAATCACTTAAACCACATCATTTAAAAGTTAAAACTATTTAAAACCACATTGGTTGCATGGAGCAAATAGACAAATTTGACGGTGAGAGGACCCCACGGGGGGGGGCTCAAATCCATCATCCAGCCAAGGGCCACCACGAACCAGGCCTGCTTTCATCACCGATCGAAGTAAAGTGATATACTGATCTAATCACAAGAAACGAACACGACTTTACTTGGTACCTATCGGTTGTATCTTCTTCTTGGATGTGCAGTTGGCTGGGACTGAGTGGAGTCCGCGAGGTTGGGCCCTAGACAGGTCAAATAAGAAGATGACTTACAAGATCATCTGTGCTTAGCACTTACCACTTACCCATCTGATTCAGTCGAGGATCCAGCTTGGTATCCAATTTCTCTTTTAATCGTCTTTCACGTTTTTATTCCAATGCTATGAGCCGGTTCTTCCATCATTGCCCTTTCTTAAAAGTCAAATGGTCAAGTCACAGCTTACTTAGATAGTAAGTAAGCTGTGGTCAAGTGGTTAGATAATTATTATAAAGCAAAGTAAATATTGATGATAAATATGAGTCACAGTATAAGTAATGAGTTGTATGATAAACGAACAACTCGGCAGTGGCGTACTGATGGCGATAAATATCAGGGGTGTCAATTTTATATTAAACCCCCCTGACCAGTATTAGTTTCCGCGTCACGTATCGGCAGTCCCACATATGTTGATTGAAGTCTAAAACTTCTTCTTTACAAAATATAACAATTTCTCATTGACAGTTAACAGTTTTATTGCAAAAATGTACGTTTAATAGTTGTTTTTAAGTAGTTCATAGATGCAATAAAAAAAACGGTAGCAACATAAAGAATTGCATCTTTCCTTTATTGCGAAACACATTTGAAACGAGAACCATTCAAATATGAACCAGAATTTCGTTGTAACGATTAATTAAACGAAAATTTACAAAAAAAAACTGAATATATACGTGTATATTCCTAGGCATATTCTTCCGAAGAAGTCAGTCACTTATTTTTTAGAGGTTTTTCTAAAAACCGTTTTTGAAATCATATAAAGGCTTTTGTAAAGCTAAAGGTCTTCCTACAAATTTGTTATAAAACTATGATTTTTTGAATACACAGTTGTTACAAGCCTTTTTGTTAGGCTCCTCTGTAGTCAATTGGTATTTCAGTGTTATTGCAATTGGTTAGACCACCAACAATACACACTGCTACAAGATATACTCCTTGAGTGAAACCAACGATGTATCTATCCTTCTCAGTATGTATAATGTATAATGTATGTTATAATGATCAAGGACTAATTATGTAAACAAGTTTATCGAAAAGCTGTACAATATTTGACTGGTACGAAAGCGTAGAACGGACAAGGAAATTATGAAAAACTTTCTTCGGCACCATGCAAATGATTTTAGACTTTTTTTAAAAAGATTTTAAGTATCTTCTCGGATTTTGAGAAACAGCAATGTTTTTGGTTAAAAATATTTTAGGGTTTTACAATCTTTTCTTCTTAAAGTTTTAGAAATTTTATGTAGAATAAACGTTCAAAATTAGGGAGAGACCAAAATGGTTTATTATGAATAGATTGATTACATTTTGTAACATTTTAATTTCGTTGTACTCAAAAAGCCTAGACATTAACATTTAATATTTCATTTTTCAGTTGAGACAATGAAGATGAGGAGGCTTGGTAGGAGTCGGCAGTGATTGACTGGCGGTCCCGTTTAGGAAAACCTCAATGCATAGGGCTAAAGGGTAAGTTTTGACGATTTAATCAGTGCATATTAATAGTGATGATATCCCGCCCCCTCCTCCAGTTAAATACCCTACCAAAATTATAACTATTAATTCTATCAGTAAATCTACCTACATAATCAATTTTGCTCGATTGTTCAACATTTGATCTAGACCGTTTATTATTATAGGCTTGTTTGTCCCATCAAAAACCTTGACACCAAGTAGTGCAATAACGCCGATTCTGTCTCACTTTGACCTTGAGTTTTGCGCATGATTGTCCAAACTAACTAGGGTTCTTGGTTGAACTAAGGTCACTGAAGGTCAACAATGCGGAGGCGAGTTCTGAGCGCCCCCTTGAAGGTCGAAGTGAGTCAGAATCGGCCTTACTATACTATTTTGATAAATTTTGCATATAATTTCCACTCTTGCATTTCTTTCGCCATTTTGACGTAAGTTTTTTTTTGTTACAGATTACATAAGGGCGGCTTTATAAAGGTAGGATCTTTCTTTTATGCATGGGTGTTATGGCATGTTCTATTATGTAAGAGGGGGGGGAGTGAATAGTGGAAGTGAAACGAAAAGGAACATCAACAATAACTGTTTTAGCTGACCTTCGTGTTTAGAATATCATTATAATATATTATAATTTATTATTCTACACGAAGATCCGCTGAGATGAAGGTAAGTGCTGTTCGTATATTGTTGAAAAGACACATCTGAACCAATTTACTTACTGGTCTCTTCGATTGTTTCAGACGCTGAAGTCCCCAACATTCCCTGCGATGCATTAGATCAAACCGGAGACTGTCTGGGCCATGTTCGACAATCATACGGTACGCGTCAACTCGCCAAGGGCGACTCGCCACCGGACCACTCGCCACCGACTGACTCGCCAACGGGACAACTCACCAACGCGACAACTCGCCAACGCCAACGCGACAACTCGCCAACGGGACAACTCGCCACCGCGACAACTCGCCAACGGACGACTCGCCACTGCGACAACTCGCCAACGAAATATTTTTCCTTGTTTAATGGTGTCGTGTCTACAATTTTTCGATAAACTTTTTTTACAAAATTAGGGAAATTGACTATTGCATTTGTGGGATGCATTTGTATGACACATTAAACAGGGAAAAATATTTCGTTGGCGAGTTGTCGCAGTGGCGAGTCGTCCGTTGGCGAGTTGTCGCATTGGCGAGTTGTCGCGGTGGCGAGTTGTCCCGTTGGCGAGTTGTCGCGTTGGCGAGTTGTCCCGTTGGCGAGTTGTCGCGTTGGCGAGTTGTCCCATTGGCTAGTCGGTCGGTGGCGAGTCGCCCTTGGCGAGTTGACCGTGTCCCACCAGGGAATCCAGTTCCGCGATGGATCAGATCGGGTCCACGTCGACCGTCGATGCTGTTGAACAATCACACCAACGCGGTTCACGTGAACGAGGTGAGAATTATAAATTTATTATTGTAAAAAAAATCAACCTAAAGTTTGATGTAACTGGCGTAAAAATTAAAGCAAGCAATTATTGATTATACACTTAAAAAAATCGTAAACATTAACCAAGTAATTTCAAAATATGAATTGCTAATAACTTATTTTTTACATCTGTTTCTCTATTTTTCAGTTACTGGTATTGGAATTGGACAACATAATAGAGGAGCGTTTTTCTCGTCTTTCGTCATATTGTTTATTGAGGTTGTCTTCATTATTGTCATTGCCTGAATTTTCTGCTTCCATTACTTCGTCATAGAATTGCTTTGGCATGCTCAGGTATCTCGACACACTCTAAGAGCGACTTAACATTACCCCTTTTCTTAACGTTTACCATGTTTCACTTTGGCAAAATTTGTGCTGTTTCCATTAAACTAGAATTTTTTATTTTATCTTTTAGAACCTCGCATTCCACCACACTTCCAGAGTACGTTGATGAAACTGAAATTTCCACCTTGTCTCTAAGTCGTTGGTACTGAATAACCTTGGCTTCTGATAATTTAAATGGCAACTTTGTTTTGAATATTTTCTTCGCTGGAGTTTTTAAATCTTTAACAATCCAGTCCTGTCCTGTTTTGTCAAGTATGTCACAATATTCTTTACGTGATATAATTTCTTCTAGTTTCCTGTATTCTTTCTCCATGTCACCAAATACACGATCTGCTGACATATAACTGTGTCCTTTGATAGGGAAAATATGCTAGATCTTTGAAAATTTTTCAGATCTTTCAATGAAATTCGTTAGTGTACCCATTAGGATTACATTTTTATTTTGGCTGGCTTAAAACCTAGCAAATTTCCAAAGTTTTTTCCAAGTGGTCCAAAAAATGTTGTACACAGCTTGCGACTTCGTTGGCTCCTCTTCCACTTTTTGTTTCAAGCCACACATAATGAAAAATGTACATTTTGTCTTGTTTTTGGTTGTGAATCATAATAGTAAGATTATATATCCATACCTGTGAAAAATACCTCTCCGACTCCGACAGAAAGTTTTGGTAGAGGTTGGTTCTGCTGCCTGTCTAAGACGATTTTGTTGTAGTATCTGCAGACTCTCTTTTCATATTGTCGTAAAATCTTTTTGCTCTTAACTTAACTCATGAAGTTTGAACTGTGTTCTAAGGTTTCCTTTTTCGGTGGCATCCTTGGTAGTTTTAATGGAGATTTTAAATTTGTTACAAGTGGAGCAAGTGTCAGTATGAGGATTCCCAAATTCAAGATTAAAGTCTGTATAAAACACTTTTTTAACTTCTGCAAGTGAGCATGTTTGCGCGCCTGAGTGTTTGTTACAAAACTGCTTCTACATTAGCTGTACCTGTATTTAACTCTGGTGGTAAATATGACCTACATGTTTTGGCTCTAGAGTGACTTTCGGGACATTTGTATGATTTGATTTGAGCTCTAACTGAATCCTAAATTTGTTTGTCTTGTAATTTTGACCGATCTCCCCCTCGTCGTTCTTGAGGCATCTCATCAGTATGCATAAAGTATCTTTCCAAAATAGCTAAACGGTTAGATGTTGCACATAAAATGTATTTGGTACTTGTGTTATTAACCAATAACCATGTAGAAAATTTCTGTAATATTCACGCACAGCTTTTTTCACCACACCACTGAGCTTTCGTATTTTATACTTCACTACTACTGATTTTGACTTATGGTCATTACACTACTTTCCTTTTCGAGGTAGGTACGGGAATAGAAATATCCATGTATT
Organism: Photinus pyralis; assembly: GCF_008802855.1. Classification (NCBI taxonomy): domain Eukaryota; kingdom Metazoa; phylum Arthropoda; class Insecta; order Coleoptera; family Lampyridae; genus Photinus; species Photinus pyralis. The sequence continues at coordinate 13,650,788 of NW_022170250.1, forward strand.
TCAGTAGAAAACGATCTTGATCAACTTTAGAAGCTTGTGACAGACAATGATGCCGAAAATCTGTAAAAAATAACACTACAGTTTGTAGTTTGTACTAAGAAAAATTACCTTCTACGTCGCCTACGCATTTCTTTTTTCCAGTTTTTTGCAAAACTGTGTGAGGGCATTTAACTATTGGTGGATTATTGAGACCACTAAAATACCTAGTTTATTTTGTTTGGTTTTTACGACTTTTCCAGATGTGCTTTGGACATGCTTATCATATTCACCGGTGTCAATTTCGCCACTGATAAATCCTGACGGTTTTGTTGAGTTTTGCAAAACCGTACATATTTTGAATGCTTATAACACGGTTTGTATTGCGTTTTGCTCTATTCTGTGTTCGCCAATTTTGCACTTGTTGAGTTTTGAAAAAAACGCTCCTCCCTTTCCGTCTTCCAGTAGCCCGTGATCGTGAACCCAGGCGATTCCGAGTGAATAAGGTTATAAGGGTAAGTTTTTTGGTTTTAGATCTTAATTGTCAGAAATTCAAAATCTAATTACTAATCATTCAATCTTTTGACTGATTTTAAATCATTTCGAAACTTTTAATTTAAGTTTTTCTGTTTCAGATGAGCAACCTTATTAAGGTAGGATTTTTCCTTTTTTAAGCATGTATTTATCAGTGGGGGAAAAGTGAATAGTGAATAGTGACTAATAGGAAGATCAACGTTTTATCATTTATAGGTGATGTAAGACTGACTGCTATGACTCTTCTAAGTGTTTTTCTCAGTATCGATAAATTCACTTCATATTTAATTGTTAAGACTATGAATTCGTAGCCTTACTGGTTTTATGAAGCGAGTCGATTTCTGCGAATCAAACTATGAGGAAGCGTCACAGTCGATTAACGGTTATTAAATGAAGGTCGGTGAGTTATAATTGGCGAGTTGGTTTATAATTGATTCATAAACGAACGCGTCTTTTATAATTAGATTGGAGTCACTAATTTTGATGATTGTTCCCAGTGCGTGATCTGCATTCATACTGATGAGGATTTCCTTGACAACTTCTGTGGCGGATCAAATCGAATTATAACCTACCAGTGATGAGCTTGTTAAAATAAGGTGAGGAACATCACTGATTTGCACAAAAATTGAATCATAAAACAAATCTGGATTTACGAAATACTGAACCTACCCTTATAACTAACAAAAATTGGACTCAATTATAGAAATACTCTCTTTTAAACGGACAATACAATTTCAAAAAAAAGAAAACGAAAATTCCTCAAATGAGTTAAAATACAACTATTTGATACGCTACAATTTTGCTCTTTTTGGTCATACTAAACATCGGAAAAAACTCATACCGTGTATAAGCGAATGTGACGTTTTTTAGTGGGCTGTCTCAGTAACAAAATGTCGCTTTGGGTTTGACACTTAGACCATACAGTATATGGACTGCTATTACATTTATGTTTCAATACAAAATGGGCGGTCACGGATAGAGGTCACTGTAGTCGTGGGTATGTGAACCTCAGGGTAAACTAATGTCGCGTGAACTCCACTCGGATCGCGTAAAAAAGCACTATTTGTGCCACTCGGTACATCTGGTTATGCACTCAATTTCGTCATTTGAATTAAAGCTAGCGCCATCACGGGGGCCAAGTTAACGGACCCGTTTTCCAAAATCTTTTCAAATAAAGTCACACAGAAAAAAGCGTTTGTGTGAAAGTATTTAGAATTCCTTCAGTTCCTAAATAGCGTTAGATTCGGCCAAAAAATGTGCAACTTTGCCTCCATTTAATCGTATTTCTTACGGTTTGCGAGATCCCAATGGTCTCCATCCAGTTTCGGACACCGATACCTGCTTTATATTATTTTTCACTAAAGATTCGAGAACCTGAAATGAAGGGGTCAATTATTAAACATTTTATTGCTTTATTTAACAATTAATACATATAATGGAAAAGAATTACGGTTTGTATGCATCTAATGAGCAATAGATTGTCGAATAACTTAATTTATTGCACTCATCCGTAACTTTTGAGCATCGGGTTGGCAGACATCTTGATTAAAGCACAGAACACTTATTACGGTCCAAGGCATCCTGTATGTTATCGAGCATCGGGCTCTGGTCCCTGATCTCGATGCTATCGATCATATTCATTAACTCCTTAAAGACACCGACCACCTTCCAATTGTATTTGGCGCTGCATTCCACGTATCCAGATTTCCAATGCTTTTTCACCAGATTGATGATGTCTCGTCGCTTGTCATCGTGCCCGCTAGTAATCGCTGCCTTGCCGCTCGACGAGGCCGATTCCTCAGCGGTCAGTACGAGATCTTCCTTGTTGCCCACTACCAAGACGGGCACGTTGGCCATATTTCTGCTCTCGCAAATCTGCTCTCGGAGCGTTTTGATATATTGGAACGTTTCGACGTTCGAAAGATCGAACACCAGAATGTATGCGGTCGCCCCGCGTAGCCCGTAGTAGCGATAATCGGTCCATTCGTAGTAGGAGTTGACCGGGAAATAAGGGATGACCGGCAAATCCGATATTTTTATCTCGTACAGACGTTCGTTTGTAATAACAGACGGATAGTAGGTGTGTTTTCGGTCCGTCGGAACGTAGTTCTCGCAAAAGTCGTTCCAAACAAATTGCTGCAAGAGAAAATAAACAAATAACAGCGGTGTCGCGCAAAAGACAATCAGGTTTATTTAATGGAAAGCTTTTGTTAAAAAAGTGATTGAAATGTCGGGGAGTCAAAGAAATCGACAATTCGCTGTGAGTGCCCTGTTTTCGATGGAACGTAATGATTTTCCTTCCGCCTAATTGGAAATTGCAATGAATTTAGTAGTACATCATTTCGGTCTCGACAAGTTCAATTAAAGGTGCTCATGCGAAAAAATATAATGCACAACGCTTTCCAACGCATGGTGACACAATACGAGTTTGCCACATCTAAATGAGTAACTCGCAAAAAGTTTCATTGTTTACCATTTTTATATCCGCTGAAATTGGCATGTTTCGCTTACTACTAAATAGATGTGAATGGAATTATAAAAATGCGAGGGAATTTTCCGTGGTTTGCACTTATGCTTAGTTCGCACATATCTAAACCATACGAGTTACTACAATCTCTTGTTTCCCTGATTTTCATTCTAGTAGTGAACGAACGATACCATTTTTTCGCAGGCACTTTCACGGTTTTATTCTTGTGTGTAATCTTTTATTAGCCGATCCCGAAAGGAATCTGATGAAATTCTTTCCTATAAAAGAAAATAACTGAAATTCAAGAGGGAATTTGAATAAAACATAAAAATTCCATTAGTTCGCTATCGAATGCGTACAAAAATGTTTTATTTATAGTTGAAGTAAGTGGACACAGTAAAATAGGGGGAAAACAAAAAATTGCCTCGCGAGTTAAATTTGCACCAATCCAAAGTTGGGGGTTGGAAAACAGGCGAGTGTGTAAACTGCCACCCTGAAATTTCTTAATCACGTTAATGACTCCATTTGGATTATAAGTGGACGTGAATTAGGTAAAAGGGTCGGTTGAAAAAATATAAATAAATCACTCGCCTGTATAATGCTCGTCTTTCCAACGGCCGGCGCTCCCAACACGATAACCTTAACGCGGTCGACCGATTCGGGACTAATTTCAATCGGACTTTTAGGATTTTGGACGATCTCTGAAGCTGGACCCGCATTCTGTCTTCGTTCCAGAAAATCCAGGTCCAACTCTGAAATAGAAAACAATTTCGGTTATTTTCGCGTTGTCTCCCGTTCTCTTATACGCACGAACGCTCTCGTCGAATGTTAATTTGCCACATAGATGGCTCGTAATGGCGAAAGTTTGCAGGTTAATTCTAAATGTTAACAAGTTTCAACGTGAGTGCTGAGTGAAAATTAATGTTGGGGCGAAATATCAGACATCCTTAAATATTCAATTGGTTTTCTAAAGGGCAACGTGGTCGGAATAGTTTGGCATTTTAGCGTAAACTTTTTTTCTCCTACATTGGTTGGGCCGTTCTAATTTTCAAAATTTCAGCCGAGCACTAAGTATATTTAAAGCTTAATTAAACGGTCTTGGTTTTACAACTGTTACTCTCAAAACGCGAAAGAATCTGTTTAGGTTGTGAAATTTTGAAAGCCTATTTTGAGACTCTTGGGTTTCTGGATTGAACATTTTGAATAGAGCAAAATTTAAACTCTTGATGGGATAGCAGATTAGGTACTAAAATTTTTAGAAACTTTCGTAACAAATTTATCTACCTCGAGTTGGCGGTCATTTGAGTCGGGTCGGACCCATATAACATAAATTTAATTGCGTGGGTTTATTTATTTATAACAGTCTTAAAATGGATTAATTTATAACCGTAATTACCTTTGATTATAATTATAATTACCTGCAGTAATGTTTTTAAAACCAATCGCAGTAACTGTGGAAATTAAAAAAAAAACAAAACAAAGTTTTTCGATTGTCATATCTGTCACAAAATCAGTTGTGACCAATATGACTTATAAGAATCACAATACAAATAATAATTACACAAATGATAAATGTTAAGAGGTGTAATGTAATGTGTAATGGCACAGGAAGCAAGTCCAATGTGTTTAAATTTGTCGTAAGTTATAATAATTATTTCTGTAACTGCTTTTCATTTGTTTTCTTTTCTTTCTGTTGTAAAATTTAGGTTTTTGTTTAAATTTACACCGCTACCGCGATTGATTCTCAACACATTACTGTAGCTATTGCTTCTAAGCCAATTATAGCATATTTGATATCATTGTAAAGAAAATTTCAAGCTCTTTAAGAATAATACCATTGAATAATAAATCTGATTCAGATTTATTATTCAATGATAATACAGAACAAAGTAACCATTCTATTTAAAAAATTAATTTATTTTCTGATGCTCTTTTGTTTTTATATGACATTTATATTTTTTTTAATATGTAGCTTTATCCGAAATTGAAAGTAGAGAATTTTTGCTTCTTCCACTTTTTTGCTATCTCCAGTAATAAAAGAAATATACGCTTGGACACGCAAAATCACTCACACTGTATATTAAATCGAACGTTTCTAGAAATTTACGGAAGGTCTGGGAACATCGGTATCAGATTTCACAAAACGAATGAAGGACTTTATGGAGATTACTGCCGGTGACTTTAATGGCGCCTCCATGGCGGCAGCGGGCGACTCGCTGTCTGGGATACTCGCTACAATATAAACCATTAAAATACGACGAATCGCATTCGATTTTCAGTAGGGGAATTTTTTGACACATTCGGAAACGCGACTTTTAATCCGGCTCATATTCAATAACACTGATCCGAGAACTCGTAGAAATCGATTGGCGAATGTTTGACATCTCTGTTCCCGTTGTCGAGTTATTAGCTGACAAAAACCATCACGTAAGGGGAATTTCCTTCGAAAACTTCCCTTTCAAAGTTATTAACACTTGGCAACTAAAAATAGGCGAGTGTAATAATTTCGTTGACGGAAATTTGCGACATAATATAAAAAGGTAGAACGTCCTCGTTGTTATTGAAGAGATAATTAAAATGCTGGTTTCAGTTACGTAACTCCGAAATGGAAAACAAATTGAATGTTTTCAAAAAGGAATTCGAGCTCGAGCGTAAAAGCAAATATCCTTTTAACCTGATATTACATAACACAATTTTGACTTTTAATTAAAAAAATGCAAATGTAATCAGAGTAGGTACGTAAATAGTCATGAAAAATATTTCCATTTGAGATACGACCCGTTATTCACTCACTCCTAGTGAGAAAATGTTAACCCCTGGAATATTTGTTCGCATCGAAAGGGTTCTTAACAGTAGTTGAAGTGTCAAGTTTCGCCTTCCCGTCATTTCTTTACGGAATCGAAAACGGCGCCAGTTCCAGACATTGTATACTTATTCGGGATGATCGAGTATACAAAACTGAAATTGGTTTTTAAAGTCAAACAACCGAAGTTTCATACGTGTTTTGAATATGTACCTACAGTGGGCAACGAGAGGACGGCATTCTGTCAATTGGTCCAAGTTTAGATAATCTTCTAGGTCCAGATTAATAACGCAGATGTTACCGGAAACCCTATTGATCCAATTTTTAATACTAATAATAATATAGAAACCGACTACAAAAATACACAGCTTTGGCGGAATCAATTCATAATTGACTAGATTATCAAAACACTTCATAAATGGATTAAACAAATTTGGACGTTCCGTCACTAAAAGCATTCAAAATCATATTTAAGTTCAATGATTAATGAGAACATTATCATTTACCACTCAAATATTTAACATGTAGATTTGTAACATACGAGCGCGAATGTCATTATTTCAACTTCGGTATCGATCTTGTGACTAAAATTGAACACGATTCAATTTGCTTATATAGCAAACAAAAACATTTTCGAATAAACACGTAATATTTCCCGGAAAGAACACGTCACATCCGCCCTCGTTCCTTGTCGACGTGAGGGCGCCCCGATGTTGCTCTGGAATATTCGCTATAGTATGTCCCTTTTTGTTTTTTTCCTTTTGATTTTTTAATTCATAATTTCTGTTTTAATTTCATTTGTCAACCTATAATTATTAAGAAAATATAATAATTGCCACTAAAATAGTCCTCAAAATAGATAACATGCATTAAACGAGCCTCCTCGGGGCGGAGGGGTATAAAAAGAGTATTGCACTATGACTGCAATCCTAATTTTGACACTGAGAGATTAAATCGAATAAGGCGGGTATAATTAACTTTAATTCGATTTCACTTCTGAAACCACCTAACGGAACGAACGAGCGCATTTGTTTTCGCGAAAATGCTAATTGAATTATCTCCAATGGAAATTGTTTTGAACTTTTAATGGCGTGTGCTGCCAAAAACTACCTCGCGAACGAATTTCATTTTGAAACTACCTCTAAATTCATTCCTCATTACTTTCTTAACGAGTTTAGAGTTAATTAGTAATTTAAATGGGTTTTATCTTAAAGCCGGATGGATTTGGATGCGTCAATTGTATCAGTAAATTTCCACCTCATTTCGCTTGCAACGAATTGTAATGATCAAACTTTTGGTTCATCCGCCATATACCATAATCGAAAGACGTCGATATCGCCAATATTGACACGACGACTTAACTTCTAGTTCTAAACTTGGTCGTATTAAAGTTTTCCAGACACGACTAATACTACATAAAGCTCCAAGTTACTTCGTAATGATATTCCAATATTTGAACAATTTCTACAACAATTCGTGTCTTCACAACGGTTTTAAGCTGAAACATTCTTCAATGCACAGAAATGGAGTAAATACAGTTTTTCTTTGTTAAATAAATATTTGCCTCTCATTTCCGTTCCCTTTTTCGTCGTCTTTTCGATCTATTTTTTTTTTTGCAAGCAATAGGTGTTCTTGGAGTAGCTGGGATTCGATCGATTTAAAAATTTTCATTATACCACCTCTCCCAAGGTGTACCGCAGGGATTAATTGTAGATCCTCTACTTTTTACCATCGTGTAGTTAATTATCGGACGTGTTAAATAATCGAGTGTAGGTTTTCTATACTTGCTATTAATAGTCGATTTCTGTTCGTTTCAAATCGGTCACAAAGTGGTAGAACTAAATTTTGATATTGAATTCAAGTCACGCTCTCCGACGTAGGTGGTTTTTAAATTAAAAAGTCAAACTTCGCGGACTACATTTAATTTCCCTATTTAAAAGGATATTGAAAGTTTCTATGGAAAGCTCAAACGCGAAGTTGTTGTTTAAGAAGGAAACTTTTTGTTGGAAAAAGGAAAATATATAATGAGTAAATGGCGAAGGAAGAGGGACAGTAATTTAATTAGCCGAACTTGCGGAAGTGTTTTAATTAATAAATGGGGACCTTTTCGTTCCTTAAAGAAGCATTAGCGAGCATTTTTACTGATGCGGTTACGTGGACGGAATGCAGTGAGGCTTTTGAGGGGGATAAAAAGATGTGCCACATTATCCTTGAGACGTTTTTTACTCACGCACTTCAACGTGCTTAGGAACTCAAAGTGAATAGGCGGTGAGACTCCTTTGAGATTGATGGGTGGTTTTTGCATATTTCCATCTTCGTTAATCTCTTAGCCACCATGACATACATATACTTAAAAAGCGACTATAGATCTTCGCAGTGCTCTGAAATTGGGCTAAAATGAACAACAGAAAAAGGTTGTACCAAGTCTTCCAGAGGCAGTAAAGAGCAACTCATTATAGACTCTGTAATACTTGAACAATCCAGACATAACAGACGAACATATACAGAGAATTTTTTGTAAACGTACCTATACAGATAGGCTATGTATACTTCAAAAAAAATTTGCTGTGGCTAGCACAGATACCAACTGCACACTTGCGCATGCGTGATTCTGCCCTTTTATGTCTAAGATTATGTGTACCAAATTTAAAATGACTCTTGTCGACTTTGTTCACAAACATGAGAAACAGCCCCACATATCATATCGGCATGCACAAACAGAATACAAACATCGACACGATCAGGTAGCTAAAACATACATCAAAAATAAACTTAAACATAATTTCATAACAGATAAGACACACCATACTACAAATACACACCACAGATAATACTTGAAAACAACAGACATTGCACTTATGTTATGTTATAAATTGTGAGTGCTAAATTGCAATTACTGTTACAAGTTCATCCATTTTGAGAATGTTATTGTTAATTAATTGTAAATAAATAAACCACGTAATTAAATATACGTTACAGTATATAAAAACTGAAATGGGTCGCGATTTTTGAAGTTAAAAATTTTTTGTTTTTAATTTTTGTTTTATGTTGTTTTCTGTACTGTGACTAACATTCCAGATTTTTTTTATTTACAATTTACACGAATAAAAAACGAATTTTACTTTAAAGCTACAAATTCATAGATTATCCTGAAAAAGCGAAATTTCTTTGAGATAAATTAAATATAGAATACCCCAAAGCATCAAAAGATCTCCATATTTTTAAAAGAAAAATTTAGGTTAATTGGGAAAATTAATGAAATTGTCTTAATTAGTAATTATTTCCGAGATGATTATTTGGGATTTTCGCATTTTGTACTTTATTTTCGTCATTTCGGCGAAAAATTGAACCGTCGGCGTCGCTGTGGTCGACTCACCCAAATTTCTTTTCGAATTCGGAGTTATGGCGATATTGTCAAATCCGGCCACTTTGTCCAGAAACTATTGCAGTTAGACGCAAAACTATTCACATACTTTGTTGAACGAGCGAAACTTTTCAATCTGATCGCGATCACATTTTATTGGATTTTCAGACGAAAGTATTATTCAGCGAGGACTAATAAAATCAAAATGATTTTTTTTGGTACCGTAGAGAACCTTTGATTGGATAGTGTTCAGATGTGAGGAAGATCTAAATTTCTTCGTGTGCGAACACGTGTGACGCCAGCGATTTGCTAAAGCGCCCCTTTCGGAGCGCGGCTCGAAGATAACTGAATGCTTTTCGCTCTCGAAAACACTCTGGGAGACAACGACGGGCGGTAATGGACGCCCTGGTATATTTATTGAATACGCATTCGCGTTTGCCAGAAATTGTTATTACACACTTTGTATGATTTGCATTCTGGACAAAGGTTTATTTAGCATTTGCAACATACAATTTCGTACTGGGAGATAAACGTAGAGCATCACGCACCGATTTAGCTGGGGTGAGAAATTGTGCACCGGTGCTGATTTACACGTAACGAAAAATAACAGTCTTATTATAGTTTGGGTGGTGAAGATAATGGAAAGTTATGGTATAGCACCCTGAAATTGCACTCGCATGTTTCCGATCAGTTTGTGAAAACGCTCGTACTAAATCGCCGTCATTTTCGTGTGGTGATTTTTAAAGAATTTAATAAAAGTTGGCTGGTCAGCAGGTGAATGGCACGGTAAACCAGTTTGTTGAATTAAGATATATAATAGCGTTTTTTGGGTAGTTAATTTGAAGAGAAGTTGAGACAATAAAATTTTCTGGAAGCGTGATAAATGATGTACAGAAAATAGAAATATAACAAAAGGGAGACTCTGAGAAGGTATAACTTCGCAAACTTTAAGGAATAAACCTGAGACACGGCGAACATTTTAAAACATTTCAATTCTACCTGCACAAGAAACTTTTTATGTACGGAATTATGACAAACCGCGGACAGGGGGGGGGGGCGGTACCATCGGGAGAAATTTTGGTTTATTAAGCGGGAATTGGATTGTTTACCAAAACATCGTTATTTCATTAATACCTATTCATTGTGCACACGCAACAAATGGTAAATATTCAAAAATATATAATTAAACCGAAAACGCGAATCGAACGCGATTTAATCGATTAATCATTCTACACGCTCCATATGTCATTAAGGACGTTGATAAATTGTTATACCCTAACGCACTACGCGGTCTCGGATCAATAAATTCGTTTGTTTTTAATTGTAGAAGTGTACACGATGTATAAGTGACGGATGCTTAAACCCCCAATGAGCAAATATTATTAAATCGATGAAACGAAATACGGATTAAATACAAAAATTAGATCGTCAAGGGACGCAACGTTTAGCTTCTCTAGGGGACGTAAAATCTGATCTGCAATCACGTTGTACGCTTTAGCGGATAAACAGAAGCACGGCATTCTTTTCGTTCCTTGCTTACACGATATGCATGTAAATTTTCATGGAAGACCGCCGTGATGATGGTATGCGTCAAAGCGTGCAGACCTAGGGCTTTTTACTAAAGTTGTATGTATATGCAAATACATGGAAATAGTAGGCGTCGACAGTTATTATGTGTTTTCTCGCCACGAATATAATAAAATAAAACGTTTTGAGCTGAGATGAAATGACGCTAATGCAACATACATAAAGAAAATTAAGCCACTTGAACAACAAGCAGACATGTACGTCTACATGGCTATCCCGTAAGGATTCATATAGTCAAAATACCGAAAGACCGCGAGACTTCAAAAGTAATGACGAATTGTGGTGAGAATTCATCAATAATTCGCACCCGAAAGCACGCCATATAATTCGTGTTGAGCTGTTAAAAACCTCATCAACATTTACTGTTCGTAAAATAATGGATATGAATTATGTATTAAAGGTAATTCATCATCGTGTCGAGGCATAAAAACAGGAAAATAAGCGTAATGTTCGAATGCTCGCAACTGGAAGCTCGATTCAAAAGAGTTCTCTTCAATTAATCATAGCACGCGCTTCGTATGTCATCGAAGACGTTGATAGATCGAAACATTCACATTTTTCAAATCGTACGGTACGATCTCCCCACAACTAACGCCCTGTTAGATTCGGGTAAAATTTAAATAAAGCTGTTGAATAAATAAATTCCCGTCACGTATTAGGAACCCTAATACTCTTAAACGCTGTTTCGACACTTTGTCTGCTAAACTTGTTTTCGTATTTATTTCGTCGCAGGTCAACGGCTATCTATTCTTTGTCGCAAATTTAGATCATTGGCTAATACTAAAATAGCCTGAGCTCCCGTCGCCTTCTGATATTCGTATACAAAAGGATTCCTAATTGGAAATAGGAGTAGTATTGTGAAACTTTCGTTTCTAGCCTGTATGGCATCAATCCGTGACAAAGATCAGTTACCATCAACCATAAAAGAAGCGTGGCGCGTCTTGTTATTCGAAATAATTAGGAACGTTTCAAAGAAAAACCTGTACAAATTGGCCACGTTGGCGGCGGCGTACCTGTGTTGTATACGATTTAGATTTCCATTCCAATATAATGATCCCGAGCAAACAAAGGCGAAAAAGTGTAAATGTAGCTTTGCCCGTCTTTATCTTCTCTTCATCGATCTAGAACCTGCGAACAGAATGGCTCCTCGATGCTGACCTACTAAAGTCGAGCATCCCTCTCGACGCATCCTTGATATTCCGGTGGCTTTTTCTGTTGAACACGTATAATGGGCACGTTTAATTGACCTCGAGTATTCGCAAATCTAGTAATTTCTTATCGACAGGGATGGATTGAGATTTATTGTCTTGTGGTACCTATCTATTGTTTCTCAAGTCTGAATAGATTAACAACGAGAGGCTATCTCGTGGGCTGAATTATAAACGAGATTTTGCTTGTCACTGCAAACCATTTGTCTCAATTAAATACAATCCGTTCTGGACTTTCCACATCAATGGCTTAGTTTCATGTCGGAGTCTATAAGGGCTCAATATTTTTCTACTTTAATCGGCGATAAAATTTTAGTGAGCTTCCGTTATGGAAAGATATAAAAAAGGGATGTAAAGCGTTGCCAATTACAACTCACTCTCTCTAAGTGGATAATAAAACAAAAGCAGCATTAAATGTGAGTTTCATTGTGAGCGTAGTCCCCGTGCCCGTTCTACCGTTACCTTAATTACGTCTAACAAAGGTAAAGAGATTTCGTTGCAAAAATATTTCAATCGCTCGAAAGAATGGCGGAAAATGGGCGTGAAAATAAAATGTAATCTAGTGAAAAATGTAGCTCGGATAGATAGCCGTTTCGTGTGATATATGATTCCCTAAATCAAAATGTTCTTGCCAACGCAAATACCAATTTTAATGGATTTGTAGGGATACATTTGTGAGGCTCCGTTGTCAATTTAAAATAATGGAATTATACATTGACCTCTAGTTTCACGAAAAAGCTTAACTACACTAACCTCATGGCCGTACCGTATGAATTAGTATGTTATGCTTTCTTACCCTTTCACGGTCGGTGGGCGTCTAATTAAGTCGGTATTTTACCTCTAGATGTGACGGGAGGGGGGAGGGGGGGAGAGAATCTGGTATTAAGTTTATAGACCCGTAGCGGGGGGGAACGGCAGGAGTTTTGGGATCAAAACGGAGACTTCAGGTTAGAGCATTGAGCGCCACTATGCCAGTTGTTTTCGAGTAGGATAAATCATGTTCATGCGGGATTGAGATTTCAAACAGAACGTACTAGCAAAATCCATTATTTGACGATAAACAGAAAAAAGTATACCCGGACTCGGGCCTTTCGGGTTCGAATTGTGTCAACGGAATTTACAATCCTAGAGGACCTCGTCCTACCTTGAGGTTACTTTGGACCTTTGGGGACGGGTTCAAATTGTAAAAAAACATTCAGCAGTTTTGTCTAACAATGTAATATGTAACGGGAGCCCTTGAATGGGGTTGATTTCGAATTTTATTACGTTTGCGCTCCCATTAGGGGTCAGTTTCGAAGAGAAATTATACGTGTAAAATAAAAAACCAGGATAAAACGTGTACGAATTTGCATTAGCGGTCAAGAAATAAATTAAGCGTACTTTTCGAGATGCTAAAAGGGTTATCGCGACAGTTAAAAGAAAATAAACTTTTTCGGTAAAACCAGCGTGTGTTATATTTTTTATCTAAAATTAGTTAAAAAATTACAAGCGAACATATCCGAAAAATCAATAAAAGTGAGTGACAAGTTCGAATAGTCTAAAACGTTTCCCTTTCGCATTCATTGAAAATAGATGGTGTTTGAATTTGGAGTGAGTGACGGCAGACAGTAAACGTGGACAGTTCAATGCCCGGTAAATTACACCAGGATCTCCAAAAGAATCCTGAAAATGGCAACGTTAGTCCTTCCGGAGATCCACGTTTCGTTTTCTATTGTACATTTTGAAGATTTGTACAATAGGTCGTCTCCAGAGAACGCTATATGTAAGGTAGTCATTTTTTCTGATTTGTATAAAAATAACGATCAGTTCTTTTTAAGAAATTTCGTAAAAATATTTTATTGACATCAGTAATAAAAAATTCGTAAAACCATTGATCTGTGTAAATTCGCTAATTGGAACCGTGTGAATTTATTTAAAAGGGTGGGTTAGTCCGTTTCAATCAGAATATTTAATTTTGTTAATTATAAGGTGGGTACTTTTGTATAAAATCATCGTATGTCCTATTATTATTGAAGGTCAATTAGGGGTAAGCTAGAAAGCAACGTGGCCAAGGTATAGGGATGATATTGTCAGAATTTCTTGAAACCTTAAAATTTTTTAGTAAGATTAATTGGAATTTGGATCCATTTTATTTAGTCAATGTTTCATCGCAATTTTGTTTTTATTGTGTGAAATTAATCAACTTGAAAAAAATTGAGGGTTATAAGAAAAGAGAAAACTTTTCAATAACATAATTATTTTAGAACTAGCCACCAGTAAACATAATTTTGAAACTATTCACTTTTGCAGTAGAAATTTCGTTTTAATTAGCACGATAAAGGGCGTTCAACCCCTTATTGTTACCAACAGTTACAAACGACGCTCAACCCTACGGGGACATTTACATATTCTCACCGTTTCCGAGATTACCAATGTCAACATGAAATTGCCGTCACCCTGTACAAGAAAATGGTGGTCCCGTTTGAGGTTAAAACCGCATTTCCAACGCGTCCGTAAAGACCAATCTCTTCAGTTGCCTAACCGCACGTTTAATTAAACCGCAATATTCGTCGTGTAGGCGATACCATAAAAGAGATATATTTGAGGTTCGCTTTAACAGCCTCAATAAATTTTAATCTTTTTTTTTTTAAATTAAATTGCGCAACTTTTGTGTCATGGACAAAACAGAAACACCGCCGCTAAGGAGCACTTCAGCTTTCCTCCTCCTGCGTAGGTAATCGAATACGGGCTGGAGCTTCTCACGAACAAGTTAATTAACTACTTTTCTTTGTAGGAAGCCTTTTTAATGACATTTCCGCCCTGCGGGTTCGTATGTTCCGAAAAAGATTATGCTCCTACGGGAGTTATGCTTGTCATGATATTAATCATATTTTCTGCACTTGAAGGTGGAGAGGGGTAAAATATAGTTTCTTCAGAAATAGATGTATTTGGTCCTTTGTGCTGTTCATCGCCGTGCCATATGTGTTGATCTCGTTTATTTCGGAGTCGATGTTATTTTTTTACGTAAACGTTCTGCAGAGGGTGAAAAACTATTGCAATACCATTAACACGAAGTAGAAGTGCGGTAATTAGTTACGTTTCTTGAGAGCAACGTCTACTCCTACACGAAAGCTTCCCGCAAATTGCTAATTATTCTTGCAAACGTTCGACAGCCTCCGTCTGGCTGATCTGCCATCTACCCTGTTTTGTTTGTGCAATACGCCTGTGTTCCAAATGTGTATAAAATTAGCGACAGCGTTTCCTTGGAGATAACATGCTCCTATCCGTTTCGGCACCCCGATAATAATAGCATTTTTGTTGAGTGGTCTAATTAAAGATAAAGTGCCTCTTTAATAGATCAAACCCGCTCCATTTTGGCGGTTTCACGAAGCATTTACTTATTAAATAAGGAATCCTTTCTGAACAAACTTTTACGAGTTGGTCCGCACGCATAAAATCAGCTATCAAATTCTGGTTAGTACCGCAAATTTTATTTCACTTCGAGCACGCAGTTCAAATGAACGGCCCGAGGCGCTTGAGTTTATCGGCGGTTTGTTTTGCAAAGCAGAGATACGCTTAGGGCGCGTGTCAACGCCTAAACTGCACGGAGGTTGATGTAAGAACAACTTTTGCCGCTTTTTAAAGGAGTCCAATCGCACTCTTTCATTTCGCATCTTCACCGATCCTTTTATCCGCAAGGCATACTGACCTTTCTACGGATTGAGCTGCTGAGATGTGGTATCGAATATGATCATTCATTAAAAGAGAAGATTTTTCCATTCTAATATATTAATCGTCGTTTGTGAAACCGGGAATAGGCTTTTAGTGTCATGATCAATTTGGTAGGACTTCTTTTTCGTGCGAACCATTTACCTTTTCCTGATGCTGTTTCTCCATGCAATACAAAATAAACCGTTTGAACATTTCTACGACAGCGCTCTGTATACGTGGCACGAAGGACAATTTCTCCCCATCTTCCTAGATACAGTTGTTACAATTCCAAATAACCGTGAAATTGTTTGCTCAACCCTTAGAACCACGCAATCATGTTTCAATAAACTACTGTCAACTCAATTAATTATTTCCATTGTGTGGACGGTAGCTAGTTCATACCTTGAAAGTATCGATATTGTCACTCACCTCACACAAAGTAGTTAATTAACTATTTTCGAGTACCTCGCGTTTTCAATCTGAAATACAATAACATGACGAATACGAAACATTTAGATTTCTATTGACACGTGACATAAAACAGGTATTATATTTTATATGTGAAATATTAACCACATATAAACAAATAAGCATTTCAGGGAACTCTTTTAGACAATTTTGACCCTACAAACTACGGAGACGAAGTACGAAATGCGTATTAGATTACCTATATTGGATAACTACCGAAAAAGATACGCCCAAAAGTAAATTTCATTTATGCTTATGAAGATTGATAAAGCAAAATTGATTTAAAGGTGACATGGGAATGGAATCTATTTTCATTTACATTTTTATTACCATCTACTTTTTTTCTTCTAGTCATTTTAAATTAAGGTAATGTCTAGAACAAGCCGCACAGACCGCACCGTGAATCCGAATGTTTATGCTTTTATACGATGTTGTAAGGACAATCGTGGTCGATCAAAATTTGGTTAGTTAACGTTAGTTGATTAATTACCGTTTAAAATCAGTTTGGCCTCAGTGTCAGACGTTAGCATTGCTTGCGCAATATTCTATGTGTCGCGTTATTCACTACTCCTTTTGTTTGTTGGGTTGTGTTGGGGATGAATGAAAAGGAATTTTGCCATTTGTATTTTATTGTAACAAAAAAAATAAGATAGAATGTGGAAAATTTTCAATTAACAAATTCATTGTTCTATTTTAAGTGTGTTTTAACAGGACTGGGGAAAACTAAATTTGAATTACTCGGATTAATTATTGTTGTCATATTAGCGTTTTACTTTATCAATCTATTTTGCGTTGATTGATACGTTAGCCCAAATTATGAGAAGGGAGTTGGTTTTTACAAGGGGGCTGCTACACCTCAAAGGGGATTATGTTAAATAAGTTATTTTTTTTTAATATTGCGGCCAGATACAAATCACTACCACCTCGTATACACCAAGGATCGCGGCAGTCGAGTAATGTTTCCATCGTATTTATTTTCGCAAAATTTAAATTATAGGGCGTCATAAAAGATGAATAGTACGTAATCTCGCCGAATAAATCAAATTAATTTCAAAAGCTCGCGATAAATTGGACGCAGGCAAAGATTAATAAAACGAGAGCGGATTCCCCTTTGTGTATTATATTAAATGGACTAAATTGGAAGCTCAATTTTGTACGTCGATAAATAAACAGTCATTACACTGACGAATTATGTTAATAAAGCTCGACATCGCCCTACTTTTACTTCTTTCGAGATTTATTGGCTTTACTCGTGTTTCTTGCGTCAAGGATGTTCAATTTTAATTTATTTGGTATGAGACGGGATCGATTTTATGTTCGAGCTTTTTCTTCGGTCAAAAGAAGTTTAGATTGTTGGAACAGAGCCATCTTCTGGCACCAAATTCAAAGTTAAACTTTTTAAATGATCTCCATAAGAAATGATGCGAACGTGGCAGAAGCGATGACATTCCCAGGATGAAAGTGGTTCTGAGACCCTTGTTGTAAGTAGGAGGATTAAAATTGCACGTTCCTTCAAAGGAGATTATCTGCCGTGAGATCCAAGCGAACGATGGCTGAAAGTACTTTTTAATTTCGTTCGTTCAACCAAAAGTTCGTGTTATGCATTGGTATTCCCCGGGCTCTTACTTTTCAAGTATTGGTAACGATGAATCTCGAATCTGGTAATAATAATACTAATTAACGCGTTGTTATTAGTAACAACAAACCAGTTTGGCGAAATGGCACGGATCAATCACGATAATCAAGTGAACTTGATCGCTTTTACGATGCCAATAGGCAAATACGCGATCGTAAAGGCCTCCAAACTCGATACGGGCAATAATTTTTATAGTGCGCTGTAAATTTTACATAACTTTTATATCTTCGGTATCAATTCATGGGGGCCAAATAATGAAAACACGTCATAAAAGCGTGAGTCATGTAAATGTATACTTGTCAAGTAAAGAGGCGAGTACTCCAAACAGTTGGGGTTTGACGAATTTAATTGAATCAGTATCATTGATATTCACGTTTTGTAACAATGTACAAAATAAAATTATAGAGCATTAACATTAATTTGCGGAACAACATCATTTTCTATTCTACCCTCAAGATCTCCTTTACTAGTTCCAAGTAATTACAAAATTCCATTACGTATTCCTTTGGAAGTCGAGTTCGCACCGTTTATCACGTGTAGCGTTTACATTTTTTTCGCGCAATTAACTCTGGTGGCGAGTGGGCGTAACGTAAACGGGGGGGACGGGGGAGAACCCGATTTATTTAAAATTTAATTAAAGGCACGCAATTAAAAATGGGTTTTTTTTCGATCAGTCGCGCTTAATTTAATTTCATCCACGCTGTCATTTTGAGGGATACGAAAAATAAAATTTTTAATTAATATGCAAATTAAATGTGACGTTTTGCGGTTACTTTTTTGCGGTGTCTGATCTTTCCTCAATTTAGCTCTCAAGTATTGTATGTGCATAGTGTGGCCGTACGAATTGGTTGCATTGAAGTATTGATGATTAATAGTAAATTGGTCTCTACTCTCTAAGCTAGAGCAAAAAGATATAATGCTAAGCATTTATTCGGTATGTACCAAAAGAATATGTTACAAAAGAAAACGAAATTCAAGAAACAATTAGATCGCGAGAGCTTTCTTATCCGAAAGAATGCAATAAAAGTCTGTGCTGAAATCCGAGCGTGCCGAAATTTGTGGGTGGGGTGGAAAACGTAATGCACACGCCCATAACCAGATATATAAAACACATGCCGGGGGAAAACGAAAGAAGAAAATTCTACTTACATTGTCGAGAATCGATTAATTACGAAATACTTGTGGCCTTTGTACTTTAGGTACTACGTTTATTGCCCAATGTTTGAATTGATTGTCGTTTTATTGCCCGTTTACGTATCTTGAGTTATTAACTATTAATTATCATTGAAATATTTCTCACAACCGCCAGTTTTTTCAAATATGTACACGTAAAAAATAAAATTTTTATTTACAACACAACCACGAGTTTCAGCGATTTCGCCACGAGGTGGCCGAAACGCTTACCGGCGGCGGATCGATTAGGGATGCGCACGAGTTTTCGGAGTGAAAACTTTTACAGGATTACAACAATTTCCTTTCTTCGTTCGCCTTGTTATTTATT
Source organism: Photinus pyralis (assembly GCF_008802855.1). Taxonomy (NCBI): domain Eukaryota; kingdom Metazoa; phylum Arthropoda; class Insecta; order Coleoptera; family Lampyridae; genus Photinus; species Photinus pyralis. Next base: position 13,670,022 of record NW_022170250.1, read on the forward strand.
CATGTAGGAAGATGCTTTCAGGTCACATCTACTCAGGACATCTGTAAACAGGTCATAAAATATATAGGGAAGTTGGATTAGCGCTCGACGTACTAAGAATAATCGTTGGTCTTTGGCAAAATGTTTTTTCCTACGTGTGTATCAGCAACCCTGATTTGGGGGTTGTAAAGAAAATTCCTCAAAATCGCACTTAGATTGGGGAAGTTAATTTTCTGGATAGCCTGATTGCACTAAAACATTTCAAAAGGGGATTTCATTAAGTCAGCATTCACTTAATATTTGACGAGTTTTCCCTGCCTTTAAAAGTAATTCACACATTTTGCTAAACCGCGTTGAATGTAAAACTCGTATTTCGCAAGGGTGTAATTGACTCTGCGAATAAGTCCACATTAAAACGCTGTAATTGGAGGATTTTCATAAATTCGTTTTCCTTTCATTCTAGTAAGGGGAAGTAGAAAGAACAATAATTAGTTCCGTTAGAGACGAGAACAATCCACGAATCGGTTCACTTGTTCGGTCTTAAAGTTTTTGTGCGGAATTAGGATAAAGTTGTTTTCCGTGGGGAAAATCTTAATTCTCTTTTGGCGGTTTTAATCAAGTGACTGTACCGTATTTCAGATCTAAAGGAGTTCCATTTTGCCTTAAATTGAAGATTAATTATCCAGTCCGTACAGACATGCAACTATTGCACCATGTGACATGTTTTTAAATTGATAGATGAAAATCATAATCGGTAGCATGTTGTCAAATCACTTGATGGAAGTATGCTCATAATAGTTATTTAAATAAAAGTCCGGAAAATGATACATTACTGGCGAGGAAATATTGAAGTGCGAGGCCCCTTTGGGGCCGAGTATTTAATTTCCGAGTCAGGTAATGTCATTTTACTGACGAGTTTTGTATTAAATTTTACTCGAAATCGTATTTGTATATAAAATTTAAATTTGTATCTAGAACTTTTGATTAATGGCAATTTGTCAGTGATGACAGGAGTCATTTAGCTGTCATAGGTGCGGCGGGTAAATTGACGATGCGGCCGGGTAAAAATAAGGTAAAAATGCAATATCATCCACGTACGTCGTGGGTAATAGGTAACATCTAAGTAAATACAACACAAAAAGTAATCCAAAAAAAATATCTATGAGAAAAGGTTGCGGATTCAGTGAAGGGAAGGTAAAGCCCTAAAGATATACAGGGTGACAATTTGAAAACTTACCACCCCCCCATATCTTAGTAAATAAACGAGATATTTAAAAAAATCAAAATCCGTTTCGGTAATTTGGAGGGGGAATCACAATGACATAGTTGGCGACGCACCCCCTCCAACTCCCTGCGCCCCAGCCACCCCAACTTTTAAATCTTAAATAGTGACCCCCCATGTGTGATACGTCGTTGGAAAGCTCTGAAAAAATGCTTTCCAACCATACCAAACAGCATTACATTTAGGTTAGTAATTATCGTGCAAATCAAAAAATAAACATGGAAAATCGTATTTAACTTGAACTTCCAAAGCCGACTCGACAGCAACTCATTTTTGGTCGCCAGTTATAATCTATTCTCAAACTCTTGTCGAACCTTTTCAAATGTTGGTTTTGCAATATTTCGACATTCTTGAATTATTCTCTGTCTTAGTTCGTCTAATGTTCGCCGGTTGCGTTTTAAATACGACAGATTTCAAATGTATCATATTAGTTTTTTTTTGATTTGCACGATAATTACTAACCTAAATGTAATGCTATTTGGTATGGTTGGAAAGCATTTTTTCAGAGCTTTCCAACAACGTATCACACATGGGGGGTCACTATTTAAGATTTAAAAGTTGAGGTGGCTGGGGCGCAGGGGGTTGGAGGGGGTGCGTCGCCAACTATGTCATTGTGATTCCCCCTCCAAATTACCGAAACGGATTTTGATTTTTTTAAATATCTCGTTTATTTACTAAGATATGGGGGGGTGGTAAGTTTTCAAATTGTCACCCTGTATACCTATACCATCGATCGAATAAACAATATTGATGTTTGAAGCAAAAAACTTTTATGATTATTTTGACGAAATGAATCTTTACGGTAATACGTTGCTATTGTAGCTTTACAAACTCCACGGACATTAGCTGCTAGTTTACGAAAACACGTAATTAATGATTTTAACCCCGCGTTGGCTTTCAAAATCTCTGCGCAAATTAATTGTCCTGTACCTAACGGCTTAAGATATACAAAGCAAAACAGCACACTTGGGTATTTGCAGTTAATCAACATTCCCGACCTCGACGCGTTTTATCTAAACTCACAAATTATCTACTTGAGAAGGGAAGATTAGATGAAAATGACATGTTTTCACATAAATACGACCCGTTCGCTCCAAGAACCTACATTTTAAGTGTAGAGCGCTTCGTTATTAAAATTACACTCTTGCTGCAAAGCCTTAAACGTCAAGTGTACGGTTTAATTAACTTTATTATAAAATACTTGGCTTCTTTCAGGAAGATTTTTTTTGTTTTCCTCGATCTTTGCTTGCGACATTCTCGAACTGGGAACTGAGCGTATTTGCGATCGTCTCTGATTACTTCTCTTGCGGTTGAAATAACTTCTTCAGAAGGAGCATTGGCTATTCGGGTAGCTTTCCTACTAAAAAATTTAAGCAAACTCTTTTCATATCGTGTAATATGATATGATAATGTGGTGTTGATCGTCCACAATCCACATTCCATTGAACCACGCATTCCAAAACCATGCTCCCCTGCCATGCTATTATAGAGCATGAATAGTCAAATCCGCAAACCAATAAGGGCCACATATGATAAAAAGGAATACGAAAACTAAAACAAAATTTGTCGCTTAGCGTAATATTAGCGGCAAAAGAGGAATGTTCAGGGCTGTCACATGCAAAGCTTATTGAGCTTATAAAGCTTGAAACTCTTTTTTGGTTAAGCTGGAGATTTACCACCTTTTTGAGGTGTACGTCGCGTTCTATATTAGATATGTCAAGAATTCAATAGCGCGCATGGGGGAGGGGGGGGGGTCGAGAAAGGTTTTATTATGTCTCTTAGCTTGGTGAATAGTAAATCAAAATCTGAAAGCCCCCAAACTCTAAAAAAAATGAAATTCACGACCAACTAATGGAAATGTACGATAACACGAATAATATGCCACGAGCGAATAATGCATATATTGATGAGCAATGCGAGTCACGTACAGAAATTATGTATCGTACCGCAAACTTGATAAGCTTTCAAGCTAAGATTATGTCAGAAATGACGGTAGGAATTCATTACATGCGTTACTTGTATGTACAGCTTTTAGGAATTAAATGTAACCTCTTCGTAGATGAGTGTAAATTAGTTTCAATATTAGATACGTCTCTATAATAGTATAGCATTTCTGAGGAGCGTGTAGAATTTCCCGTTATTACTAATCTTCGTTTTTAAAGTAGTCAATCAACCAACAACTTATTTGATATGGTTGATTAATATTGATTAGTTAAATGAATTCATTGGATCCATTAAATCTTGTACAATCTCTTCAAAATTATTGATGGCGCCGTAAGAATTGATTTCGTCAAAATATAACTCTAACGGAAAACAATAAATCAATTTATTAACTTCTTAAATTATACAGTGTTATTGCTACAATTTCTTATAGTACGATACAAATCACATTTTTGATCTTAAGTCGTTGAATTCCCCTTTATTCGTGTTAAATTCAGGTACAAGAAAGTGCGAGTAATACTAGCTAGGTTCGATACAGATTTTTCTTTTTTACATAAAAATATACATCTCTTTATATCGATAAGACACTTAGAATGCTTCTTATTTTTTTCTCTAACCTAATAACTTAGCATAGGCTTACTTGTAGATATTATCAAAAGATGGCACTTGCGATTTCCATTTTTGAGCAAATAGAAATAAGTGCGCTTACTTGAGTTGGATCAACACCATGAAGTAGGTGACGACGGCTCCGAGTACCTGAGATGGGTGTGTTAGCTAACAGTCATTTCGTTAATATACACTGTGTCCAAGACAACGATGTGTATCATGGGGATTTCGGAAACCATAAGAGATACAAAGATGGTCAGCAGGATTTTTACTACCAATACAACGATGTACGGCACGCACAAAGAAACAAAACTTGTAAACTGTTGGTTTCAACAGAATGGTGCACTCGCGCACAACGCCCTAATTGCGTGTAAATACCTATCGGACTTTTCTACTATCCAGGAAATTTGTCCGATAGGTATTTTCGCACGATTACGGCGTTGTGTGCTAGTGCTCCATCCTGTTGAAACCAACAGTTTCCAGCTTTTGTTTTTTTGTGCGTACCGTACATCGTTGTATTCGTAATAAAAAATGCTGCTAATACAGTGAGTACTTTTTTACGGCCATATAAAAAAATAAAGTTGATGATGATTTCTCTGGAACGAAACATTATATTGAAAAGCTCTCAACGTTGTCTTGTAGAGGTGAAAGAGTGGAAAAGAGAAAGTGGGTTTTTATTTTTTGCCTTTGTTCAAATAAAAGGAAAAAATAAAAAATCGACAAATTTCAGTTTTTTTAGCATATCTTCGGAAGTAATCTAAATTTTCTGGTTTTCCTTAGAACATGATAACTCTTTAATAGACATCCTTATCTTGGACACAGTGTATAGGTACTTACGGAGGCGAAAAGGTCGAGCGATACTGTGAAGAATTTTGCGCCCGAGATCGACATAGCCTTCTGGCACTGTTGACAGACGATTTGTACGAACGTTTTTGCCTCTTCAGAGCCATCATACCAATGACAGCTGTAAGCGGCTTCCATTACTGACGAACTCTGAAATAGTCAAGATAGCAAGTTGGTTGAGAGTTTCACGTAACCTACCTCCTCAATTAGACGGTTTCCGAATATGCAAAAGTGAAATACTTGTCCTAGGGCGTAGAGCAGATACCCAATGACCGAAAACGCGTAAGGGTTGACGCCGTCGATCTAAATTGTGTCAATTACAAGCGAAACTGTTACAAACACTTACCTTTGTCGCTTGGTAAGCTAAAAGTGTGAGCATAATTGTGGAGGTCAACATGTGTAAGAGCAAAGCGATTCCATACGTATCACCAATTGCAGTCACGAGCCTAGAAGCAGATCGATATTATTAATGAGAAAGTGTCATCATAAAACAAGTGCTCTTGCATAATTTATCCTATTCTCAAATTGCGTGACCACCCCCTTCTTTGAATTTTTAATTTCGTTACAATCGAGAAGGGCAAGGTCAGCCTTGAGAATGTTCAGCTGACGAACCTGACGACGTGCTTATGACGTTCGACCCAATACTTTATGGCGGATCTGACCATTAGCTCTTGCTTCTTCGTTAAACCATTAGGACCGATTCCACCACCGCCGGCATTAAACGATTGTAATGCCGACGATCTGAAGTGAGTTCCCAGCTCCTGACCCGTGCTGTAAATTCCTCTCAGGTCGAGCTCGTCGTTATGATTATTTTTGTCGTTGTAATCTGTAAGAAGGCTGCAGTTAGGATGTGGACACGATATTACAACTCACCGTCGTCCACTAGGTTGGTTTGCGAGTTGGCACTGGGCGCGCGGAATAAGTCGGCGGTCTTGGGGTGGTACGTGTCTAAGGTAGCCGATAGTTCCTAAATAGACATGATCACATTTCCTCTACAAGCGGTTCGTAACTTACCATGAGTGGTTTCAAAATCTCCTTCAGGTGCATCAACTGCTCACATGCGAAAATTAACCACGAGCAAAACATCGAGTCTGCCAAATTCGCTTGGGACATCGAGAAGAAAATGTAGTAAACCTGCAAGTACATCGGTCAACTTTCCCCCTATCGCTCAGGTAATCACCTGATACACGAGCGAAACGATGTGTGCCATGCCAGCCATCGCGTTCCATGGGTACCAAGACTTGATCAGCAGTCGGGGGATTTCCGTGCTGATTGTCATGTTCTCATTTTCGGGATCTTTTCGAATGCGCTCGCTTGGCCCGAAGAACGTAATTGTCGTCCAACCTACCCACGTTCGGTTAATCGACACCCCCAACGCAAATCCTACTTACTAATCGTGCTAAATATCGTCACGCTCACAATTACGACGAGCAGCTGTCTCATCTTCTTTAACGCGATCGAATGGTACCGATTGTTGGAGTCGACGAAAAGCGGATGACTGTTGGCCTGGTTCCAAATTCCCAGCGTTCTAAAATGACACGTGTCTGCAATAGTCTAGCTAGGGTACGTCGCGGTTCATACCTGTAGAACATTTTCGATCGTAACGCGAAGTAAATGTACTTCGTTATCGTATGGGTGAAAAAGAGGACCGTTATCGTATTGGCCGCCAAATCGTTGACGTCGTCACTTTCCACTATTAAATTACCAAAAGTGAATCTGTAAAAACGAAGAGTTAGAGGATTTCTGATTCATCACCTCCCAGTCCAGGAACTTATCAATAGGTGCGGGCCGACGGACAGGCGGGCGGAAAAGTGAAATGCTTTTCAGTTTTGTGATTGCGCTATTGCTAAATAGATCTTCTCCATATGACCGGTTAAGTCTGCATGAACTGCGTGTTGTACAGCCAAAGCTTATGAGGTTGTCGCTTTGTCTATAGTTTTAGGGGGAATTTTTTGTCAATTGAAAGTTTTCTTTACGTCCTCCTACGTGTTGATTATCTAATTGAAATAACTATTTACATAAAAGTCGGGAACATGGCACATTATACTGGCGAGTAAGTAGTGTTATTTTACTGACGAGTTTTGTATTAAATTTTACCCGAAATCGTATTTTAATATCAAATTTCAATTTGTTTATATAGAACAATTGATATGTCCATCTGTCAATGACGACAGGAGTCATTATAGACATTTAGCAATGTGACAGATGCGGCCAGAAAAGTGATATGCGGCTAGTAAAGTGACAGGCGGCAGGAAAGGTAGTCTGGTCTGCCTCTGTCATGGAAACTAAAATTTCCTGAGAGAAAGTAGGCATGAAATAGTTATTTGTACAACTTGAGAAGAAAGTGGAGTTTTTCAACTTGAGTTCAAAATTTGACACCATTAGCGTAGCGAGTGTTGTCAATTGAACGAGAGTTGAAAAACACTTTATTCTCAAGTTTTACACATAATTTTTTTCTGAAACTACAATCAAAATTGAAAAATTATCGTATGCAATAATGAAGTTTGACACATATAGCAATCTAGATACGGGTTAATTTTAAATATCATTATTAAGATTAACGCAGCAATTGTTTTTTACTTTCATCACTAGAGAAGAAAATCACATTTTCTTCCCCCTTTTTAGAGACGAAAGTAGTTTCAGAAAAAATGTATATTTCTGCTGGGATTATGAGTCGAATCAAAGTTTACAAATGGGGTTGGTTCTGGAAATCGTATGCGAGTCTTGTTTCCAAGTTTACTTAACGGGAAAATGTCATAATAATTGCGAGGACAGTTAAATCTAACTCTTGTTAATAAATGAAATAGCCCGGATCAAATCTAGGACAAGATTACAGAAGATAAAAATTATACAAGTATTTGGTTTTCATCTAATGGATAGAAAGGGGCGAAATCTAACCGGAAAACGATTTCTAAATAATGTTTCCGTATCCGTTTATAGTTTGAGGAGAAAACTTTTCGGTGTTTCAGCCGTATCAAGCCAAAATAGGATCTTTTTATTGTAAGCTTCGGGATTTATTACTTTTTTTTAGAGATTTATGTATTTTTCATTTTACTCGCATACGTGAACGATTTTAAAAATACGCAGATACGCGCACGTGTTATTTTTCTCGTCATGGAAAATCTGTTTTTGGCATATATTACTAGGGTATATTTTACGAGTTGTAATTTGACAATTGCAAACTGATATTCTTCTTAAACACCACATTACATTGGAAGAACAGCACTTTTTAAACAAAATTGACGGACTTTTGTAATGAACCTCAGAGTGCCCATTACGATGGTGCTACATACAAGGAAAATTGATTTTTTGAAATAAAACTTACCCGAACTGTGCCAGAAGAAGAACTAAATGGACCGAACTGTACAAGACCCGTAAACCATGAACCGCACCTCCAGTCTCGCTGTGGTAATTGAACAAAAAATGTCCGACGCCCTGCATCAACTTGATGTTTGGAAAAAGGTCGGCAACGAGGCCGGCTTTCTTAAATTTCATCATCTGGAAAAGTCCAAATTTTCAAAAAATCAAAGAACCTATCCACGAGAACAACACCTTTGCTGAGATTTTTGAAAACTGATTGCTTTTTTAACGAGCACCGTGCACCATTATCCGTAGGCACTCTGACCGCGTCCAGACGCCGTTTGTATCTGCGTCGATGAGCGTCTGTCTTTCTATTAAAATCTGTAAGTTCGAAATAAGGTCAATGTTAATTTCGAATTCCAAGTCTGTATATTTCGAATTCAATGAAACCTAGTAAGAGGAGAAATGATATCGTGGTCCAATAACATGGAAATGGTTCCGTTGTATTGGTCAGTTTTAGTCACGTGGCGCGAGGGTAAATAAGAACAAATGAACATCTGCTTGAATAGTCTGTAATTTACACAACCATTTTAAGAATTTATTAGCTCAAGTTAGATCGAAACCCAAGTCTCTCGTTCGGAAAATGGATAAAATTTTATTCCATTATTGACGAGGTCGGGTATCATTTTTTAATACAGACGTTTGTCAGTTTTAAACGTTTATCGGGTTACAATGTTGCATTTGAGTTTAATTAAATATTCATTTCGAGAGTGGGCGTCTATATAGTTTACGTGTAATTATTTTACCTGAAGGACCTCACAAACTTTTACGACTGGAAAATGACAGCTGGTATTAGTTTAACCCACTCGCTCGTTTTTTTGGCGTTAGGAACGTAATTAAATTTGAAAAAAAAATGTTAGCTGCTTGTTAAACGAAGGGTTGGATCATTTCCACCGTTTCGTGTTACTCATTACGGGGCATGCTAACTTTTAATTGGCGACCCTTAACGATCTGCGAAATTTGCAAAAAGCATTTGTTTTAATTGCGAATGTTTGATAAACATACAGTTAGTCGGCAACGTATTCATATTACAATACCCTCGACAATACACCTTAAACAATTGTTTAAGTAAATTTGGTATAGCTACGGCACAGAGGATCCATGGCTCTAAACCGGGTTCCTGAATGGAAATGTTGTAAGCGTATAATAGGTCCTCGTCCTCAAAAATACAAGGATAGGTACACAATTGGAAAATCAAAATAAAACAAGCTTTACATTTTATGTATTTAATTTGGTTTTGAAAATTCCATTATCTAGACAGTTACAATTCCCATAGCAGAATTCATATTTGATAATGCATGTTAATTCTATAGAAATTGCGCAACCATTTTGTTCAATGTACAATCGGCACCTACGAATTAGTCCATACACTCCTATCCCCCTTGCAGGAAAATGGTTGTATAATCCATTTTCATTTAGTAGAGCGTTATGTGGTGCGGCTCCGTCTTGTTGAAAATATAACCCAGATAATTCTTCCAAAAAATCTTGGACCTCATCGAAAATCATATGCGATTCTCCATATCTTGTTTTTTTAATATGATACAACCGATTGTAGGACGATTCGTCCCCGGAATAATTGTCACCGGAAAAATTGCCTCCGGAAGATTCGATTAGGTAAATTCGCTCACGTAAAATCGTCATTCGAGAATTAACACATAAAAATACTCGCCCTAGGCTAATTCCATCCACAAAGAGAAAACACACTTTCGCTGTAATCGATCAAAACGAAATTAGCATTAATATGCCCGTGTATGCACCATCAATTTTAATTAGAGTTTAGGATTGAATATCGTTTAAAATCCATGGCCACAATTTGCAATTGTCTCAATTCGTAATTGGGTCAGAGTTCGTATAGGAAACAAAAAATGCATTTTTCTGAAACTAGAAACAACTACGTTCGTCTCTATAAATTGTGATTTTCCTCTCTAGTGAGGAAATTAATCTTATTATCATTTAAAATTGAAACATACCTCGTTTCTAGATTGCTATGTGTCAAACTTCATTATTGCATATGATGATTTTTCAATTTTGATTGTAGTTTCAGAAAAAAATATGTGTAAGACTTGAGAAGAAAGTGTTTTTCAACTCTCAAACTTTGAACTCGTGTCGAAAAACTCCACTTTCTTTTCTAGTTGTACAAATAGGTAACTATTTCAGCTTCTTCTGCACATCCCATGTGCATTTTCTAACGACCCACAAAAAAAAGAAAATTAGACGCGGCTCCGATGTGTGTTGCTCCTCTAAATTTTCCAACATGGAAATTTTAAGGATTACAACCGATCTCGATAGGGACTTGCGGTTGAAACCATGTTTTTTTTAATTAAAAAAATGCATTAGTTTATTAACGTTATAACGGGCGATCAAAAAGGATCTTTGTCGTCTCAAAATTTACGTTCTTAACAATCATAACACATCGATCGAAATATCAACTTTACTTAGACACTCGGATGAAATTGTAACTGTTGTCCGGTTCTCATTTAATTAAATGGGGGGTATTTGTGCCTTTTACCTTTCAATTTCAATAACAAAATTTACCATAAAACCATCATTTAAATTTACTTTTTTGTAATTAATTGTAGTTCTCACGAAATTTACCTTACAAATGTTTGCCATGATTGCTACACTACACTAACCAACATTCTATAATGTGATAGAGTAGCAAAAAATATTTCCAAAATTTAGATGCGTTTTTGAAGCCCGTCCGTCAAGCCGTTTGTTTCTGTTGTGCAAATTCCCGTCAGTAATTGAATTATTAGCGGCCGCACTCCTTTTTTTTCCTCGTCACAATTTGCACGACCTACATATTATTGCAAAATTAGAAAATCGATAAAAAGATGACCTAACTAGGACTTATATAATATAAGAAAATTAGGCAAATAACGGAAGTTTTACGGCTAAGTGCATCACTGCTGCAATTACAAGTAAAACTATAATTAATACGAAATGAACTAACTTGCATTTCTTTCTATTAATAAAAATATAATTGTAAGAATCGGCGAGGCGTTCAAAATATAATTCGAGGAGAAAGTCACGGACCACGTGTCGACGAAACCGAGATTTGATTGGCTAAGTACGTCGCGATTTAATTTTATTGGATCGTAAGTGAATTAGCTAAGCCAGAACAATTCTATAAAACTTGTTTAGTACCTTAATTGTTCAGTTCTTGCGGATCGGTTTGCCAGGAATTTGTGCGGTGTGTGAATTATTTGGTTTTTCGTGTGTTTCATGTAAGTAACTCGATACTTTTAGTTTGGTCAGAAAAAATGAAAGTCATTACGCAAGATTCGCGAAGACACACTTTCGCTTACTTACATAAATATAACAAAAACTAACTAAATGAAATTAAAAAGGCTGTAAGGAAATACATATATCATTTTGGAAAGTAGGCCTACTTTTAAGTACAACCAAATTTGTTTCTAATTGCATACATGCGAAATTAGTGTAATTACATTGTAGTTTAAATTCTTATTCCGTATACCTATATCTCACGTTAGAAATTCAAAATTACTTAGGCACTCTTTTGTTAACGGAAATGTTTGCAAATTATATGACTAAAACCGAAATTGTTGCAAAACCTATAGGTAATATACATTTCGCAATTAACATCTTAAAATGTTAAACTTTCTTAAATTTGAGATGTAACACTTCCTGTTTAGTAACACTTTTTATATATTGGAAAAAAACCGAAAAATATTAGGTGTTTATTTAAACAATTGAGACCAAGTGCTTTAAACATTGATAAACCTTTTTGAAAAATTGTTAGATTTTTTAAAAGTTCAGGGAGATTCCGTCTAAAACTCTGGTGAGGTGAGTGGGGGCCAAGGTGACCACGTGTGACCTGTACTGCACTTGCCCAGGTTCACAGGAAGGCTGAACTCAAAAACTGTTGCGTCACTTGAACCTATGGGCAAGAAAGGTTCTATTTTTAATTTTGCACTAGTTGAAAGTTAATCGATGTAATTTTTTCGCATTTGCAATGCAATTTTGAGGGTAATTCCACATTCACGTTACTCACGAAAATTTAATGAGTATAATTGATTTTTGAAACTTTCTCAAAACAATTTACGATCATTTAGTATCGGGGTATCTAATTCCTACATTCCGTATCGTTTAACTTCTTTGTTTGTGCCTGTGACTTTCTCATAAAATTTGAGCTCTGATTTACAAAATATGTGGTTTGCATGTACTTTCGCACACCCCATACGTTCAGTTTTTCTCGTTTTTAATCATCATTTATTCACGATATATTATACAGTGCTATTCATTTAGAAGTAGACAATAGGGATTTCCTATGTCTAGTTTTAAATGACAAGAACTCTGCTGAAGGACGCCTAATTTTGTGCAACTAAGATAACCTCTAAAAACAAATTAAGATTTTGCTGTCTTAATTTATTGAAATATTATTGCTTTGGCTTTCGTATTTTTATTTTCGTTCGTTCAATTGAAGAAAAACTTGATATTGCCAATTGGTATAAGATGATGCCGGCAATAGTTGAAGGAACGTAAGGGATTTATTTTCTGTGTTGATCACTTTGAAAGTAGTGGTTATTGAAATGCGATCCATGTAAGACACCGTAAAACAACCCTCAATTTTAACGGAGGAAGTGAAACTGAATGTTTTTGTGGAAATGAATCCCATACGATACTTGAGAGAAATAGCGGCCGAATTTAATATCTCTTCATCATAACCTAAAAGCATACCATTTACTCGTTTTTATTAAAATCTAGAATGACAATGCAAAATGCGTGAGCATGTTATTTTGCTCGCATAAAATAAGGCGTCTTTCAGAAGGATTTTTGTCGTTTAAAACTAGACATAAGTATCCCTATGTCTACTTCTAAATGCATATCATTGTATATTATAATAACCTAGAAGCATTGAATAAAAATAGTGTTTTTATTCAATGCTAGAAGTGTTTCATGCGCTAATATTTTGTGAATAACACCAACACATTGTCATCTTAAAATTATTAAGATTGTCAGAGTGAACATCTGTTCGTCCATGAAGAGTGCCACTAATATGAAATATTGGGTGTTAAATATGTTCAAAACACCATCCAAAACTTGTCTGTAAGGAGTCCCTGCCCATTTTTGAAACTTTATAAATTATAATACTATACTTTAGAAATATAGATTTAAATACGAATTTTCGAACAACAATGCTTCGGAGGGTATGTAAAGCTGGCGATCCCGGCAGTAATACCACGACTGTCGTCAACAGACGGCTGTTGATGCGAGGGAGTGCCAGCCATACGATACAAAATTAAAAATGGGACGCGGAGCACAAAATAGAATGAAGTTCCTATCAGAAAACAACGGGCGCACCTAATTTTTGACGTCTAACATACATTGAGAATACATCACTCGATAGCTAAAACATCCCTTTATCGTTTTATATAATTAATAACTATTCCCCTGTTCTGTTTTAAGTTGGTTTGTTTCGAACCCCGAGAAGCTCAATTTAAATAAACTACCTACATTCAAACTGTAATTTTATGTAATCTTTGCTGAAACCCCTTAATAATCGTTCTTTGAGTATTTACTACTACTAAATTGAAATCACTAGCTATCTCGGTTAGCCATATCTGTTCAGTTGCAGTTTTCGACAATAATTTTATCTTACAACAATACCTTTCAATTTTTGAGAAATTCTGAAACGGATGTCTGTTCACACTTGACTGCTAAGTGAGTAGACGACTTATATATTATGAATCGCCGAGGCTGAAAATGACGCAATTAATATGCCAAAATTTTGCCATCCGAAGTACATAGTAAACACGTGACTTGGTAATTGTTTTTAATATGCATCACTTACACGAATATTTTGACTACTTCGTCCGTATATATATTGGGTTTCCGTTATGATATATCAGGGGGGAAGAAATTTGGTACTTGCTTAATGTTGATTTTATTTTGAATTACTTAATTAGTCCAAAATTTAGGTGAGAATTGTACAAGTGCCAATAACGGCAACAGTACTTCCGTTGACTAATGTAGATTTAGACAAAGTTGTCTACTGTAAGTTGAAGAAAAAACTGGATTATATAATTAACCGGTAAAACTAATGTAACATTCATACTTGATCAACTGTAACTGCTTTAGAGTAATTAGTGCCGGTTACGAAGCGCCCTTTGAACATGTACCAAATCGCAGCTTTACCATGTGCAGGTTTTTTCTTTGTCAAAATTACAGTAGACACGCTCAAGGTAAATGCAAGAACAAAAAAGAGGAATTTTGATTGGTTTACAACACGTACTTAAAGTTGTAATTAGTAGAAATTTCGTTTGATCACACGCATGAACTGGCAATTGAATAAAAAGTCGCAATTATTTTAAAATTAATTTTATTGTGTAACTGTTTGTAAATTATTGACCATAACAACAAATTTCGTAATTCAGCCGTTTGCTGGTAGGTGAAGAAATTTAATTGTTGTAATATTCTTTTTTCACTTTGCCGTTGCGAGAGAGAGAGAGTCTATTTAGGCCAAACCGTAAGAGTAAACTTGACCCAGCTCGCGTAGTGAATTACCTTTTTTCCGGCCGAAGCAATTAGTCAAGGTCCCTAAAATGAACAGGTGGACATTTTCTCGCAACAAATCGATTGATCGACGCAACTAGGCCACGCTTTAAATAATCATATCGTACGCCTCCTTTAAAAAGTTTAATTCTGTTACAGAATCAATAACATGACGCTTGTCCAACCCAGTCCCGATATGCAGATCTTCATCCGCAAGGAGCTGAACGAGGACGTCGATACGAGAGAAGACCTACTGGAAGCAATGAAGGAATGGCTTGCGAAACAGCCTCATCTGCCGGATAAGTGGGGTAACTCCTTTTTGTTGTTTATTACGTTTGCTGTGGTTGCACGCTGACGTTACGTAAGCGTGAAATTACACCAAGCGAGTCACTAATGTTTGGTAAAAAGTTGATGTCGGTCTTGGGACACTTCTTGGAGAATTCGGCCTCTATCTTTTAGAAACTCAGATATGGATGTGGCAAAAATATGTACAATTTGAGGATATTTCAATAAATAATCTGTCAATCTCTAAAAATAACACAATGGACATCATCTTTTTAAAATTATTGCCTGCGATGCTCATTTCTGCAACTCCATGTTGAATGGGAGTTTTCATCTTGTACCTACTGGCCTTTTTTGAGTATAAAGGGATACATCAGAACATTGTCTCCATTAATGTGCAATGTTTTGTACTATAATTGGATTTACTTTCAGACGAATCACGCATCATGACGTTTTTGAGGGGATGCAATTTCTCCCTGGAAAGATGCAAACAGAAATTGGACCTCTACTTCACCATGAGAACAGCCGCACCCGAATTTTTCTCGAATCGCAACATCAAAAATCCCGAATTACAGGAAATCATAAAAAAAGCGTAAGTAGCAATTCATTTCACCACAGGATCGATTTACGCCAGTTGTTGTTTTTTTCAGAAATTGTCCTCCCTTACCCGGCCTTACCAAAGATGGCCGCCGTGTAGTCGTTATACGCGGACTCGACAAGAATGACACATCATTGGTCCTTCAGGATGGCATGAAGGTTGTTTTGATGATCGGCGACGTTCGCCTGGCCGCCGAGGAAGTTGGCGTCGCCGGTGACGTTTACATTTTGGACGCCTCAGTCGTTACAGCCGCACACTTTTCCAAAGTTACCCCCGGAATTGTAAAAAAATTCTTGGTTTGCGTTGAGGTGAATATTTTCGTCACTAATCAGTCATTAGTATGTGTGTTCCGGTGGTAATGAAATTCAAAAAACTCAAACTGAAATTGATTTGCCACTCGAACTTTACGAGGGAAAGAATCAAAGGGTTCAAGTTTAAACTACCATTTTGCTTCCAACTTGGATTGTAACCTCTTGATCCTCAATTTACCAGTGCCATTAAGTGTGACTAACTTTGTGAACCTTTCAGGAAGCGTACCCCGTAAAGCTGAAAGAAGTGCACGTAATCAACGCCCATCCCCTAATAGACACCATATTCAACTGGGTGAAACCATTACTCAAGGAGAAGATCAGAAACCGCGTCTACATTCATTCGGACGGCTACGAGTCGCTCCACAAGTACATCTCGAAAGATATACTGCCAGAGGAATATGGTGGAACCGCTGGCAAAATTCAAGATTTCCACGAACAGTGGATGAAGAAACTGGAGGAGTACACGCCGTGGTTCGAAGAGCAGGAGAATATAAAGGCCGACGAGTCAAAACGGCCCGGCAAGCCGACCAACTACGATGATCTATTTGGCGTTGACGGCAGCTTTAGGCAATTACACATCGATTAGACCTCAATTCTTCTACTTAGGCTTTCATTTATTACCTTCGTCTTATGTTAAAAGTGGCTTAATTCTTACTTTTGTGATTAGTTTTTATACTTTGAGGAAATAAAATCATTGCGGTCACATACTGTGTGTATAATGTATATGTATAAGGGATTGGATATATAGCGTGTTCCAAATACTTCGATCATCAGGGGCGTGCTGTATTCTAGTGGCGTATCAAACTTGCCTTTTTTTAAATAGAATATTCCATATTTTATTACTGACTTGGAGAGTACTTGAAAAGTACTTATTTTTTTATGTAACATGTTATTACGCTTAACTTTAACGATTTGGCTGTTATAACCTTTTTTCCAAGTATCCTAGGCCTCTATGGAATAGAGGGCTATAATAGGCAACCAACCGACTACACACATTTGTTTTAAAGAATAATTAACGTCTGCTATGGAAACAGTAGCTTGATTATTCAATGTCAAATTAGGGTTGCCTATTAGTCTTTATTTTTATTATTAGCATCAAATTGTGATTTTTTTACACAAAGATGTATAGCAAAGACCATAAGGTTGAAATTGGTCGTAACCGTTTAAGAACTGTAAAAACAGCTCCAGTTTGTCGCCTGTAATGTTGGTTGTCTACTGTTGTCATCTGTTTAATGCCGTGATACTAGTACCAAAGGGATTACTCTTTGCTATTATCTGTTCACCGAACAGATGCAGTTAAGCTCCTCCCGAAAAATTCCTGGCAAATTTAAATGAACATTTTTTATTGGCCGAATTTTGAAAACCCGTAACACACGCAACTATTTGCTTCCATTTATAAATGCCGTATCTGAATTGACAGTCGTAACGTCAAACCTGTCATTGCGTTTTGTATTTGCCTTGCCTCAACTTGCCCTTAATTTCATTTATACGAACAAAATAATCTGTTTCAACTTAATAAACAATATTTGAAATTATGCACTGCTGTGTGTTGAAAGGTCAAAATTCAAAACATAACACTTTATAACTCAATGTGACATGCGATTTTAAATTTGCCGATTTTTATAATTTTTGTGACTGTGAAACGGGTCTGCTATTACATTGGCCAAAACTTATTGGGAGTGGCTTAACTGCATCTGTTGGGTGAAGAGATTATAGTACTATGCGATCAAAAAAGAGTTGATGTCGAGTCACCTTTGGAATTTTTGTTTACATGGAGGAATCATATTTAACCTGAATTTCCAAAGGCGACTCGACGTTAATCCTTTTTTGATCGCCCGTTATCATGATTCCATGCCATTAATTCGTTTTTTTTTAAGTATATATAGCCCATATTCCCTGTAGTGTGAATATATTCCATAAAATGCAATAGCATTTTATTTAGGGGGAGGGGGCACATTTCTACTTAAAAATCAACCCCTTGTGAGCCACTAGCTCACATGTCCAACATTTTAAACAGGTGACACTTTACTTGAAAGGTCTTTCAATTCTGTATACAACCCTTATAAATTATAATTGTACGGTATACAAGTTTATAAATTGTGCACAACTCTTGTGCAGATAAAACGAATTTTATTAAACCGAAATGCTAAATAGTTACCTATATGGTAGTAGCATCCTTTATTTATCGATGTTTACCTTCTTGGCAGCTGATTAATGGGGAGAGGATTCTCACATAACCATTTAAAAGCCGTCTGGCAGATTCAAGATACAAGACGAATCAAGCTCTTAGAGAAATGTTCCGCATCAATCTCGCATTTTTTTTTGTAGGCACTCTTGTATACAGGATTGGATGCAGAATTGGATTGAGTTGTTTTGGAGAGGGAATGACTGACATGGGGTTGATTTCTACGTAGAAATCTGTCTGCTTGAAAACCAAAGGTGACGAAATTTGTATACCCTCAATATATTTACATAAAAATGACACATCACTGGCGAGGAAATATTGCAGTATGAGGTAATTGGAATTTCACCCGGATTCTTTTGTGAAAATGTAAGAAGTTTGTTTTCCCCGAGATAAATAGTGAAAAGTGAAGCTCACTAATCACTACCATTACTGACCAATATTTAGAGGAGATAGTGATGTCTAAAAATTTCCCCAGGTCCAGGCACAACACTTTCCTTGATTGATTGAAGAATTGATGATTGTGACATAGAAAATCTTTAGATTCCTTCTAAGAACTTGTTCAGGAATCTGCACAATCAGGGCGTCCCACATTAACTTTAATGGATCAATGCATGGCCTAATACCATGGATCATTGCTGATCTCGAATAGAAGCACTTTCTATGTCATAATTTCGTTTACCTTTCCCGCTGTTTATCGAAACTGGTAATTAATTCGTTCGACAATTAACCGGAATGTTTATGTGTGCGAACGAGTCAGTCACACTTTCCTCTCTCGTCGTCCTCCACGGAGATAGTGTCGATGCAAATTTGCAAGAATTTGTTCAAAAATAAACTCACGTAACCAAGAGAGTTCATCCTCTTTAAAATTATTTTTAAAGGGGGATCGTCTGTCGGTGATTTAATTTTAAATCAAACTCGACGTCGAATCGTAAGTGAAGGTGATTGTGTTTAGCCCTGCAGAACTTTTGTTGGGATGGCGTTAGATTTTTAAAGGTGAGGAGGTTCGTTACGTACTTAATTTGGGGGTAATAAACCGGCCGGTGCGGCACTCATTTCCGGATGGCGATGGCAAAACGGGCAGAAATACTACATTTCATCGCATATGCGCGAGATGAAAAATTTATGATCTCATCACGTCACGCGCGCGTTGTACGATTCGATTGTCTTTGGGTTCGGAAGGCCAAGGTTGGCCGGAGGGTTTTTTTTTCCAAATTTTGTTGGTCGCGTAAATCCCGGCTTTCGAATCGACGGACACGGAAACGGATTATTTGCGAATAGTTTGGCGAGGTAATGCGTTTTGAGATTTGTTTTTCTCCTGTCGAAATCCCATTATGAAATGTCCCCCCGGGGAGCAGAGGAGAGAGAGATTTTTTGTTCTAGAAAAGGCTCAATTTTCGTGACACATCACGTTCCAGAAGTATATTGGTCGATAGCCACTCGTAACAACAGTTCTCAGTTGTGCAATTAAATGACCAAATACAAAAAATTCAATGTGAATTGTAAAAAACACCAATTGTTACTTTTCCGCACTCATATATGGATATGTAAAGTATTGTTTTCATCACAGAAAAAAGTCCGTTGTTGTTTTCCGGCTTGTTAGCACGATAACTCAAAATCTATTTTATACCGGTAGGTCATAAATTTCTTACTGAAATTTTAACATAAGCAGCTGTCAATAAAAGGAAATCGATCGATTGTGTTCAACATGTCAAAAGCTGCTTTCGCACATGTGCAAAAGTAAATGTCTTATTATTTAGTGGACTAATTTTTGTGAAATTTTAACGGTACTCACTTCTTATAAAATCAAATTGATCTACTATAAAAGGAAAGTGGTGGGTCTCAACAATTTTACCGTGTGGAAAAATTAAGTTTTGAAGAAACTCATTTTGGACTTTGACTCGCCTCCACCTACCCAAAAGTATTGTTAAGGACCTTTTACCATTCAGGTTTAATTTCGTTTAGACGATAGATCAGGTTTTTGAAACGCGTCACCATTTTGTTGTACAAATCGACAAAATAGAGCGCGTTATGACATAATTTTCGTTTTGCAAATGCAACTGTCGTGGGAAAACCTGTCCCCAACTATATCCATCAAAGTGCCATCTATCTATCATAATCGTTGTTTTCTGAGAAATCGCTCAAAACACGTACTTAATTGTTGCTTGGATTACGTACATGCAGTTATGCTGATTGCGTCTATAAATAGAAGAGACAATCTTCATTCTTCTCACGTGCAACAAGCTCATACCAATAAATTTCAATACGTATTCACCGCCGCGAAATGGGCAATGTTGTATGTGGCCTGTCCTTCCAAAAAATCTGTGCGAAGTTGCACACAATGAACGAATGTTGGGTCACCTGAGAATTACATAAAGAACTTCTCATACTTGACCTAGTAGAATACTAAGCTCGCTTATACATTGAAATAAAACGAAGAGTTATATTCTCATAATACTCCGTCATCCTTTGGAAGCGAAAGCACCTGCGAGTGCTTGTGACACCAATATTTAGTTGCAAGTTTGACTTTCGCGCGTCAGCTTGGGAACCAAAAATGTAAGTTAGTCTTCTCGGGCTGATTGTGTACTTGGTTTCTTGGTTTTGGAAAGAAGTGAAGTGTCGCGTTTTTCGCTGTTCTTTTTTACAGATGGTCCAGGTTTTGACGGCGATAATCGCCGGTTTAATAGCCCACGTCGCCTGCCACCCTTTCGACGTGCAGCCCAATTATAAGGAGGTGCTCAGGTTGTCGCTGCTGTTTTACGAAGCGCAGAGATCGGGACGTCTTCCCGTCGATAACAGGATAGCGTGGCGTGGAGATTCGGCTTTGGAGGACCGCGGACTGAACGGCGAAGATTTGACCGGCGGATATTATGACGGTGTGTCCATCGTTCGGCAGTTTGGAAGTTACCAAAATTTTGGTTTTTTCAGCGGGCGATTTTGTCAAGTTTAGCTTTCCGATGGCGTTCACGACGACGCTGTTGGCGTGGGGAGTCTTGGATTACGAAAATGCCTACAAAAGTGCGGGTGAGTTAATGAAGGAAGTATTTATCTGGATCATTTTCGCCGAGTGAAAGTCGTAATATTTACATTTTGAAAGTTATCTCGGTGTTAAAAGCGAACACAATTAACTGTAATTGTAATGGATATTAAATTGAGGTTTTGTGACAAATTGTTCAAGGCAAGAATTCCTATGGGATTTGTCACCCAGACTAATTCTACGTAAAATCGTCATTGCTTGTAACTACTCTTGAAATTCAATTGCAAATGACGCGCAACCACCAGAGGGTGGAACTGGAGATAGCGTGTAATGTTATCAGTTTCCATACCTAACTTTTACCACCCGGAGAAATATGGAATAGATAGTGTCGCATTTACATTGTAAATTGCATTTGAGACTTAACTTCATCTTACATTTTGCGGTTGATGAATCGCTCGCTTCAACTTCTTTGACTGTTATTAATGATCAAATGAGGACTACATATCAGTTTTACGTGCTTAATTTGTATTATGGTATAATGAATGGGTAATTAGGCAAGAACTTGTTCTTTTTATTTTTCGATGGATGTTATTATGGAAAAAGAGCCCTGCAATTATTTTCACATTTCTCCGCTGTTAAAATTCCCAAAAAATCATTCTTGTTTGTTGGGATCACACGAAACAATGGTTTATGTAAGATTTGCTTAGATCAATACCATCACGCCATAATCGCATTGAAATGGGCCACAGACTACTTCCTCAAATGTCACGTGAGTCCTTACGAACTCTACGGACAGGTAGGCGACTTCAGCATTGACCACAAGTTCTGGGGCCGACCAGAGGAACTAAACATGACTAGGCCTGCTTATAAAATCGACACAAAACATCCAGGTAAATGGGTCGCATCTATGATTCCGTCGTCGGCGGTATAACTAATCGTCTAGTGTTATAGGTGCGGATTTGGCCGGGGAGGTCTCCGCGGCCCTGTCCTCGACAGCCTTGGTCTTCAAAAATATACAAAAGGACTACTATAGTCTGGCCATACGCCACGCTCAGGAGCTGTACGCGTTCGCCGTTAACTACCCGGGATTTTACCACGAGGCTATTCCAGGCGCCAAAGCTTTTTATCAGTGAGTGACTTGATGGGCATTTACTGATGACGCTGAGATGCGGTTTTAGATCAACTGGGTTCGGGGACGAGCTCACCTGGGCAGCTATTTGGCTGTACAAGGCGACTTTAGACCAGAAGTACTTGCAGGATGCGGAGCTCTTCTACAAGAATTTCAAATTAAAAGGAAGACCCAACGAATTCCACCATACCAATAAGGTTGCCGGTATTCAAGTGTTACTAGCTGAGTTGACCGGCAAGTCGGAGTACGTCAGAGCCGTCGAGGCGTTTTGCAATTACTCCATCTATCAACAGAAACGAACACCAAAGGGCCTAGTGTACATCGACAAAGCTGGAACGTTGTCTCACGCTGCCAACATCGTCTTTCTATGCCTTCAAGTTTGTTAACTATTTATCTTGGCTCAAACTTATTATACCTATTTCAGGCTGTTGATATGAACATATCGTCTTCTTCCTACATTCATTTCGCTAGGGAGCAGATGTCGTACATTCTCACCACAACCGGACGAAGCTTTGTAGTAGGATACGGAGAAAATTACCCAAAAAAACCTCATCACTCTGCCAGGTTTTCATTTACTACACGTGTAGCCATTGCTTAACCAAAAACTTTCAGCTCGTGCCCGGATAAACCCAATCCGTGCGGGTGGGAGTCCTACAAGTCGAAAGATCCAAACCCTAAAATTCTCTATGGAGCGTTAGTAAGCGGGCCGGATCAAAATGATCACTATGAAGATGTCCGCGAAGAGTTTTTGTATAACGAAGTAACTTTAGACTATAATGCTGGTTTCCAAAGTGCGGCAGCTGGACTGTTGCAATATGAGAATAAGTGAAAATCGATTGTGTTTGTTGTTACCAATTTTTGTACATTCTGTAATAAATGTTTGAGTTATAGTTTCTTCGTCACTTGTCGAATTAGTTTTAGTATCGTTGAACGGTTATAAAATTCAAATATCCATCCGGTGGTGGCTCTCGGTATTTTTTCTCGAAGACTACGTTAAAAAAAATTAAAAATTATAAATGCGGATGTATTTTACAAAACAGAGTCATAACCGACACAAACAATTCAATTGAGACATTTAATATCTGAATCCACGGTTGAAGACGTATGGGACGAAGGTGTTGTCCTTGTAGTACTTGGAGTAGTATCCAGTGACATCCTTGAGTGGGTAGTTGAAGGAGTTGTAGGTGCGTTCGTAGGCGATTTTGTTCAAGAAGGTGATGAATCTGTTGAAGATGTTCTTGATCAAGAAACGTTCCATGTCTTGAACTTCGTATTTCTCGATCAATTTGCACCATTCAGCGGCAAGAACTTCAATGCAGCGAAGGAAGCGGATCTTGAGTTCGGGCAAGTTGGTGAGGAGTTCGGTGCTGATGATTTCTCTGAGTTCTCTTCTGATTTCCTTGATTCTGTAGATGAATTCTTCGACGTACTTCTCGGTGTAGAGGGTGTTTCCGAAGGTCATCTGAAAGAACGTTAGAGTAGAGATGATCAACGGTGGCTGGGAATTTCACTTACTTTGGTCTCGAATTTCTCCAAGATGTAGTCAAGGACGGTGATGAATTCACGGATGTTGTGGAAGAGGACGGTCTTGACATCGGTAACTTCCCAGGTGTTGCGTTCGAAACGTTCGAAGATGCGCTTGACGAGCATTTGGACGGTCAATACTAAATCCTTGGGGGATTCGTATCTCATTCCACCGAAGTACTTGTTGGATTCCAAAGTCTTGCCGTAGAAAGGTTCTACTTCGAATTTGCGGATTGGGAAAAGAGATTCGTATTTGTATGGGGTGTACAAGTTCTCTTCGATGTTTCCGTAATATTTGGTTTCATAGTTGTATGGGGTGTAGAAACGGTTATGGAATTCCTTTTCGTAGAGTCCGTATCCGTGCTTGCCATAGTATTCGTTGTTGTAGTACTTGGGGGTGTAGAAACCGATTTTGTAACCGAATCTGGTTTCGTGGATGGCGTTCTTGATGGCGTGGAAGTAGTTGTAGACGATTCTGGTGACGAGAGTTCTGATTTCTACGGCTGAACAAAAAAACACATTTTACCAACTGCGCTCGGCCCTAATTCGAAAGAGAGTACTTACGCAAAACTTTGTCTTCGCAGAGCTGTACCAATTGTTCGAAGATGGAGACAATTTCGTACAAGTGGGTGACGATCTTGGTTCTGAAGACTTTCATGTCAACAGTGTTTTCGGTCATGATTTCCATAAGGGGGAAGACGATTTCGCGGAGTTTGTTGGTGAGGTGGTTCAAGACGAGATCGAGTTCCTTGTGTCCCAAGATGGTCTTTTCTTGCAATTTGCGGACGATTTCGTTGACGTACATGAGGTATTCACGGAGAGCAACCTTGATTTGGGCTGGGTGGGTGAATTCCTTAAGGATTTCGGTGAATTCACGGGTGTATTCGTGGATTTCCTTGATCAAAACACGTGGGGTTTCTACGACTTCAAAGTCGCGGTTGATGTGCAAGAAGTGGGAGCGGATTCCGTGGAGAACGTTGATGAAGTCGACGAGGACGTACTTCAAGGTGTAACGGAATTCGGGGTAGGAAGTGTAGGTAAGGTGGACCAACTTTTCGATGTGTTCGTATACTACGTTGATGCAGCGGACGAAGTTGATCTTAAGTTCGTGAACCTTGGTGATGTCGTGGAAGTGGGTGATTTCTCTGAGAGAGTCACGTACTTGTTCCAAGACGTAGATGACGTGCTGGAAGACATCTTCGCGGATGGTGAAAGTCTGCAAGGTAACTGCATGTCTTCACTGAAGACAATTGCTAACAATTAACTCACCTCTTCGCGGAGTTTGTTGAGGATCACTTCAACAACTTCAACGAATTTGCGGGATTGCCAGGTGACAGTCTTGATAGCATATTCGTGGTTGGGGAAGTCCTTTTCGAGGACGAGGGTTAAATCTCTAACTTCGGTGCGGATTTCGTCCAAATAGTTGACGAGTTTTCCCTCACCGTAGAACTCGGGAAGAGTTGCGAAGGCGGCCTAAATTAGAAAAAAAATAGATTAGTCGTGTTCGGTACAAAAATATCGGTTCACTTACTTGGAAAGCCAAAGCTGCGAAGAAACACACTGCTAACTTTGCCATCTTCAATACTCTGTCGAAGACAAGTGGAGTGAGGATGAAGGGTTTTCGATGCTTTTTATACAGACCAAGTTTTTGACCTCGTAACCTTCACCATATTTATCAATTTTTAATTCTCACTTTTGCCTTATTAATTACAGATAAGCTAAGAGAGGTCAGGTTGCTTTAGGGTATAACGTATCTACTTTGTTGCTAACTTATTGATAACCTAAATTGTACGTATATTGAAGACACATTTTTAAGCTTTTAGTAAAATTTGATGTGGCAAGTTTAAAATTTTGGAAGTACTCAATGAAGAATGCTCATAAAAACCCTTGAAAATTTAAGAAAAGGTGATAAATTACGCGTTACTTGTGGAATCAATTATTGATAATAATAACCATTAGGTACTTCTCGTCTCACTTATCACTGCAATCTCTCGATTTAGTTCTTTCCTTCCAGATGAATTATGGGGCGTACGAGATCAAAAAGGGAATGGTCACCTTGACTTATAATTTTTGGTTTGGTTCCTATACTTATAACATGTCGTATTTGAACATATCCCATAGGAGTGAAGGGTTTATTATTTCGTCGAATGTCCATAACGACTGTTCTCATAACGCCAAGCCATGTTAGAAACAATGGACGGCCGCTGATCCGGTTGAAAATTAACGTTGAGGAGTTAGGTATTGTTGCTTCGTCATTAGTGAATCTTGGAAGCATCCTATTTTCTCAATGAATGAGTGTAATATACAGTATTTCAGTGAATTGAAATACGAATCCCCTAAGGATGACCTGCGAAAAGCTCAAGCACACCGAACTCCTCACTGACTTGCTCGAACTCAAGATCCCTCTTCCTTTGTTACATTGAAGTTCGTGCCGTTGAATAGTGCAAATTGATCGAGAAACTCTATTGACTCCCATATATCTTCTCCCATGGCTTAAAATACTAAAGTATTTAAAATGCATTTTCACTCTTAATTCTTATTTAATGTTTTGATTAGCGATTTAATGTTTAATTCGTGCTATCTCTTTATCAATCTAACTCGTAAAGACGTAAACCTTTTGGAAACATCATCTGGACTATGGAAGGCGAATCACAAACACCACACAAAAAGTTTTTATTGTGGATCTACCTACCATCTACAATAAATAGGGCCCAATTTATTAAAAAAAAACTATAAAATGTAAGAGTAAATTTCCAACTACCAACTACCCCGCTGCCTGTCGATCCTTTGACGAGGAAATCCGGTATAAAAGAATCCGGCCTGCGGCGTTATCCATCTCGCCTTAATCATATCGCTTCCCTTTTCGGCGATCATAACCGTCGGGGCGTTCGTATTGCCAGAGGTAACTTGGGGCATAATACTGGCGTCAATCACTCTCAGACGGTCAACGCCGTGAACTTGAAGTTGATTGTTGACCACCGCCATTTTGTCATTAGAGGGTCCCATTTTACTGGTTCCGGCCTGGTGATTTTCGGGACCGGTCTGCCGTTTCGCCGCGCATTCCCAGTACTGGTCGGTCCCGAAGTTGCGGTTTTCGCATCCGGCCACGGGCGTCCTATCCAATTCAAGACCGTACCGTTTCAGGGCATTGGTCTCGGACAGTTTAATTGCAAATTTGATTCCCTCTATCATCACTTTAATGTCGTCAGGATGCGTATAATAGCGGGCGTAGATTAAAGGATGACTTAATGGGTTTTTATCTTTCAGTCTCAAAACCCCGCGACTTTTGGGATGTAAGATTGTGGGGACGATCTGGATGCTTCTCGTCGAGTTATCTAGACGTTCACCAACTTGACCGGTACGCGCACAGTTCGCTAGAAATCCTCCAAAAAAGAGTTGGATGTCGGGATGTTCGCCGCTTGCATCCGCGAATTTGGAGTTGATTAAACCCGTGACCTCCGACACACCGGTGCCACTCATCAAGCCATCTCTGAACAGAAGATATTCCATTGCAGTTGCCCAATTTAATGGTGCCGTGTTTGTGTCGTTGATGTTGAAGTTGACAAAGTAAGCTACGTGGTTGTGAAGATTCTCGCCCACTCCCGGTAGGTCATGGACCGTATTGATTCCTACATTTTGCAAATGTTCTTTTGGACCGACTCCAGACAGCAATAATAGTTGAGGTGAATTTATTGCACCTGAAATTTCCCAAATTATTCTAAGACAATTGGTCTCAAAGTCGATTGCTTACCTCCCGATACAATCACCTCCTTACTAACGTAGACCACTTGCTTCTTACCATTGTTAATAACTTCAACGCCATAAGCGGATTTGGTGGAAGAATTTATAAGAATACGAGTGACGGTAGAATTCATTAATATGTGTAAATTGCTTCGATTAACAAAAGGTCTTAGAAAGGCTCTAGCCGTACTTACTCTCGAACCGTTACGGTTGTTTGTTTGCGCGATTGAAAAACCAGCGTGATGATTGCCATTTAGATCTCGCGTAGGATAACCTAAAATCGCCATATTCACGAAAGTAATATTTACTCAAATTCACTCACCTAGTTCCTCTCCGGCCTTGAGAAAAGCACTTGAAAGGGGTGGATGGTAGGGAAACTGCGACACACTCAGTAACCCACCGGACGAGTGATACCCTTGATCCATCGTATCCATCTGTTTATTATCCTCACTCTTCAGAAAGTATGGGAGTACCTCGTTGTAGTTCCAACCCTTGTTCCCAAGATTTTCCCAGGTATCAAAGTCTTGATGGGATCCACGTATGTACATCATCCCATTAATTACGGACGTTCCTCCGATAACCTAAAATTCATAGTAGGTCCTGGTGAATAAAACACATCGATTTACCTTCCCCCTTGGCCAGTAGCATCTCTGCTCAGTTTCGGCGAGGCAGGCGTCCGTCTCCGGTTCAGTTTGATAGCCCCAGTCGATCTCAGATCCGATGAAATTTAAAAACATCGACGGTATCTGGGTACCGGTGGGCTCGTCCAAACCTAAAAAGACGCCCACTTTACAAAAGGAAATCTTTGCTGCCACCTACCGGCTTCAATCAGAAGAACGTTCCACTCCGGTATCTCGGACAGTCGACTTGCCACGACCGATCCGGCCGAACCCGAACCGACCACTATGAAGTCGTACTCGGGCAGTACGTGGATCTTTTTCGGACGACCGCACGGATCTTCCAAGTCGCACTGGGATCTCAGGAATACCTCAAGTAGACCCATGAATAGCATGAAGGGGGCACCGCCACAGGTGGACGCCAGCGTAGGGCCAGGTTGAGAAGCGGGACAATTACACGGCATCTAAAAATATTCAAACAATTCTTGGAAAGGTGTTGGTAGGTTTCGGAAACATCTAGAGACGACTCAAGTGCAAAAGTAATTTGAAGTACGTACCTAGTGCCTTTTGATATTCGATCATTATAAATAGTAATTAATTAGTAAATTGATAGATTTGATCACCATGAGAACCTTGCCAGAAGGTAATATCTACCTAGTGTAAAAAAACGCAAAAATGGCCGACACCAAGCAGCAACCCGCTATATAGAAGCAAAGTCAAAACAAAAAACGAATTTCGTTCTCTTCTAGTACTTTCAACAAGGCCGACCTTGCCTACAAGACTCTTAGCTGTTAATCAACTATTCCCTTATTTATACTCGATCACAGATCTTGAAGCATCTGAACAAGCTTCCGAAGTTCAAACATAATTCAGAGGGTATTCTTTAATGGCCACCGGTATCGCGCTAATTTTTCTCGAACCGAATTGCCGCAAGGGTGCCAAATTGAAAAAATGACCTCGCTAATATTAACCTTCAAGGATAATTAAGCCAAGACTTTCTTTAGCTTCATTTTTCTTAGTGAAACGATTCGAATGTTATGCTAATTGAATTAGCGTAACGTAAAGTAAAATCATTACAGTTATATGATTTAATTTCCATGTTGTAGCTTTCTTTCCGTTAGCCGCTACTGATGCAGTTTGTCCCTTTTTTACGGCAACGGGCAACGAGAAGCCGTACCAGTTGATCACTCGGTGTGGAGGATTGCGTATTTCTCGGTATTGTCTTTCCAAAATTGTATGCATGACACATTAGGTGTAAGAAGACAAAGTGTGAAGATACTTTCACTCTTCTTCTATGAGATTCGACACGCTTATTAAGCGCAGGAATAATTGGTGACAATAATTAGCAATTTGCACGCTGGTAGTTGATTAGCGACCTTCTGGTCCTTTGTACTGGTACCTAAGTAGGTACTTTTACTTTCAGCGCCCGAATATCCTCATCTGACCCACTTCGCGTTACCAAACTCCGGCTGACATTTGACTTTGAACGAAACCAAATAGCCTTTTTCGCACGTTATAAATTTAACAAAGCACTTTCATTGACAGAATTTCTCAATTAACGGCGATGTGCAATTGTGCACGAAAGATGAGAACAATCGCTTACGTAAGCGCTTCAAGTAAAACTGGAACAAGCTGAAGATGCACGACACGATCGAAAATGGTACGTACGCGAAACTGCATCAATTATTGGTCCCCATAAGTTGAGTAATTGCAAAACTTAATCCCGGAAAACCTTACCTTTTCTCTCAAATTTGGATTCACGATAAGTTTCACTCTTTTTCAAACCCTCAAACCGCACAAGATATTTCAACCATAGCCGTGCGATACCAACAGATGGAACGGTTTACGGGTACTGAATCTGCAATTTCGCGGTTCGCGTATTATAAGAGAAAGACGTAAAGGTTCTGCATCCGTTTATCTCTAATGAATATTTAAATACTTACTCCGCAATGAGCTGCCAGAACGTCCTTAGCATTAATTTATCAACAATAGGCAATTGACCGAAAATAATGCGTGAGGTCATGCAAAGAATGGAATTTTAGGAAGTTTGCGCGAATCTAAGCGGAAATGATTTCATTTTCACAAACCTGAAAATCTATACAAGCGAAGTACCGGCCGAATTGAACGTGGAGATGGTCATCCCACTCTACACAGACTCAAAGTATTCAATGCTCAAAGTGGCATTAGCGCTGCACATTCTGATACAGTAACCAAAATGGACAGTTTTAATATTGTTTACTGTTACAACTTTTCCGGAGGAACTTAACGATTAATGAATAGGTAGGTATGCACTTTCTTGAACTTCAACGAACCGTCTTAGGAAAGTCTTTAATAGCATAGGTTAAGTACGTACCATTTTATTTTAGATTTCCTCTAGTGCAATACGTGAGCACTTGATCTTTGGAGTGCCCCACAATTTCTTTGACCTCCATAAAATGAATTTTGTTAATTAGAAAGCTCATGGGATAGAAAATAAGGTTTGCGTCCTTCAGTGCATTTTGCTCGCTCATTAATTAACAACTATACCTACTTATACTTTCTAATAGACGTTAGATTTATTTAAATCGATCACATCAGTATGTACAACAAACGGTAGTTTTAGTAAATACTCGATTGCAGATTCTTGGCATGAGTCTTTCGATGCTGTAATTCAACCATAGAAATGGGAACTCTTCTGTTGGGAAGTTCGATGCTGATGATTTCCTTATTTTCGACGCACTTTTCGAAACGCTCGAATGTTTGAATGCCCCACGCACTTTCAGACTTGAGTGTTGTCTTCGTAGGGTTCGTTGTGGCTAAAGAATAAGAGGCACATGGTAACCAACGCATTCCAATAAATAAGTTTACTTGCATGGAAAGGCTATCAAAAAGAAGACCGTAAACTATTCACTTAGGTACCTATGTTGGTCTGAAAGGATGAAGTGCCAGTTTTGGTTCCCCATTTACACTACAAAGACGGCCATCATTTACTTCATCATTGCCAGACACTTATCGCTTTTCTCGCATAACAAACAGATAAATAAAAAATCTGTGCAATCAACGTCTGGCAGAGACAGCTTTTTATAGAGAACGTTAATTAAACTGCATTTTCGCATACCTACCTCCACGGCGAAGGAGTAAAGGACTGAAAACTTTTTCCACAATAATAATAATAGTAACAATGATGATCGGTAGCTTTTAATTTCGTTCACATAATGAGAATATTGACCTGTTTATCTATTAACTCACTGTTCATTATCATTTTTTCACAACTTATTTTTATTATTTTTTGTTTTTCTTATAGTAATTACATAACCAACTTACCGCCTGGAATATTCCATTTTGACAAACAAATTTTATTCTAAATTACCAAATGTTCAGCTGGTGTTGCCCAATAAGAAAATAGGACGCTTCCAAGATTCACTAGTAGTTCCATGCTGAGCAAAATTACTATCTAGGTAACAATGACCTAAACTACTAACTTTTCATCGGGTTCGACTGGAGAAGTCGATGGCGTAATATTGATCCTTCTACTCCTATGGGATATGTTCAACTGATGCCACATGTTATACAGGGGCGCTATTAAAGGTGGAACGGAAAGTCTTATGCTCAAACCACTTGAGGTAGGTATAGCATTGTATGTTTATATACAGTAGATATAGCCACGAAAATTAAAACGCTTGCATTTGGAATAATTTCACATTTTTTTCTTATACAGAGTTTTTGAGTACGGCAGCCATTTTGAATTTTTGAAATGGAAATATAGGCCATGTGATACGTCATTAGAAAGCTTATTTTTTTCTCTCTTTTTACCAACTTAAAGATGTACTTATGTTGTTAAATTTGAAAACTTTGCCGTAAGTTTGGCTGGCACTTTAAATTTAGACACCTGTAAATTAACACAACGTCAAAAATTAAGAAAGAAACAATGAGCAGGTGTTCAATAAGTGACAAAAACACAATACGTAGTTTGTTTTCATACAACTATTGCATTACGTGAGAAATAATTCTTAATTTTCTGAAAATCGACAGTTTTTTCTCCGTTATTTTCTAATTTAACAACATTCATGATTGGGGAGTAAGAAAGAGAAAAAAATTCAAAAGGAGGTCGCACTCAAACACCCTGTATATAAAAAAGTTCTTTTTAGCCTCAAAACATGTAAAGAATTTAAAAAAGCAGCGTTTTAATTTTCATGTCTATATCTCAAACGGTTTGAGCGTGAGCGAGCTTCCGTTCCATCTTTAATAACAGCCCCTTGCAGGTGTCGAAACATTATAAACCAAGGTGAACTATTCCTTTTTGATCTCGTACGCGCCATAACAATTCATTTGAGAGGAAAGAAACCTTTTCTTAAATTTTCAGGGGTTTTTATGAGCTCTCTTCCAAATTTTATACCTGCCAAATCAAATTTTACTACAGCTTAAAAATTTAATATACGTACAATTACGTTCTCAATAAGTTAGCAACAAAGTAGATACATTATACCAAAAAGTAACCTGACCTCTCTTAGTTTATCTGTAATTAATAAGGCAAAAGTGAGAATTAAAAATTGATAAATATGGTGAAGGTTACGAGGTCAAAAACTTGGTCTGTATAAAAAGCATCGAAAACCCTTCATCCTCACTCCACTTGTCTTCGACAGAGTATTGAAGATGGCAAAGTTAGCAGTGTTTTTCTTCGCAGCTTTGGCTTTCCAAGTAAGTGAACCGATATTTTTGTACCTAACACGGCTAATCTACTTTTTTTCAAATTTAGGCCGCATTCGCAACTCTTCCCGAGTTCTACGGTGAGGGAAAACTCGTCAACTATTTGGACGAAATCCGCACCGAAGTTAGAGATTTAACCCTCGTCCTCGAAAAGGACTTCCCCAACCACGAATATGCTATCAAGACTGTCACCTGGCAATCCCGCAAATTCGTTGAAGTTGTTGAAGTGATCCTCAACAAACTCCGCGAAGAGGTGAGTTAATTGTTAGCAATTGTCTTCAGTGAAGACATGCAGTTACCTTGCAGACTTTCACCATCCGCGAAGATGTCTTCCAGCACGTCATCTACGTCTTGGAACAAGTACGTGACTCTCTCAGAGAAATCACCCACTTCCACGACATCACCAAGGTTCACGAACTTAAGATCAACTTCGTCCGCTGCATCAACGTAGTATACGAACACATCGAAAAGTTGGTCCACCTTACCTACACTTCCTACCCCGAATTCCGTTACACCTTGAAGTACGTCCTCGTCGACTTCATCAACGTTCTCCACGGAATCCGCTCCCACTTCTTGCACATCAACCGCGACTTTGAAGTCGTAGAAACCCCACGTGTTTTGATCAAGGAAATCCACGAATACACCCGTGAATTCACCGAAATCCTTAAGGAATTCACCCACCCAGCCCAAATCAAGGTTGCTCTCCGTGAATACCTCATGTACGTCAACGAAATCGTCCGCAAATTGCAAGAAAAGACCATCTTGGGACACAAGGAACTCGATCTCGTCTTGAACCACCTCACCAACAAACTCCGCGAAATCGTCTTCCCCCTTATGGAAATCATGACCGAAAACACTGTTGACATGAAAGTCTTCAGAACCAAGATCGTCACCCACTTGTACGAAATTGTCTCCATCTTCGAACAATTGGTACAGCTCTGCGAAGACAAAGTTTTGCGTAAGTACTCTCTTTCGAATTAGGGCCGAGCGCAGTTGGTAAAATGTGTTTTTTTGTTCAGCCGTAGAAATCAGAACTCTCGTCACCAGAATCGTCTACAACTACTTCCACGCCATCAAGAACGCCATCCACGAAACCAGATTCGGTTACAAAATCGGTTTCTACACCCCCAAGTACTACAACAACGAATACTATGGCAAGCACGGATACGGACTCTACGAAAAGGAATTCCATAACCGTTTCTACACCCCATACAACTATGAAAACAAATATTACGGAAACATCGAAGAGAACTTGTACACCCCATACAAATACGAATCTCTTTTCCCAATCCGCAAATTCGAAGTAGAACCTTTCTACGGCAAGACTTTGGAATCCAACAAGTACTTCGGTGGAATGAGATACGAATCCCCCAAGGATTTAGTATTGACCGTCCAAATGCTCGTCAAGCGCATCTTCGAACGTTTCGAACGCAACACCTGGGAAGTTACCGATGTCAAGACCGTCCTCTTCCACAACATCCGTGAATTCATCACCGTCCTTGACTACATCTTGGAGAAATTCGAGACCAAAGTAAGTGAAATTCCCAGCCACCGTTGATCATCTCTACTCTAACGTTCTTTCAGATGACCTTCGGAAACACCCTCTACACCGAGAAGTACGTCGAAGAATTCATCTACAGAATCAAGGAAATCAGAAGAGAACTCAGAGAAATCATCAGCACCGAACTCCTCACCAACTTGCCCGAACTCAAGATCCGCTTCCTTCGCTGCATTGAAGTTCTTGCCGCTGAATGGTGCAAATTGATCGAGAAATACGAAGTTCAAGACATGGAACGTTTCTTGATCAAGAACATCTTCAACAGATTCATCACCTTCTTGAACAAAATCGCCTACGAACGCACCTACAACTCCTTCAACTACCCACTCAAGGATGTCACCGGATACTACTCCAAGTACTACAAGGACAACACCTTCGTCCCCTACATCTTCACCCACCAGTTGAGATACTAGAGCAGTACAACGGATGCGTTATGTGAATTGTTTGTTGCAGTTCTAATTAAAGTTTTTGATTTTCAAAGCCTGTTTATTAGCTTTCCTTTTTGGAGATCGAATATCTGGGATTAGACCAGGAAACGAAGGTTTTGACCTAGGATTTTTTTTCGAAATGAATCGATTAACTTCAAATTTTGACAGTATAGGTATACGCATAGATCCGTCTGAATTTGGGCGATGACCTGTTTAGGGCATCGGTCGATTGTGATTTATTTGCATAAGGGTCAAATCGCATGGCTTCAGTGGCTAATTCACATACCCTCGCTAAGCAGTTAGGTGTCCTCTAACCGATAAATTTCTAGGCGGAGCTGAGGAGATGGTGCCATCCACAATCGATAATACGTTGAATGGGAAATCACGAGTAAGAAACTCTCCATTGCTCATTCCATTATTTCCATCGTTCGTCCACTATCGTTTCTTTCCCCAGCCCTGATAAGCATTGCTTATCTCATACACTGAACATTCGGGTCAAAAAATTTGATAAATTTACTAACTTACTTGGGGTACAGTGCGACATACTACCAAACTGCGCAACTACAAACGTCTTCCCTTTTCCTGCCCCTGAAACCGACGCACGAGAAAATATTTTGCCAATAGAGTTCGACATGCAGATGTATTTAGCTACTCTATTCGAATTTCATACTTGAAATTGTTTTGGTGGATCACACGCTCTATTTGAAAACTGGGGAAATCATCGCTTCCAACACTGCTTTGAGTAACATTGAAATGATTCTCCGAGATGTTCATATGCTCATGTCTTTTTTGTGGCGCATAGGGCACACATTGGCGGGGGGGGGGGTCTGAAGGAACTTTTGTGTTGCGATTTTGCCCCAAATTCAGCAGAAAAAATGCTAAGCCGTCAACAGGCATCTACTTGTTTAAACCACGTTAACACAGATCATTCTGGAAGGTACCGGCAAGGCAAGTGGGCTCTGTGGGTGCAGCATTTCAGCATGGTTACGTTGATGAAAATTTTCATTACGGTAAGTACAATGTTGGAGTGAATGGCGAGGTCACCTTTTATGTACCCAAAAATGATTCCCTATTTTCACGCCAGTGGACACATTCACTATGGAATATGTACAGGACAGGCTTTCCCTATGTAAACGTTACACAGGGAAGCACAAACTTTTAGAGTAGTGGATAGGAGTGTGGACACGAATATGAGTGCCAAACGATGGACGGGTGTGGTCTGACATGGGCATTAAATAGACCATAAATGTATCAACAGGGATAGCCAGGATAGAAAGAAGCTTTCAGTGAATCCATTCTCTCCATCCACGCCTTTTCAGTGTGCCATATACCTATGGAAAAGCTTTCATCCTCAGAGAATCCTTTGAGAATGTTGTCCTTAAAATTCGAAAGTGCCACTGGACGGGTTTAAGGAGGTTTAATATTACCTATATACTCATAAGAAATAAGTGCAGAATAGCATTACATGTATAGACACATAATACACCCAATTTGCAACGCCCTTTGCTTAGATTTGAGACCTATGAAAATTGCAAAACATGTAGATTGTAGAAGGGGCTGGTAATGTAGCTGCGATATGCTAAAAATATGATTTTCATTGAAAAACAAATTATATAACGCAAAAATTATCAAAGAACGACTTACTACCAATTACTGGTGTTACCATGATAACTTAGCGGATAACTTGCATCAGAATGGTACGATAGGGAAAATTGTTAAACAAAAAATCTTATTCATTTGGAAATTTGGTGACATAACAGAATCTGCGATGTAGTTTATCAGCGTGCAGAATGATAGCTAGGTCAAAAAGGTGACACGAATGTTGGTATAAAAGAGTGTGGCGCAGGAGAAGTCTTTACACTGATTACAGTCAGTTGACCGAAAATGGCTAAGTTTGTCGTGTTATTCGTCGCAGCTTTGGCTTTCCAAGTAAGTTTAAGTTTTATTTTTAATTTAATCGATTTTAACGAGACTTTCTCAACAGGCCACTTTTGCTTTCCCCAAATACTTTGAGGAAGGAAAACTCGTCAACTACTTGGACGAAATCCAAACCGAAGTTAAGGATTTGACTCTTTTCCTCCGCAACGATTTCCCCGAAAGCCATTTCGCCGTCAAGACCATCACCTGGCAATTCCGTCAACTTGCTGTTGTTGTTGATGAAATCATCAACAAGCTCCACGAAGAAGTAAAAACAGTTACATAAACTTTTGATTTTTTGCTAACTACAGTGCTTTCAGGTCTTCATTCATGAAGTTGAAGGTCACCATGTCTTCAAACAAGTCACCTTCATGCTTAGAGAAATCCACTCTTCCCTCAAGAAGATGACTCTTTTCACCGAAATGTCCGACCTTCACGAGGTCAAGAAAGACTTCATCCTCTGTCTCGAAACCGTTTACGAAAACATCGAGAAATTGGTCCGTCTTACTTACACCACCTACCCCGAATTCCGTTTCACCCTCAAGTATCTTCTCGTCGACTTCATGACCACCCTTCACCACATCCGTTCCCACTTCGAACATTTGATGAAGACCGTCGAAGTTGAATTCACCCCAAAACACTTGATCACCATGATCCACGAATACACTCGTGAATGTACCGAAATGATCAAGGAATTCAACCACCCCATGCAAATGAAAGTCGCCCTCCGTGGATATTTGAGATACGTTCGTGAAATCGTCTACCTTTTGGAAAAAGAAGTGAGTTATTTAAATTTCGGGATTTACAACCGTATACTTATTGGGTTTTAATTTTTAGACCATCGTCGGAGAGAAGGAATTCGATCTCCTTATGCACACCCTCACCAACAAACTTCGTGAAATCGTCTTCCCACTCATGGAACTCACCATGACCGAAGAAATGATCGACATGAAAGTATTCAGAACCAAGTTCGTCACCTACCTTTTCGACATCGTTGGAACTTTCGAACAAATGATCCAATACTGCGAAACCAAGCATATCCGTAAGTGTTACGGTCAAAGTATTATGGCCACAAGCTTATGGTTTTAATTTCAGCCGTCGAAATCAAGTACTTCATCGAAAAAATGATGTACAACTACTTGTACGCCGTCAAGAACGTCTGCTACGAAATCAGATTCGGTTCCAAAATCGGTTTCTTCATGCCAGAATACTACACCATGAACTACTACGGCAAATACGGATACGGTCTCTACGAAACCATGTTCCGCAAGCACTTCTTGAATTACGACATGGGAATGTACACCCTTTTCCCAATGCACAAATACTTCATGGGCAAATACGAAAAAATGTACACCCCAATGTTCACCAAGATGCACGATTTCGATATGGAATACTACAACAAATACGGAATGGAAATGTTCTCCCGCAAATACGGAATGAACAAATACTTCAAGGAAATGCCCTTCGAATTCGAAAGCAAGACCCCCAAGGAATTAGTTATGCACATGGAGATGCTCGTCAAGCGCGTCGTCGAACAATTCGAATACAGAACCATGAACGTTAACGACGAATCCACCCTTTACTACATTCGCGAATTCCTCACCTGCCTCGACCTCATCTACAACAGACTCGAATCCGTCACCTACACCGACATGATGGTCAGAGAATTCCTCATGAACCTTAAGGAAATGAAAATGGAACTCGAAAAGATGATCTCCATGCGCATGTTCCACAACGTTCACGAAATCAGAATGTACTTCGTCCGCTCTATCAAGATGGTCGCCACCGAATTGTACAGAATCGTCATGGTTGAGAAATTCGAAACCAAACACTTCGACCACGAAATGCTCAGACACATCCTCGCCGTATACATGAACTTCCTTACCAAATTCCACACCAAATACTCCGTATATGGTAGCGAATACATGATGCCCACCACCTTCGGCCTTAACACCCACAAGGAAATGATCGTGCGTATGCACACCCTCACCGAAAAGATCATGGAATCCTTCAAATATGACACCGTTGAAATGAAACATATGACCGTCCTCTACATCCGCAACTTCATCGAAATCATCGATTACGTCATCGAAAAAATGCACATCACCGTAAGTTACTTACCCGCCCTCATTGTAAAGTGCCCAATTTAAATCTCTCTCATTTTATTACAGATGATGGGCAAACTCGTCCGCGACGAAACCGTCATGCGCGATATCTTCATGCATCTTAAGCAAATGAGAACTGAATTCGAACACCTCCTTACTTTCGATACCATGGACATGCACAAGATGACCATCCGTTTCGAAGAATGCTTGAGAATGTTCACCATGCAAATGGAAAAGTTGACCATGTTCGAAGTTGAATACCCAATCTTAGTCAAAGAGATCTGCATGCGTTACGTCATGACCCTCGAAAACTTCTACCACAAAATCTCCATGCGAGGAATGGAAGTCTTCCCCACCAAGAACTTCAGAACCATGTACCACGATGTTGACATGAAGAGAATGATGCCATTCCACTTCAACCAGGAATTGAAGTACTAAATAACCAAAAGATACACTGTAACACCTGAAATTCAATAAATTTCTGTTTTGTCATCAGTCTGAGTTTTCTATACGCAAATTTCGTTGTGACAATATCTGAGTGACCTACCCTTACCTCTTCTCTTCTACAAGTAATTGCTTTTTGTAGGATAATTATGTCTGTAAAGTATAGAAGGAGGGAAGGAGACTGTTTTATATTTAACGTGGTCATTACAACCACTACAAAATTTTATTTACTGTCTTGTGTAACAAACATTTTCAAGTGACAGAACGCGCTTCGCCTCAGAAAACTGGCTAGAGCTATCGTCCGATGAACACTGCCTCATTCGGCATTGTAGTCAATACTAGGATTCTCTTCTATTTCTGTGATAGAACTTTTCCAAAAGTATGTAACTAGGTACATTTGTTTCCCCAGAATGGATTCGAATCCAGAATATTTTCGAAAATGCCCTTTTATGAAAAAGTATTCCTTGATTTATCAAGTCACGTCCAAAAATTCGCCGTTAAGGTGGCGTTTACATTGAAAAATTGGAAATTTGTTTTCACAATAACTGCCAAACTGGGTCCAAAAAGTTTAAACCCTTAACAACCATCGCTCGTTAACAGAAGTTAATTTTATTTACTTCGAAACAAAGTTATTGAGGAAATCGCAAGGCCCACCTTTGCACTTTTTGTAAACACCATCTGCAGGTTGCTTCGCCTTGCCAAATGCATTCACGAGAACTCTCACCAAGCAGGGCCGGACTGGGTGGGTAAGGGCCCCGGGCGCTCCATGACCAAAAGGCCCCCCAAACTCATGGACTCCCCCCCCCCCTCCCGAAAAAGAAGACAAGGGATTTGCAGATTTTTTTAATTGTATTTCAAACAACTTGCCGAACAGTATTGCCACACGTACGCCACACGTTTGGATTGAGCGAGGAGGGGGGAGCGCTGCCGCAGCAAGCGAGCGAGCCAAGTTGACTCGCTACTCCACATCGCGGAGCCTCGGGTAGCTGGGTTAGCGCTTAGGGGGGCCCCGCGGCGGAGGCTCCGTTTCGCGGTTTCACGAGGGCCTCGTCCAGGGTCCCCGATGGCGCGGGGCCCCGGCCGCTCGGGCGGCCTAGCGGCCTGGGCCAGTCCGGCCCTGTCACCAAGAGTATTTATATTGATCACTCTAAAATGGAATGTATTTTTTCCGGATTTTATAGAGACAAGTAAAGTTGAAATTACTGAGGTTTTAAGTGTTAGAGCAGTTTAGGCACTACATGCCATCGACATTCTTCGGGACGTGAAAGAATTAGAGGGTGGAATTTTCTAATAAATTATCTTTGATGGAATTGAAAAAATCATTGCACGATCGTCACGTGCGCATGATTTGAATTGAATCCGAAAATGCCTGTTGCCAAAGCGACGTATTGACCGTGGAAGTGACGTATTTAAAATGGCGGTTAATTTGGCAATTTTTTAAATTGGGCATTATTATAACCCCCCGGTGA
This sequence comes from Photinus pyralis, assembly GCF_008802855.1. Taxonomy (NCBI): domain Eukaryota; kingdom Metazoa; phylum Arthropoda; class Insecta; order Coleoptera; family Lampyridae; genus Photinus; species Photinus pyralis. Next base: position 13,710,517 of record NW_022170250.1, read on the forward strand.
CATAGAAACGTGACGCATATATCTAAAGGTACACGTTTTCAAGCATTGGATAATCCAAGAATACACTCTACTTTTCAAATACTCGAACAATTGCAAGAGTTACCACTTGTTTCTTATTTGGCAAAGAAGAAACCGAACTTTAAAAGCCAGTAGATGAATCCTGAGACGATGATTCCAATCCTATTAACTACGAGGAAATACCAAAAGCAGTGCTGGATTCGCGAGGGTGGAGAACATGGCTTTTATCATTTTTAGAGCAAATAAAGTAAAACAAACAACGGCTGGACTTAATTTAAGAGGAAAAAATCAACTTTGATCCTGATTCCTTACCATATATACAGTGTATACCACGGGAAACGGATTTCTCGCGAAGGATCCACGAGGCCTTGAAATTAGCGTTCAACAAACTACTCCAATCTCTTTTTACTATCTACCATACCCTCCTATGACTTTATAATAAGCAATTAGAGTTACTCAACCCGTGCAGTAACAGGAAACCTTTTTTTTTCACTTTTGATGCGAATATCAAAGTCCAATTACTTTAATTTCCGAGTCAAGTAGTGCCATTTTACTAACGAGTTTTGTATTAAATTTTATCCAAAATCGTATTTTAATATAAAATTTCTATTTTCATATAACTTTTACCCAAAATCGCCGTGAAACGTTCATTTTCATGCGCCTACTTTCTGTCAGTAAATTTTACCCAAAATCGTCATGAAACCTTCATTTTCATGCCTACTTTATGTCAGGAAAGTGTTAGTTTCCATGACGGAGGCAGACCAGTCTAGTTTTCCTGCCGCCTGTCACTTTACCGGCCGCACCTGTCACTTTACCGGACGCACTTGTCACTTTACCTGCCGCACCTGTCACATTGCTAAATGTTTATAATGACTCCTGTCATCATTGACAGATTGGCATTAATCAAAAGTTCTATATGAAAGTTGAAATTTTATACGATTTCGGGTAAAATTTAATACAAAACTCGTCAGTAAAATTGTACTACTTCCTCGCCAGTATAATGTGTCATGTTCCTGACTTTTATGTAAATTAAAATTAAATTAAACTATTGATTAATGTCAATCTGTCAGTGATGACAGCAGTAGTCATTAGACATTTAGTGAAAAGTGACAGGCGACAAGAAAAGTAGTCTGGTCTGCCTCTGTCAGTTTCCTGACTTACAACAGTCATGAAAATGAACGTTTCATGACGATTTTGGGTAAAATCCATTTTTCCATTACGTCTTATACGAATACTTAGTAGTTAAGGTATAGCATAAGTACCTATACACTACGCAATAAATAATGCTATGGTAGGTATATCGTTACCTTCATATTTACTTGTTACTAGAGTCAGTATACCTATGACAACGATAAAAATTTGAGGGGGTAAGACTGTAGAGGGACAAAAAACTATTACTTACATCGTATCACCCTGACAACAATTTGTTAAACTTTAGTCTGGTGAAATTTCTGATTTTTGATCTCGCAGAGATTACTTTTTTTTATCGTAAATTGGGTACACCACGAAGAGAAGTGTATAGTTCGTTGCAACCTAAATCTTGCAGGTAGTACAAAATAGGGATTGTTCTATTAGACAGCGATCAAAGACAAGCCCTAAGATGATTTGTTTCAGAATACTAAAGAAGCCAGCCACTTGCAAAAGGTTAATTAAAATGATACTCCTTGCGTTTATCTGGGTGCGAAAGTGATAGCGATGGTCGAAAGGTTAAACGTGATAAGTCGACATTCAGTATAAAATCGGCCGAGTGAGCTGTGATAGTTACATTTGGTTCAAGCAAGTTGACCGAAAATGACAAAGTTTGCAGTGTTCTTCGTGGCAGCTTTGGCTTTCCAAGTAAGTATTCAGCGAACTTATAATTGATAATTTTTCCTGACCGACCTTTTGTTAATAGGCCACCTTTGCTTTCCCCAAATACTTTGAGGAAGGAAAACTCGTAAACTACTTGGACGAAATCCAAACCGAAGTTAAGGATTTGACTCTTTTCCTCCGCAACGATTTCCCAGAAAACCATTTCGCCGTCAAGACCATCACCTGGCAATTCCGTCAACTTGCTGTTGTTGTTGATGAAATCATCAACAAGCTCCACGAAGAAGTGAGTAATGAGTAAGCCTAGTAAAAGACTATCGTAACCAATTTCCTTTTAGATCTTCATCCACGAAGTTGAAGGTCACCATGTCTTCAAACAAGTCACCTTCATGCTTAGAGAAATCCATTCTTCCCTCAAGAAGATGACTCTTTTCACCGAAATGTCCGACCTTCACGAGGTCAAGAAAGACTTCATCCTCTGTCTCGAAACCGTTTACGAAAACATCGAGAAATTGGTCCGTCTTACTTACACCACCTACCCCGAATTCCGTTTCACCCTCAAGTATCTTCTCGTCGACTTCATGACCACCCTTCACCACATCCGTTCCCACTTCGAACATTTGATGAAGACCGTCGAAGTTGAATTCACCCCAAAACACTTGATCACCATGATCCACGAATACACTCGTGAATGTACCGAAATGATCAAGGAATTCAACCACCCCATGCAAATGAAAGTCGCTCTCCGTGGATATTTGAGATACGTTCGTGAAATCGTCTACCTTTTGGAAAAAGAAGTAAGTTATTTAAATTTCGGGATTTACAACCGTATACTTATTGGGTTTTAATTTTTAGACCATCGTCGGAGAGAAGGAATTCGATCTCCTTATGCACACCCTCACCAACAAACTTCGTGAAATCGTCTTCCCACTCATGGAACTCACCATGACCGAAGAAATGATCGACATGAAAGTATTCAGAACCAAGTTCGTCACCTACCTTTTCGACATCGTTGGAACTTTCGAACAAATGATCCAATACTGCGAAACCAAGCATATCCGTAAGTGTTACGGTGATAGTACGATGGTCACAAGCTTATGGTTTTAATTTCAGCCGTCGAAATCAAGTACTTCATCGAAAAAATGATGTACAACTACTTGTACGCCGTCAAGAACGTCTGCTACGAAATGAGATTCGGTTCCAAAATCGGTTTCTACATGCCAGAATACTACACCATGAACTACTACGGCAAATACGGATACGGTCTCTACGAAACCATGTTCCGCAAGCACTTCTTGAACTACGATATGGGAATGCACCCTTTTCCCAATGCACAAATACTTCATGGGCAAATACGAAAAAATGTACACCCCAATGTTCACCAAGATGCACGATTTCGATATGGAATACTACAACAAATACGGAATGGAAATGTTCTCCCGCAAATACGGAATGAACAAATACTTCAAGGAAATGCCCTTCGAATTCGAAAGCAAGACCCCCAAGGAATTAGTTATGCACATGGAGATGCTCGTCAAGCGCGTCGTCGAACAATTCGAATACAGAACCATGAACGTTAACGACGAATCCACCCTTTACTACATTCGCGAATTCCTCACCTGCCTCGACCTCATCTACAACAGACTCGAATCCGTCACCTACACCGACATGATGGTCAGAGAATTCCTCATGAACCTTAAGGAAATGAAAATGGAACTCGAAAAGATGATCTCCATGCGCATGTTCCACAACGTTCACGAAATCAGAATGTACTTCGTCCGCTCTATCAAGATGGTCGCCACCGAATTGTACAGAATCGTCATGGTTGAGAAATTCGAAACCAAACACTTCGACCACGAAATGCTCAGACACATCCTCGCCGTATACATGAACTTCCTTACCAAATTCCACACCAAATACTCCGTATATGGTAGCGAATACATGATGCCCACCACCTTCGGCCTTAACACCCACAAGGAAATGATCGTGCGTATGCACACCCTCACCGAAAAGATCATGGAATCCTTCAAATATGACACCGTTGAAATGAAACATATGACCGTCCTCTACATCCGCAACTTCATCGAAATCATCGATTACGTCATCGAAAAAATGCACATCACCGTAAGTTACTTACCCGCCCTCATTGTTAAGTGCCCAATTTAAATCTCTCTCATTTTATTACAGATGATGGGCAAACTCGTCCGCGACGAAACCGTCATGCGCGATATCTTCATGCATCTTAAGCAAATGAGAACTGAATTCGAACACCTCCTTACTTTCGATGCCATGGACATGCACAAGATGACCATCCGTTTCGAAGAATGCTTGAGAATGTTCACCATGCAAATGGAAAAGTTGACCATGTTCGAAGTTGAATACCCAATCTTAGTCAAAGAGATCTGCATGCGTTACGTCATGATCCTCGAAAACTTCTACCACAAAATCTCCATGAGAGGAATGGAAGTCTTCCCCACCAAGAACTTCAGAACCATGTACCACGACGTTGACATGAAGAGAATGATGCCATTCCACTTCAACCAGGAAATGAAGTACTAAATAATCAAAAGATACACTGTAACACCTGAAATTCAATAAATTTCTGTTTTGTCATCAGTCTGAATTTTCTATGCGCAAATCCCTGTATTATGATAAGGCAAATTTCGAGTGATCTATACCCTTACTTCTTCTCTTCCACGAATAATTGCTTTTTATAGGAAGTATGTCTTTAGTTATAGATGGAGGGAAGAAGTCTGTCTTACAATGAAAGTTGTTTTTACTTCAACCTAGTCTATAACTTTTGATTGAGAAGTCTGATCGAAAAAGTACGAATTGATTTGGATTCTACGCACCCAAATTAATAAGAAAAAGTGTTTTCCCGAGAAATTTTGGTGTAGTCGATTTTTGATAAAAAAGGAAGGTTATACACTGCCTTTTTTGAGCCCCGAAAAAAAAATTGTCTCAGATCGACCCGGAAAAAAAATTTCTTATAGAATGTGGCCTGTAGAATCCATAACTTCAAACAGTTCCAAGATTGGGCTACTAGTTCAAAAGTTACAGCCCTTTGAATTTTTTTTCGAAATTGGTTTCTTCAACTTTAATTACAACCAATAGAAAATAAGCGTATTAAGTCTAATGGATTTTTTGTCACAGTTAAATTGGGTACCTACTACCGTATGCTATCCAAACCGATCTGAGGTTTGACACTAACCATGGTCACCAATCTTGATGCTGATTTTAACGTCAAACACGATTAAATTGAACAAGGAATCAGAACAAAATTAATGGAAATAATATAGGAAGAATTTGATACGTTTTAACCTTAAATTCCCAAAAAAATCTTCGATTGTTTTATTAGAGTTTGTTACCTTAATACATTATTTATGACAATAGAGAGATATAACTGAAATTTAATTTACGAAAGGCGAATGCGTAAAATTAACTTCTCCAAAAGTATGCAACTAGGTACATTCGCTTCAAAAAAATTCGTTCCCGGAATAGTTTCAAATCCAAAATATTTTCGAAAGTACTGAAAACTTCCTTGATATATCAAAATTCACACCCAAAAAACTTCACCGTTAGAAAATCCAATGCAGGTTGTTTCGTCTTGCCAAATGCATTCATCAGAACTCGCTACGAGGGTTGAAATTTCTGAGAGTTTAAGGGTTGAACCAGTTTAGGCACTACATGCCATCGAAATTGTACACGGTGTAATAATTAGAGGGTGCAATTTTCCATATCTATGGTGGAATTGAAATAATTAATTAATATTTTATTACCACCCGCGCGTTACTAAGGAAGGCATTGGAGTAAAAAATTATCTTTTTTTGACGGAAATACACGTTCTGAAGCACCAGGAATCCGAATCAAACAAAATCTCGATGATGTCGTTATGTCTGTCTGTACTCTCATTTCCGGCTAAATGGCTGAACCGATTGGAACTAAATTTGGTTCACGCATTCCTACACATAAAAGGTGAGGGGCTGGTATCTGCACTAGCCGCAGCAAATTTGTTTACATGCAATGACTGGCTACTATATCAGCTACTTAAGACGATACAAATGTTGCCGAGAAAGCACTAGGTCTTGGCGGAAGGGAAGAGTTTTACCTTTTTTAGGCTGTGCTCATTTGGCAAAGGTTAAAAATATCTGATTATCAATGGACATTTCTTCTACTGATGCTTTATACATATCCAGCAAAAGTTCGGGAAAGTTTGTTGTTTAGTAATGGGCTATACAGTAGGGATGTAACGGAAGTGGTTACATCGGAATCGAATTCGGAAGCGGAGTTTTTAAATTTGGTTTATCGGAGCCGAAATCGGAATCGGAATCGAAAGTGCAAAATCAATCGGAAGTTCCGCTCTTTCGGAATCGGAACCGAAGCTCCGTTACATCCCTACTATACAGTACTGGATTGGCGTACTTTGAAGCCCGAATTTGCTTCGAAAATGTAGGCATTCTCGAGCGATATCAGAAAAAATTAATTTTTTAAATCTTAGTTTTATTATTGAGTTGGGTAAAAAGTTATCCTAATTGTCTAGAATGACCCACTTCTTTCTTACGACTGTAGCACGATACTAACAACAGTGTGTCACTTATTGGTCAATTAACTGAAGAATAAAGTGAAATACGCCTTTTAGACGACCTATGCAAAAAAATGTAAAAATACGTTTTCTGGGGGGCCCACTTTTTGACTACGAATACTAGTTAAGGCATGGCATAGTACCTACTTAATGCACAATAAATAATGCTATGGTAGGTTGTTACCATCATATTTACTTCTTATTAGAGGAGAACGATACAAATTTGAGGGGGTGAGAGGGACAAAAACTATTGCGTTCGTCGTATTACCCTGGCAACAATTTGCACACGCACTTGTTAATCTTAAGTCTGGTGAAATTTCTGATTACTGACCTCACAGAGATTACTTTTTTTTATCGTAAATTGGGCGCACCACGAAGAGAAGTGTATAGTTCGTTGCACCCTAATTTTTGCGAAGAATAGAAAATGGGAATTGCTCTATTAGATCGCTGCCGCCAAACCCTAAAATCATTTGTTTCAGAATAATAAAGAATCCAACCATCTGCAAAAGGTTAATTAACGATACTCCTTGCGTTTATCTGGGTGCGAAAGTGATAGCGATGGTCGAAAGGTTAAATGTGATAAGAAATTTAGTATAAAACCGCTCGACTGAGCTGTGATAGTTACATTTGGTTCAAGCAAGTTGACCGAAAATGGCAAAGTTTGCAGTGTTCTTCGTGGCAGCTTTGGCTTTCCAAGTAAGTAATCGACTGAACTTATAATTTATCATTTTTCCTGACTGAACTTTTGTTAACAGGCCACTTTCGCTTTCCCCAAATACTTTGAGGAAGGAAAACTCGTAAACTACTTGGACGAAATCCAAACCGAAGTTAAGGATTTGACTCTTTTCCTCCGCAACGATTTCCCAGAAAACCATTTCGCCGTCAAGACCGTCACCTGGCAATTCCGCCAACTTGCTGTTGTTGTTGATGAAATCATCAACAAGCTCCACGAAGAAGTGAGTAATGAGTAAGCCTAGTAAAAGGCTATCGTAACCAATCTCCTTTTAGATCTTCATCCACGAAGTTGAAGGTCACCATGTCTTCAAACAAGTCACCTTCATGCTTAGAGAAATCCACTCTTCCCTCAAGAAGATGACTCTTTTCACCGAAATGTCCGACCTTCACGAGGTCAAGAAAGACTTCATCCTCTGTCTCGAAACCGTTTACGAAAACATCGAGAAATTGGTCCGTCTTACTTACACCACCTACCCCGAATTCCGTTTCACCCTCAAGTATCTTCTCGTCGACTTCATGACCACCCTTCACCACATCCGTTCCCACTTCGAACATTTGATGAAGACCGTCGAAGTTGAATTCACCCCAAAACACTTGATCACCATGATCCACGAATACACTCGTGAATGTACCGAAATGATCAAGGAATTCAACCACCCCATGCAAATGAAAGTCGCCCTCCGTGGATATTTGAGATACGTTCGTGAAATCGTCTACCTTTTGGAAAAAGAAGTGAGTTATTTAAATTTCGGGATTTACAACCGTATACTTATTGGGTTTTAATTTTTAGACCATCGTCGGAGAGAAGGAATTCGATCTCCTTATGCACACCCTCACCAACAAACTTCGTGAAATCGTCTTCCCACTCATGGAACTCACCATGACCGAAGAAATGATCGACATGAAAGTATTCAGAACCAAGTTCGTCACCTACCTTTTCGACATCGTTGGAACTTTCGAACAAATGATCCAATACTGCGAAACCAAGCATATCCGTAAGTGTTACGGTCAAAGTATTATGGCCACAAGCTTATGGTTTTAATTTCAGCCGTCGAAATCAAGTACTTCATCGAAAAAATGATGTACAACTACTTGTACGCCGTCAAGAACGTCTGCTACGAAATGAGATTCGGTTCCAAAATCGGTTTCTTCATGCCAGAATACTACACCATGAACTACTACGGCAAATACGGATACGGTCTCTACGAAACCATGTTCCGCAAGCACTTCTTGAACTACGATATGGGAATGCACACCCTTTTCCCAATGCACAAATACTTCATGGGCAAATACGAAAAAATGTACACCCCAATGTTCACCAAGATGCACGATTTCGATATGGAATACTACAACAAATACGGAATGGAAATGTTCTCCCGCAAATACGGAATGAACAAATACTTCAAGGAAATGCCCTTCGAATTCGAAAGCAAGACCCCCAAGGAATTAGTTATGCACATGGAGATGCTCGTCAAGCGCGTCGTCGAAAACTTCGAATACAGAACCATGAACGTTAACGACGAATCCACCCTTTACTACATTCGCGAATTCCTCACCTGCCTCGACCTCATCTACAACAGACTCGAATCCGTCACCTACACCGACATGATGGTCAGAGAATTCCTCATGAACCTTAAGGAAATGAAAATGGAACTCGAAAAGATGATCTCCATGCGCATGTTCCACAACGTTCACGAAATCAGAATGTACTTCGTCCGCTCTATCAAGATGGTCGCCACCGAATTGTACAGAATCGTCATGGTTGAGAAATTCGAAACCAAACACTTCGACCACGAAATGCTCAGACACATCCTCGCCGTATACATGAACTTCCTTACCAAATTCCACACCAAATACTCCGTATACGGTCGCGAATACATGATGCCCACCACCTTCGGCCTTAACACCCACAAGGAAATGATCGTGCGTATGCACACCCTCACCGAAAAGATCATGGAATCCTTCAAATATGACACCGTTGAAATGAAACATATGACCGTCCTCTACATCTTCAACTTCATCGAAATCATCGATTACGTCATCGAAAAAATGCACATCACCGTAAGTTACTTACCCGCCCTCATTGTAAAGTGCCCAATTTAAATCTCTCATTTTATTACAGATGATGGACAAACTCGTCCGCGACGAAACCGTCATGCGCGATATCTTCATGCATCTTAAGCAAATGAGAACTGAATTCGAACACCTCCTTACTTTCGATGCCATGGACATGCACAAGATGACCATCCGTTTCGAAGAATGCTTGAGAATGTTCACCATGCAAATGGAAAAGTTGGCCATGTTCGAAGTTGAATACCCAATCTTAGTCAAAGAGATCTGCAAGCGTTACGTCATGACCCTCGAAAACTTCTACCACAAAATCTCCATGAGAGGAATGGAAGTCTTCCCCTCCAAGAACTTCAGAACCATGGAACGCGAAATGATGCCTTTCCGTTTCAATCGCTTCAATAAGTATTAATTCCGTTTGGGAACTGTGACATTTTGTAAAAATTAAACGATCCTAGAGCTTTTCATAGTTACACGTTTTATGTTGGAACCTCCTATTCCCATTGATTTTTTCCAAAATTTGAAGATGCATACAAATCAATAATGATTAATAATAATGAAGATAATAATAATGCATTTATTTTCACATCATGACAACTTCGAAACAAAGGCTGAGAGTATAATAAGGTGACCAAAGCAATTACCTAAGCTGTGTGGTGAAAATCACAGGGGATGTTGGTTCAGTCGTTGCAAATAAATGCAAGTTCTGATCTATACCACCAATTCCCTGAGGTTGTGTTTGCTAAACTTTATTTTTATTCCTTCCGTTTACTGACTTACATATACAGTATGTTCTACAAAAGGGACCCACGACTGTAGCGACTATAATTGTTTTTTTATTTCATAAAACAACATACAACGCAAACGCGACGCTTTCACTCTGAACAGTCCTGTGTTCAATGCAATTTCACGAACTTAACAACCATTGGGTTCAAACTTTGAACATATGTAGGTACAGATGTTTAAAGTGTGCAAATCTATCGGGAAAAAGATACGCGTAAAACCTTTGCGCTTGAGAATTGGCATGTTTGCAACCTGCGAATTGCACATTCACATCTGTAACTCGCTCAGTCAACCATTATGTATATGTATTAATTACTGAATGGTTTTTTTTAACTACTTTCCTCTAAATGGGGCTGAGTGCTATCAAAGATTAAGAAAAATCGTATCTCAAAGCCTTCCCCATAAATGTATTGTTGTGCTATTAAAACACGACTATAGTTTCGGCGATAATAGCCATCATCATCAGGTGAAATTTATTATTATTGATGGAAGGTGTTGTTCTAAAGGTTGAACATTGAAGACGGATTGAAAATGAATAGATGGTGCCTAATAGGCCACCCTCTTCGGTTTTAGAGCCTTTAAATGGTGCATTTAAATATTTGTCTGTGCCGTAAAATTTAAGTTTCAACACATTCCATCTTCAATGTGTCAAAAATTTCAAAAATGTAGTCAACCTTCTTTAATTAGTCAATAACTGTCCGGATGGTCGTCTTTAATGAGGCCACCCTCTCCGGTTTAAGAGCCCTTAATTTTGGCGTTGCAATATTCGGGTGTGCCGACAAAAAAGGTGTAACTTCGGCACCATCTATTCATTTTTAACCCGTCTTCAATGTAACCTTCACACAAAGCTTTACAACAACATCTTCCATCAATAGTAATTAATTTCACCTGATGATGGCGATTATCGCCGAAACTACGAGTATAGTCGTGTTTTAATAGTACAACAATAAATTTATGGGGAAGGCTTTGAGATCAGATTTTCTTAATCTTTGCTGAATTGTTCTAGTTTCTAAAACAGCATTTTTCTTAATGGGAAGTCACGTTCCAGTAGTTCTTCTACCTTACCACCTCTACTATTTCTAACCTATGAACCTCATACAGGACTGTGTGCATTGATCCAATCGATTTTCAAGATCTGCCCAATCATCCCTCGGTAGGTATCTCGACTGCATATTGATACCACACTCGGGTGAAACCGTCTCCTCATCCATCAGAGATGTAATACTCCACTTTCTTGATAGGGGTTGAGGTAGCGACTTTTTTCGCTTTGCTCCCCGAGTCTCCATCTACATATTGTCTGCTTCGGAGGTGCAAGAAGATTCAGTATACCAGGTTTGAACTTCTCCTCGCCGGCTTAGTTATTGGCTATCCTTAAAACAGGTCGAGGCTACTGTCAAACTATAGCGGAGAGTATTTCCATTAACGTTCCCATTTCTTCTTTAATAATTTTTCTAATTTCAGGGTCAATATGTTTGACAGATTCGGATGCCGCACCCCGTCTGGACGCAAATTATGAAAAACTAGTACACTAGAAATGGTTGGATAAATGCACTTAGTTTCAGGATTACGTAAACGCGAATTGTAAACGACACATAAAATATTAACAAGCCCATGATAAAACTGCAATTAACTTGAGAAGATTATAAGATCGCGGGGTCATCGTCAGTGCGATACATTATCGAAGTGTATCACTATAATTCCTTCCGAAGGAATGATAATTTTGGGTGTGTTTTTTGTCGCCGTTTTGACGTCAGAGGTTAAATAACACGAGCTTCTTTTACCATCCTCATTCTTCTCGTTTTAGGGCGTCTTCTCTGGAACCACCAAGTACGATGACGATTTCTCCTTTATTGAAGTATGGGAAGAAATCGAAGAGGAGATCAAGCAAGTTACTTTTCATTTGAGGAATTCCATAGAGGATCAGCGTGAGTATGTCCAGCCGGTTGTTGAGCAGTGTGAAAAGCTGGCAACTATCACCGGTAACGTGATTGGACAACTGGAGGAGGAAACGATTGATCACGAAATGGGGGACATAATCTTCAAGCGCGTGATGTACCTTTTTCACGAGGTGTACAACGCTTTACACCGCGTTGGCTTGCTTCACAACGGCTTTGAGTTAAAAAGCGGGCTAATCTACAACTTGGAGGTAACTAGCGAATACATGGAGCAGTTAGTTTACATCGCAAAGACATACTGTCCACAACTACGTGCCGTTTTGAGAACCCTATTGGTCGACATTTTAAGAGGCGTCCAAGGGTTTCCCAAACGTGCGGGAATACTAGAGCAAAACGTGATTATTTACGAAAGTCCAAACCGTATGGTATCCCAAATTAAAATACTCACCGAGGAGTTCATCCGTCTTCTCAATGAGTGCGAACACATCGAAGAAGCCCGAATGGTATTTCGCGGATTTACAAGATACCTACAAGAAATTGTCCAAAAGCTATATGTCGCCGCAATTCCGGACATTAGAGTCACGGACATTACTCAAAACTTAGAGTTGATGATAAAGACTCTCACCGAATTAATTTCACGAGAGAGTTCAAACATTGAGCGCTTTAAAAAAGAAATTGCCGTTGAATTGGGTGATGTGAACGAAGCATTTGAAAGATTGTTAGTGTTATTAAATACCGATGGCTGTTGTAAGTATTTGCTAAGCTCACACTTAACCTTCTTCCGTGTGCTTTCAGCGGCGGGCCTCAGGAGTTTTCTGGAGACCGTTATCTATTTCTACTACTATTCGATTAAACAAACTCATTTCGAAATTAGAACCGCATATAAAATCGCGTTTTATGGACGTGCCGAGTTTTCGGAAGGAGACGATTCTCTGGGAGGCGATCTTTTCGAAATTGCTACTCCAAAAGAGTCTGTAATCAAAATTCAAAGGCTCATCAAAGAGGTCATACCTATTGCTGATCGTCAGCAATTTGTTGAAACTCTCGAACGCATGGCTGCCAAAATTGACGCCGAGGTAAGGCATTTGACCGCACTATAGCCTTCTCACCTTGCATCAGATTAAAACAGGTCACTTATTACGCACGGAAATTGCAATGGGTGCACTCTCTCGGTTGTTGAAGACCCAGGCCAGTTCTAAGGGGGACCTTGCGGAAGTTGCTGAAACAGTTGCAGGCGAGCTAGCTAAGCTTGCCGTGATCGATAAGATGCAGAACAACGGCTTTGAGCATCTCTTACTGAAAGAGATTTGCATGGACTTTTTAGACTGCTTGCGTGGTGTCGTAGTATCTGCGGAAGCACTTGTTGCAGAGATTCAAAAAGTTGTCAGTTCCTTTAACAAACTAAACGATACCCTAATTACTGATTATTGCCTCCGCGAGTTTAGCAAGGTGCTCGAATATGTTTCGGACAAAATTGACAAAGAGGTACTTACCTACCTAAATTGGAACAACCCCACTATCATATTGTTACAGGTAAAAGTGGGGCATCTACCCAACACCGAAGAGATCATGCGGAAATTTTCTGCGTACCTAAAAATTGTGAAAAGCGGTCTGGATGGCGGCGGGGAGCGGTACGAGTTTCGTGACGTGGCTGGGATGGTGTCCTTGGAATTGGGTCAAGTGATTATGACTGAGAAGGCTCAAGGCGGAAAGTTCGAGGATCTCGTGCTCAAAGATGTTTGTCTTCAATTTTTGAACTTTTTCCGTAGCATTTCCTATAACCTGCAGTTGTACCATGACAAAATCGTTTAAAATTTTAAAATAAATTCATTATCACTATTACATTCCAACTGATATAATCAGGGACCTTTGCATTATGCGATATTAAATTTGCGGTCAGTGTCACAATGAGTGTGTTCGCCTTTGCGTTTCTTGTGGTGCTCGTTATTCAGGTGAGGCAAAATTCAAAGATAGGTCAAACTTATCGCGGTATTAGGCTTCCAGTGTGGAGATCAAGCAGATCGTTGCACAAATTGAAAATACTCAAAATAAGCTTCATTTGTACAACTCCACTGTGCAAGTTTTGAGTGCGATTAAAGAAAATTTGATTTTCAATCTTCAATGGCATGACGGCCTTAACTTAAGAGAACTGAAAAATATTTATGAATGTTACAAGAGCGAATATGAGGAGGTCATAGGATCTGATCTAGGACATTATTCGCCTTTGTCCGCTAGCACTGCTGCAATTGAAGTACTACCACATCCAACACCTGGTGAAGAATGGCGTATTCAACACGAGCTGGCTTACAATACGTGGCAGAAACTAGTTGCAAGCTTTGATCTAAATAACAAGCTAGCTCAAAAGGTAATATCGTGGCAAACGATGCAGGAATTACGGGATCTTCCAAACTTAAATACGGCCACTCTTCAATTGGAAGACCTTCGGATGATCGTCAACGGTGAGTCGCCTAAAAAACTTGCCGATGAACTTGTGGCCGCTCTTCGCATAGCCAAGCGATACCCTCGAATCGGCGCATTTCTCCAAGCTGTTGATACATTCGCCCATTTCATCCAGACCCGCCTACAGCACACCCCTAGTCACGCATCTCTCCTGGCCGAAATCTCAACCACGTTACTCAAAGTAATATCCGTAAGAACGCCGAATTTCGACGAATGTATAGACGCAACAGCCGAAGCAGTCCAAAAACTAGCAATCTTAGCCCAAGGCGAGCTCGAAGAAACCCCCCAATCCGCTCACGTCGAATTATTCATGGGAGGATTCAGCAATCTTCTTGTCATCTCCCGCAATCTTTTAACTGGCTCGAAGACATCCCACCTCGACTTTACGCTTGATACTCTCACGCACACAATCGAGGCCATCTTTCCGGGGAAAACACTGGTAAAGCAAGCGCTGGCAATTGAAGCTCTCTTTCTTAAGCGAAATTTGCTAATGTTTCACCACCATGCAAACTTCAGTTGCCTGAGGGACCTACACACTTTTAGGACAACACAAACTCGCCAGTTGATCTCGGAAATTTCCGCAGAAGTGCGACGCGCCGCATTTGCGGTGGAGGAAGAGAACCTCCTCCCATTACTACAAGCGTTAGCTGTAAGAATGCAAAATATTTTTCGGATGAGTCACGAGGACAACTTGCAAGTTTTATTTCTGCACACATGCTCAACGTGTACGGGGATTGAATTCATCGAATTGGCACAAAAGTTGGTCATTGGTAAGAAACAAGGAGCAGTAGTTCACATTTACTGGTTAATCTGTTGCAGATTCGTATAGCTCTCCCGCTAAAGGCAAGTCTGCAATGGCACTATTAAGGAGGACGCTTGGTGAAGTACAAGAGACGTGTCTCACACAACTTTGGCTTAATGAAATTGCATAAGGATGTTAATAAAATTATGAAATCCAAATTGTAGTTTTAGCATTTTTTCACACTTGCTTGTAACGAGAGCATTTACTTGCGTAAAATTTGTTGAGATTTTTCCCTTTGAAATATATGAGGAACAAAAATTGCCAAAGTTTCAAGAACATTCCACCAAACAAAATATTACTCCTAATTGCTTCGAGTATTTAATTTGTCGATTGTGAAACTACTTAGTAACGAAGCGCCCAACTTCTAGATATTTAGTTTCTTAAGATTCCCAATGTCATTGGAGTGGCATTTTTGTAAGGGCGATTCGATTCCTCCACAGAATTTGCGTCAAGTCCTTCTTTTGGACCTTCCTATAGCGGAACTGTACGCGGGTAGGGCGCTTCTGTACTCCTTCCATGTTTCTTTGCGCATCTGTCGGTTTTGTTGAATAGTCTTCTGACTTATATTAGCCCTCATATACATGCCATTTAGTTAAGTTTGTCCCAATTAGCGGAGTTGAGAGAGTAATACCTCCAGCATAATTTTTTTTGAGAAAGGTGGCTTTTTTGCTCCTGTTTGCTATTTCAAGTGAGGTACTACAAAATACCCCTACTGCATGACGAAACTGGGTTGCCGGGAGCACTGTTTTTGATATGTTTTATGGTTTGTAGTCTACAATTCGAATAGCCCTAATATGAAATGTTTAGAAATAAATTCCTTTTGTCAGTAATAGTTTCACAAGCTGGATTTAGTCAATAATAGTACACAAATTTACTCATAACATAACTTTTCTGTTACTCCAAAATTAGTGCAACACAGTTCCTAAACATTCAATTGTATTCACTTCCGCTTATTAACTAAAAACATTGCTCCCCTATTCCTTATTTATCTGGCATACCCTTCGACTTAAATCACCCCATTATGATCTTACATTTATTTTAGCTATAAAATGTTAGTAGCACATTAACTTTTAATATCTAAATGTTAAAATTACAAGATTGATAATAGAAAAATAGCTTCATTAACATAATAAATAAGGGAATGTGTGAATAGAAAAATAACAAAACTATTTCTCATTCTCTTCCTTAGATACGTTTAACTGACTAATTTTCTCTGTGACCTCCTCGGCGCACTTATTCAAATTGTTCTCCTTAAAATCGTTTATATAGAGATCACACTTGGTTTTTACAATATTTATACATTCCTCAAACTTCTCTTTGAACAGGTTCGCATCTGAAAATCGACCGTCAGTATTACGCTCCGCAAGTGAATGACTTACGTTCCACGCTAGCAAACTTGATAGCGAGACATTCCGACTTTATTTCCTCATCAGCAAAGTCGGCGGCTACGGTGTAGACAAAAGCTTTGTCGGTGCCCGCGCTCGGTTTCAGTTCCATCCAAGGTGTGATAAAGTGATTGGCGCAAACCTTGAAGGTTTTATCGCGTCTCATAACGATACGCACGCTATTATTCTGTTTGTGCTGCAAGAACTTCACCTCGCCGGTCCCACGCTCCTGAAATTATGACCGCAAGGTAAAGCTCAGTTATTTAAGATTAGTCCACTACCTTCCACTCGGGCCCTTCTTCATTTGATGAATCAAAACGATACAATTTCGCCCTAACTTTCAGCAGAAGATCTTGAGTTTCCTCGTCAGGTACAACCTTAACTTCTGGAAGAGTGATAATCGGTTCAAAATGTGGATCTACGTCAGTATCCGACGTAGCCGAACTACCACTAAGGGTACGATCTCTGGTGTTATTCTAAAACGTGGTGGTAATCAAAACACGTTGAGGTTATGTCACTTACAATCGCTTCGGTCATCTTTTGAGTTATCTCGTTAATTCGATTGTAATTTATTCTGTTAATTGCAAACTCTATTTTCTTTATCACCTTGAAGTGTAGACAGACATTTAAACAAAACAGTTGGAGATACAAATACAACAGTGTAATGCGGCTTTCAAATGCAGTGTTGCCAGATTTGGAAAATGTTGTGGCTTATGGCATTGTCAAAGACATGCCGCCATTTTTAACAATCGTCCCATTACCTAAATTTCTGTGGCCACTCAAAAGCTTTCCAGACTCCTTTTGGTAAAGAGTAGACTCACTTTACAACCATGGCGAGTCATTACGGGACTCTGGAAAACGGTAGAAAGATTTGTAGAGGTCTCCCGGGTAGCTATACACTTCAACGCATTCTAGGGGTTTTCCAAACTTAAAGCATTTCTAGAGCTATTTAGCCCTCTATCTGAGTTGCATAGGTCCTTCTCACAATGATCTGAACCCAGAAAATTTGATCTGTCTCTTTTAAAATCTGAGATTTCCTTCCCTCTCTAAAAGACGAGCCTTTAACGAGTCTCTAAATTCATTAAAGGTCTTCCTACGCCTTTAACGGTTCCTAACAACGACCAAAAGAACTCAAAGAGTCTAAGAGAATTTCCTAAACGCTTTTAGAGGAATTTTAGGAGTTTGCATGAGGCCCAACAAATTTTCAAGAGCTTCGAAGCGAGTCTAAGATTGTTCTATACGCTTTGACAGACTCTATTTAAGTTTCAGAGTCTTTAAAAATCCTGAATACTACTTAACAATTTTTAAAAGGTCTCTTTTAAGGAATTTCACGAGGCCTTGAGTACATTCGAAAACATGTATGAACGTTTAAAGCCGGAACCTGTAAAGAATATAAGACCTTAAGCCCTCCAAAGATGTTCAAGAGACTTTTCATCAACATTTAGTGTTTAAGAACCTCTTTAACGCGTTTGAAAAATGAAAACCGGACCATAAAGAGTCTTAAGACCATGGAGAAGCATTTATGAATTCTTAAGGCTTAAGTTCAAAATCTATTAAGAGCCTTTTAAATGTTTTTAGTCTTTATGAAGTTATTGTCGTTTATAAATCTTTGAAGCGTTTTTTATTGTGGTCTATTTAAAATTAAAAAAAAATGGATTACACTGTAGATCTTTACAAGTGTTAATCATGTTTAACAAATAGAACCTTTAAGAGGCTTTAATGATGTTTAACAGCATTTAAAAATGACAAATGGTCTCCAAGGGTTTCCAAGAGTCTCCCAATGATCCCAAAAAACGCCCAAAGAGATTCCAACGACCCTCGATAATTTTTTAAACCGTGACATTCTCTCTCCTCTCTAATAGCCCAGACTTCTCTGAGTCTTGAAGACAATTTACTAGCTTAACGGGTGTCTAAATCCATTGAAGGTCTTTAGAAGTATTTAAGAATCATGGACCGGGCCCCTAAAAAGACTCAAGAGTACACGAGAACACCATCAAGGCTTTTAGAATATTTAATCTTTGAGCCAAATATTTTCAAAACCCTTAAAAGTGACTTCAAGAATTTTCCAGGCGCAGCTCTCAAAAAATCTTTAATAACTTTGTTGCAAACGTTTTCATCGAAAATGCATATAAGTTCATCTTTTTGGCCATCCACCTTTCCACCTTTTAAAAGTATTTGAAATCTTTGAGCCATTTTGGAATCTCGTAGAAGTTTTATTACAAAATCGTATTGCTAATTTTGGAATGGTCTTATAATAAAAAAACACGTCTTTTACACTCTTCCAATAAAACGTCAAAGCAGATCAGCAGAAAACACGTAAATGAAAAAAAAAGAGATTGATCGATTTTATCAATCCGCATTCTTTAGAAACTTTTGGGCTCCACTGCAGCTTTTTAATTACTAAGCCAAATGTTGAGAAACCCCTAACAATCTGATGACGCGAGGGGTGGAACACTATAAAGATCAGTTCGACGGATTCTGTAGCCCATTTTCATTCAGCCGCCACTTGTGTGCAGTACCTACCGTAGTGAATCTAATATGTAAGTAATATTTCTTTTTAATTGACTATTTATTAATTAATTTATAATAATTAACGCCAAAGAAGTTCTTTCTCCAAGTTTTATCGAGGCAAATTGATGGTTACCTTACGAAATACCCGCGCTTTTTAACGGTTTTTTCTAAAATTTTCAAGTACCAATAGGGGTTGTTCTAAACTCGTCCACCCTTGGAATACCTAAATTTAATTATTATTATTTAGTTATTTTGTGAAAAAATCATCAATTTAGGCAATTATGGGCAAAAAAGTCGTTTTAATTTTTTCGTAACTGTCGACATCTCTCGGTGGAAAAACTTGAACAAAATGTCCGTTCCACCCTGTGTTGTTTCCACGTGTCTAATAAAATGTGAGGTTATTGTATTTGATCCCACTTGATTTCTTTGCTCTTATATTATTCTTTGTAGGCTTCTTTGCAAAAAAATGCCCTAATCCCAATCGAAGCAACCATCCGTTTTCTATTTTGTAAATTGTTGAAATATGCAAGTACCTGTGACAGGTAGAATGACAGGTGCACCTGTGGGTGTGTACCTACCTTTAGGAACAAAAGATCTTTATGTACCTAGTGTTATCGTATCTTTGTCAATTTCATTGAGCAGGTCACGGTGCACCCACTGACTTTTTTTATTATTTAGATCAGTGAGAGGCACCACAGCTAGTGACGCAATGCTGTACTAGTTGTCATTGTCATACTAACCGTATCACTAAATATTTCCTGTAGGAACACTACCCAAAGATTAACAAAGTTATATGTAAATAGCACGATGCTACCATAGTAGATAATTTCCGAACTTATGTAACTGATTTTTTGCTGCAATTATAATTCTTTTATTTTACGAGGTAGCGGTGATTTGTATCTGGCCTCTACCATTACAATATAAAGCGTCACAATACTTTGAAACCCAATTTTGAGAACATAATTTTATTATTGTTGTACTAGGGGTACCAGTCTGTTGCTGTACTGTGACCTTTTGGTCTACTGTGCAGTGTGCTTCCCGGTATTGTCTTCCCTTCAAGCATACCTGTATCTTTAACAAAGTTCAGGATTTTTATAGGGCGAAACTTCCTCTTCATTATTTTCTCATTTTCAAGTAGGTGCCCTTGCCTTTGTATTTCTTCTTCCATGCCACAAATTCCGCTGACAATGTTCCACCAGTTTGGTAACTTCTATCATAATTCTGTATTATAATACTATGCTTCTATATGTTTGGTGGCGGATAAGGTTGATTATACAAGGAGGTATGCGAGCATACGCCCCCTCGTGCTCCCATTTTGTCCACTGTTAAGCATTACTGTCACCAGGTCCCTGCCACATGCATGACCTGAGATTGATTTCCATTGCCACGCTCTTTTCAGTCCCAGACCTCATATTAGCCCTTTGTAGTTCCTAAGGTTCTTGTACCCGAATTACATCAATATGATGTTTGCAGATTAATTGGTCCTACTTTTACCATTAATAAAATAGTAAAATCGCGGGTTTACCTACTAAAGTGAGGTGGATGGCACAGTTGGTTGTGTGAGGGCCCCTCAACTGCTGTATTGTCTCTTCACACTCTATGCTTGCTATCTCCTCGCCTTCCACCTTCGTTTTGGAAAAGAGCTTGAACGTCGCCCCAGTGAATTTCAAGTAGGGTCGATGGTTGCTAGCCTGAAAACGCAGGTACACCATCTTGTGGTAGCAATTGAAACATTTGTACCGGATTATTGACTATAGTATATTTTGACGTATGTAATGTGACGTTTCATAGTGGTAACATATTGTTTTCTCATGGCCAACATTTTTATAATTCATTTATATAGTTATCAAGATCAAGAAAGAAAGAAAGTTTATTATTTTCCAAAGCACAAAAAAACAGAAAGAAAGAAATAAAAATAATACATTTAAATAATTTTAGAAAATATTAGAAGGTATACTTTATGCTATAGCAAAAAAACTTAAACTGTGCCTATTAAAAACAATCTTGTGTGTGCTTGTTGCAAGATACAAAATGTAGTGAATAACCCGGTACATCTGAAAAAGTAAAGTCGATTATTTTATGCATTACTAAGAAAAAAATAAAGGAGAAACGTCAATTTTGGCACTTTTTGTCCTATCCTTTATTTAAAAACAGGTTGATTTATAGCGCATTTCCTTAAGTGGTCGAAGTCGACCTTGGGTTGTACTTTCGTCTGTTCTTCAAAACACTATTTACTGGAGAGTATTCCTAGCTTAAAGTGATGGTAACAGGTCTTCTATAGAACCAACAAAATATCTTCTCCGTTCTCCCGTCTTTCCACCATTTGACTGCCCGCGACTACTTGCTTTTTCTCGTGCTTTACTGTTCATCTGAAATGTCTTTGACTGTTCACTATTCTGGAAATATCTTCAGATGAAATGTACAAAACCTTCTTGTCTGAATTCAGTTTCGAATGTTGCGGTGAGCCACGTCCTTTTTTAAATTCAGATAAGTTCGGGTTACAGCAAAAAGGGTTTGAAAGTATAACGTTGTGATCTTGCTTTCAGACAACTACAATGGAATTAAACTTAGATATTAGCACGTATACAAAATTCGAAAACCTCGACGCCTCCATCGAGCAATGCGACCAAGTGGAAACCCCTCCGGAAACGGAGAACCTGTCCGGATCATTCACTAGTTTAAGACTTGACGGTCAAGTACAAGTGCTTCCGCCCGTACGGAACATTAACGAACAACAGTATAGACACTTGCTACCCACCTGGTCTAAACGTGACGAATTCCTAACGACAGTTTCCCAACATTCGACGACGGCCGTGATTTCCGAACCCGGTTCAGATAGAAGCACACAATTCCCTCAGTACATTTTGGAGCAAATGCGTGCCGAAAGACGTCCGTGCAAGATTATCTTTTCGCAACCGCACCGTTTGGTCGCATTCGCTCTAGCCGAGAGGGTGAGCATGGAGCGTGGTGAAGCTTTAGGGAACACTGTCGGATATCAGATGCCTCTAGAGTCCAGTTACGGTTTAAGCGTCGCGTTAACGTACTGTACCAATGCGATACTGATGAAGACTCTCATGAACCGTCACCCGGACTATTTTCTGCAAGTCACGCATATATTCGTCGATGATATTCAAGATGAGGATAAGTTTCTGCTTCGTTGTCTCAAATCGTTACACCACCATCACGGTAGTTTAAAGATAGTACTAATGGGATACAAGTCGCACGTGGAACGTGCCCAATTTTTCTTCGACGACATCGGCGAGGTGCACGTGCCCGGTCGGCAGGGAGGATTGAAGCCGCTGTATCTTGCCGAAATCTTGAAAGAGATATCCTTACCTTTTGGATGCGACGATCACTACGACCCTGGCCAAATCAACTACGAGTTGATCGCGAAGCTGATCGATTTGATTTTTCATGGGAACCGAGGAACAACTTTGGTCATTTTGCCAAGTTATGAGGAGATAGTTGCCTGCAGGGAAAGTCTGATTAAGATGATCACATTCGACTTGAATCATTTACAGTTCGTCACCCTACACTCCAATATGTCTATTCACGAGTATCAAAACGCACGGAAATCAATCCGAGATATGTTTCAGGTCATTTTGGCGGAGAGCTTTGTGGAGAGCGGATGTGTGGCGTTGGATATCGTTTACGTCATAGACTGCGGAAGGGAAGTACGCAGAGTTTACAACAATGTAAGTGCCTATGTACTATTATCGTACTACACAACCAATTATTTCAGGCGACGCGCACCACTGACTTTAACTGCGGTTGGATTACCCGAGAGCAGTCCAACCAACGCGCCGCAATTGGCAATAATCAACTTTGCTTCCACCTGTGTGCAGAGGAATGTCTCGATTTGGCGGCGGAATACGATGGTCCTCCGCTTCACGTAAGTGGCGCACTTGGTCTGTTCGGATCGTTTCACTCTCACTTGCAGGAGATATGTTTGCAAGCCAGTAATTTGCAATGCGAATTTTACAATGTCTCCGAGTATTTCGCCTTTACATTCCGCAATGCAGTGCCAGACCTGATTCGCTTAGGCGCCATGAATAAAAGGGGAAAAATTACACCTTTGGGAAGGATGCTGGCTCAATTTCCCTGCGAACCGAGGCTGGCAAAAATGCTATGCTATGGTGTTGTGCTTAAGTGTTTGGACCCGGTTCTTAGTATTGTTGCTTTTCTTTTTTACAAGTAAATATTATTCATGTTTGGAACAAAACTGTCGAGACGGTGGGAGTACAATCAATTTTTTTTTCTAGAAATCCATTTCAAGATCAGGCTTTAGAGCGAGAGGGCTTGGATGTGGTACTTGGTATGGCAGGGAACCACTTAAGTGATCATCTGGTCTTACTTCGCATGTTCCAGCAGTGGCAGGTTTGTATATTTTCGTCTTAAGTTGTACCACTTTTTTTTTGTAGAATAGGAAAGCTAAACACACAACTTGCAACTCTAACAATTTTGTGAATTGGCACATAGTGGAAGTTGTACATCAATTTCGAACTCAATTCCTCTCCCAATTACGTGGACTAGGATTTGTGACGACCTATGGCGACAACGCAATTAAAGAAGTCAACGTAAACTCCTCGAACTGGGCTCTGATCAAAACGGCGTTGGCAGCTGGCTACACCGGACGGATTATGACGTAAGATTGTTGCTCTTTGTGTATCTGTCCCACGTTCCACGTTGCAGAAGCGAGCAGGAGATCAAGTATGGTAAATACTCCGCTCTTACTGCCAATGCCGTTTCCAACCTTGGTCGGCAAGTCTGTGTTATCTACGAGAAATTGGACAATAACAAGGTTGACGTAGCCAGCGTAGTTACGCCGATCACTGTAAGCTGTTGTGGTTCATCTCACTTGTGAGATTTTCTTCGTTTTAGGTGGCATTAGTCGACCACAGCGTGCGGATGAAACCCCTAACTGCCTCGCGGAGTTGCGACGACGTTCTACACGCTTTCTCTAACATAATCCACTTTTCGTACCTTTTTAGGGAAGTAATCGCCAAGAAAATTTGCAGCCCATTTCTCAAGCTAAACAATTTTGAAGCGCGCATTCTTCAATACGGCTGCAAGATTATTTCTGACGAAGAAGTTGAGGTTTTTGGCAACGGGCCAAGTTGTGTGGGAACCGTACCAAAGTCGTTTTCTAATCTTATCCCGAAATCAGCCGTACAACTCGTGATGGCGCCTCCCTTTCGCGCCACGGAAGAACGGGCATCGGTTTACTTTGTTATTAAACCGCCCAGCTTGGAAGTGATACCGCGCACGGCGACGAGTTCGAACTGGCGTTTTGCGCCGAAAACTGAAAAGCGCATGTTTCCCCATTTTAGGGTAAGTCCCAAATGCCCCGCAACCGATTTTATCTTCGTCGTTCCAGAATGGGCGCGACGTTATTCTCTTCTTTACCGCCGACAAGTTTGATTATTTTCAAGGAATCGCACAATTGACCGAAACTAACAATGGGGATGTTACCCAACCATGTCGCATACTGTGGTTGAGCAGTGTGCGAGTCAGTTTTGACCTCATAAAGCAACAGTAAGTGTATACTCAATTTCCACCCATCACACAATTTGCTAGTTTTCTTGACAAAATTAGAACTTCACAAGCGGTCCTTCCTTGCCTGGAAACCAGATAATATATTGACATAAACAGAAATTATTAATCAAATGAGAGTTGAATAAGTACTATAATTGTATTTTTCAGAAAAATTCGCAACTCATTCAACGATCACAAGCTTGTATGCAATGCGGAGGACGGGGATGAGGTCGAATTTTGGTGTGCCCAAAAATTTCGAGCTTTGTTTTACAATTAGTGTAGGTAAATTGTTATCATTTTTGTATATATGGTTTCAATTTGTTATAGGATTTAAGAGTTTATAAATTATTCTTTTACGCTCAAAGCGTGCGCAATATGTATAATAATAATTGTATCGAGAACTGGTGTTTAATTAATCCCGAATATTATTCGTTTAAATGTTTTATACAGGCTGATTCAAATTCGAGGACCACCATTGGGAATGGGGATCTCGGGAACTGTAAGAGAGTTTACATTTGGCAAAGTTGCGTATTTTGATGTTTGACAAAATGCAGTTTTAAAACTGGGAAAATTCCGACTACTTTCGGAGATAATCGAAATTTTGCAAAATCGTTTCTATTTTTTTACTGAAGTTATTGAAAACATTTTTTCAAAATAAATAACACATTATTATGGCAACTTTTTTCCCTCTATAAGATGCTAGTTTTAAATTTTAAATCCGACGTTTCGTCTCCGGTTAACCATCAGCAATAATGTTAAAATATCTCGAGAAATGTCTTCTACGTACGTAGTTTGTTTCGTTCTTTATAAATGAATAGCGCCATTTCTGATTAAAAGATATAGTCATGTTAAGGACGTGTTTCGAAAAATAAAGTCCGATAAGCAAGTGTTGAAAATCCCCAGTGCGCCTGGAACAGGAAGGGTGTTTCAAAAGCGTACGTCAGAAATATATAGCTTTAAACAGCGAAGTGAGCCAAAAAAACGTCAAAATAATTATCAACCAGGTGTCTGAATGATGCAATAGCCGATGGACACTCGAGATGCAAGAGATGTAATCGGAAGAAAATATCAATTTATTTTTATTGAAGTTTTCAAACAACTGACTAGTATTTTTTATCTAATACTAAGAGTAGCTGCTTATATTGTATGTACGGTCATTGGCATAAGTAATGATCGCCTAATAGGTAAACTTTGTATCATAATAAGCAACCAACAGGTTTATTACATGGAGCTCCGTCGGCTTTTTCAAGAAGTAGATACCTTTGGCGGTTTGCATTTCCATTGCAATGTATTCAAATGTTGGTTGCCTATGCTGTAAGATTTACTTATTCGGGGATCATTACTTTTGTCAATGACTGTACATCCAATACCCCAACTTTGTGCCAATCGGTGATTGAGAATACATAACAACAATACAGTAGTAATTATACCCGGGCCCGGGCTCTTTATATATATTCCGCTTTGGTGCTCGAACCAGCGACCATCGATTGTCTCTTGTTTTCCTTTGACACGGTACAATATTTGGTCTTTTAAAAACCTTTGCCTTTGGATATGTTTTTTTTACGAGAATTTTTGCGGAAACGTCTTTAAATATCTTTCAGCACAAGCCTTGTAGAGTTTCACGCTAAAGAAATACACCAGTTCCACCACACTGATTAGGCTTAATCCGATCGTCAGACTGAACATTCCTCCAAAATTACCTAGAGAAAGAAAGGCATACAAACTGCCGGCAAATCATATCAAACTTACTGACAATATCGAACCAATAGTACACAACGTCGTGCTCAAAAGCCACAACATTTTGAACATCGAAATATACGTGAAGGAGTGACTGATTTAGTGGCTTGTCACTGCAACCGAGTCCGATTTAGTGAATGGATATTCAAATCAACCCGGCCTTACCTCTCACCGAACAGTTCATCTGAATCTGTGCGAACAGTGTACGAAATCCCCCTGCAGTTAGGTACACAATGCAAGCAAACCAAGGAATCCTGTTTTTCAGCTTCCATGTCGTCACCGTTATAATCGAAGGGATAGTATCGTTCCCACTTATCTGAAACGGAAATGGGCAACGTTGCCTCAAAAACACACAATTCCCTTACGCTGATATTTGAACAAGCAAGGAAGGTCCTGAAAACTGCACTGAGGCACATCGTCCCCAGTGAATGTGTTCGCAAACATCAGGGGAATGCACTCGCACAAAGCAATCATGCTTTTCAATCGACAATTCAGCAAGCAATCACTGTGAGTTGAATAGTCACCGAAGAGGGTTTTGGATTCTTCAGGAAAAACACATTTACGCTAAAAGCTAAGGTCAAAGGACACCTGCAGGAACAATACTCTCACTTTTTGAATTGGATATTTTCTGACTTCTTCGGCTGCGTAAATCAGAGTGGCCGATAGCTTCACATACATTTCGACTCCAATCGGCACCAACCTTTGTTGCAAGTTTCCACTTACCATGTCGGGAAAATCTGACGGATTGAAGATGTCTACCTACAACAGCGAGATTTGTCATCACTGCCGCCAGTCCGTTACTAACAATTGCACCCGACGAAGAAAACAAAGTGTAAAAGTAATCAGAGGTATTGTGATTAATTTTCACAGATAAACCCTTCTTCAAACCTCCTCCTATGGACGTCAAGAAACGATAATTGTTTAATTTTCTGAAACCCTTTATAAATTTAATACCAAAAAATGATGGAGCATTTACATAATCTTGGTTGTAAAGTTAGAAAGGTGTTGGTTCCGTTTTAAGGGGATGTAATTGAAAGTACAGCAAAAACCTGCCATAGTCCGTTCGTTATTGAAGAGATCATTGCAGTCGTACTGTACTCCATTCCATGAACAATCGGAAATGAGATCCTCGCATGACGGCGACAACTGCAAACGCCCTCTTTGTAACAGTGGACTGCTAACCTTCACACTTACCATCTTTAATGTTTGATAGGGGTCAAAACGGCCCAAGGATGAGTCATCAAAAATAGCCAAGAACGACTGAATTTCTAAAAGTTGGTGATTTGCCAAGACACTCGAGTCAAAGTCGCTGAGCTTGCCCAAAAGCTTGACCATTTTAAACACCTCTTCGTACGAAGTGTTACTCTTTAACGCCCTGCAAACGCGCCACTTGCATATTACAAAGAAAGAAGACGGACGCTTACAGGTCGGCGGCGTACTTCTCCGCCTTCACTCTACTAATTTGATTCAAGTCGCAAATTGAAACGCCTGGAAATCGCACGTTCTGAATCGAAACGTCGACACTTTGCGAGGTTGTCACGATCGGATCGTTTGTAAATTGCCACCAGGAAAACGTCACAAACTCCAACGTGCAGTACAGCGCAATGATTTGGACGAAGCACCAAAAAACTCTAAAAAGAAATTGAGTTGGCGAACCTTAGAACTCACCGCTCCAAGAGCGTGCGATCCGATTTTCCCAATAAATACTTGAAACCGTGCAAGCTCGTTTTCTGAAGGTAAAGCTTGAGGGTTGCCGAAAAGGCTCTCGAAAAAATAACGCTCTTGTTTTTACGACGATACATGTTTGAAAAGTGATTCATTTTCACATCGACTGGACGGGTTCTCATTTCCTGTACGGATAATCATAGAATAGATCAAATTAGGAAGATAAAAGGATAGCGGAAAAATGAAAGGTGAAAGTGATTAATTATTGATAACATACCGCGCCTTAAAAGCGCTTGAAGATTGATATTAGTCCAGTAACTATATACCTACATCAGACCATGCGTCAAATCCGGTAGTTCCGATTTTTTGTGGGATTGCTTATGTTGTTAACCCAATGTATATTCGCAACATAGTCAAATATACTAAAAACCGAGGAATTTTCGTTTTCTTTCAGATTTTGACGATTTTAACTCTGGTCGAAAACTTGAATTATACATTGGGTTAACAAAATAAGCAATCCCACAAAAAACAGAACTACGCTTGGTACCCCTCATTTTCAGGAACAAAGTTACTGGACAATGTGGCCTGTAGAATCCATAATTTCAAACAGTTCCAAGACTGGGCTACTAGTTCAAAAGTTACAGCCCTTTGAATTTTCTTTCGAAATTGGTCTATAACTTTTGATTGAGAAGTCTGATCGAAAAAGTACGAATTGATTTGGATTCTTCGCACCAAAATTAATAAGAAAAAGTGTTTTCCCGAGAAATTTTGGTGGAGTCGATTTTTGAAAAAAAAGGAAGGTTATACACTGCCTTTTTTTTGCCTCGAAAAAAAATTGTCTCAGATTGTCCCGGAAAAAATTTTTCTTATAGAACGTGGCCTGTAAAATCCATAATTTCAAACAGTTCCAAAATTGGGCGTACTAGTTCAAAAGTTACAGCCCTTTGAATTTTTTTTCGAAATTGGTCTATAACTTTTGATTGAGAAGTTTGATCGAAAAAGTACGAATTGATTTGGATTCTTCACACCAAAATTAATAAGAAAAAGTGTAGAATCTATAATTTCAAACAGTTCCAAGATTGGGCTACTAGTTCAAAAGTTACAGCCCTTTGAATTTTCTTTCGCAATTGGTTTCTAGTCCATAACTTTTGATTGAGAAGTCCGATCGAAAAAGTACGAATTGTTTTGGATTCTACTCATCAAAATTAATAAGAAAAAGTGTTTTCCCTAGAAATTTTGGTGCAGTCGATTTTTGGTAAAAAGGAAGGTAATACACTGCCTTTTTTTGAGCCCCGAACAAAAAATTGTTTCAGATCGACCCGGAAAAAAAATTTTCTTATAGAATGTGGGGCGTGGGATTCTTGCGCATTTTACAAAATTCGAATTGTGCTCAAATCTGTCCGGCCCTTCCATGAGATTCAATACATTATGAGATGATCATAGAGGGGTGGTGTTCTATTCTTCAAAAGTATGAAAAACCCCTTATCAGAAATCGTCA
The DNA here is from genome assembly GCF_008802855.1 of Photinus pyralis. Classification (NCBI taxonomy): domain Eukaryota; kingdom Metazoa; phylum Arthropoda; class Insecta; order Coleoptera; family Lampyridae; genus Photinus; species Photinus pyralis. The sequence goes on from NW_022170250.1 coordinate 13,739,999, forward strand.
AAAAAATGTGAGAACACGCATTCCGGTGGTTAACTAATTAACTGGGTTGATCTGTAGACCACATCCCGCTTGTACATTTATCAAGACAGTACAAGTGCGGAATTACACCACTGTTCTTCCACACCAACATGAATACATTTCACCTTCTGTTTGCACTATACGCTGTGTTTGCCATGCTTCAGCTCGGTAAGTGCAATGCCAATGCTTTACAATTCTATTGAAAAACTGGAACAGGTTCGGCATGCCAAGATGACTACGACTGCGATGACAGTCAATGCCGAAACGGATGGACCGCTTTGTGTGTTCCTGGTCCAAAGTGTGATTGTTACGAAGAAATTTAAATACCAAAAAATGCTGTATTAATTGTACAAACGAATCATAATTAATAAAAAAATAAAAAAAAACGTCTTATTCGGGTCCATAGTATCGGCCGACAAACATTATACCGGCCGGCGACACAATGTAATAGATAAACGGATGATCGGCAACGAAATCTATGGGCTTCTCCGGGTTGTAACCAGCTCCCACGCCAGCAATCGCTAAAATTTGTTATCAGCAATATTCACGTGGTAAGCGACCTACCGGCGGTAGCGGATGCCGCGATCGTTCCCTTTTCGTTCACCTCGATGTAGTTCTTCTGCACCACTTCGCTGACGTATAAGCTGCTGTCCGACATATTCGTTAAATCAGCTGTAGGTTTGAAGAGATCAATGATGCCTATCTATAAGTACAGGAGGTAACTGGGTCGCTCTATGGGAACAGCGAACTTACCTTCTCGAGAAGTGGTTTCATTTTGATCTTGGTGTCCATAGTGAATTTTGGGAAGAGGACGTGCACTTTTTTGTACCCAAAGTCTTTGGAACTGAGAGTGTCCTCGATTTGTTCTTCCAATTTACTTAACCCGTTATTGTCTTTCGGGAGTGCTACTACCATAGCAATATTAGATCCGCCCAAGTAAGACATCTTGAGGAACTGTGCGTTCGGATGATCAAAGTAGTCAAAGTTGTCTGTCTGTTCCATCATGGCAACTTGATTTGGAGAACCATAGAAAGGTTTTTGGGTCGTGCTTTGCTCCCGGAATCTCTTCGCCCACGTTGCTTGGAAGTAAATGGCGTTTAGGAGAATCATCCGCGTATCGTCCTTGACGTCTTGGGTCGTTAGTAGGTTGTTGATGCGGTTCTCTGTGTTTTCAGCCGCCCATGCGTTGACCTGGTCAACGGACGCTTTCTTGTTTTTAAAATCTATAGTTCCAACGCTAGATTCGAAGATTTCCTGTGCGGTTTTAGCAAACGTGTCCTTAATTGTAGTGTCATCGCTGACAAAAATTTTGTTTACGCTCTTCAAGGTGTAACTCCTATCGCTTTGAATTTGGGTTACAGCTGCGTTCACCATTTTGTTGGTTGTAGGTAAATCATTTGGCAACGAGATGCCATTCGCGAGTTGCAGCGCTGTCCTCTCTCTCGCGCCGTTTAGCACTAGAGCGAGTACTAACTCAGACGAAAGAGGACAGACCAGAAAGCTTCCCGGAGAGGCTGCGGCCATCTCCTAAAATAGACAAATTTACAGGGGTCGGTACTAACAAATGAAATATTACCTTATACACCTTCACCGAGAACGAGGTCACACTGTCTTTAAACGCAGCACTTGCATCTTCGTCCGCCATTGCTGCGACTGTCACAAAACCAACCAAGAGAAGTAAATTCATGATGATGACCCTGTAAAACGTATCGTTTCACAATAATCTCCCATGTGAGACATGTCTATTTTTAACGCTTCATTAACTTATCGCATTGTTGATTTGAAATATATTTACAAATAGCGTGGGCCAAAAGCAACTTCAAACTTATATAGTCATTACAAAGCTTTCGCTACGGAACATACTGTGCATATTGTGGAAAATCCCATACACATAAATCGGTATACCTAATATTAATTATGAGGTCATGCAATTCTAAGCAAATGGTACAAACGACTAATTTCAAAAATAATGACTTACCTACACAGCACAATGAACTGATGAAGACTGGTGAAGATTTCTAAAATTTTAAGGTGTAAATGGAAACATAATTTGCATAGCTAATTTAACAACTCTTTAACAAAATATTACAAGGTTGTCAAGATTCCTTTGTATTCCGCACCGTTGTTCGTTCATAATTTCCTTTTTGCGTTCCAACGTTTCTCTCCGTGTAGGGTCGGAGAAGAATAACCCTACCGCAGAGGGCACTGCGTGTCGTAAGAGGCGACTAAACAACTGCAGGTTACGACATGTTCGATCGATAGGAAGAAAGCATATTCCGCGACGAATTAGGGGAGTGTACGTGCAAAGCCGAATAATTTTTCTTGATCTTTGACATAGTTCTACCGATTGCGGTACAAAATGAAAAAATAGCTATAAAAATTATTTAATATGTACAAATGATTTTCTTACAAAATTGAGATACTTAAACAATATGTTACTGTTTGATAAAGGAAGGTGGCACTGACTAGCACAAGAGCTTAAATCCTGGACGGATCACAGCGATCATTTAGAGCACCTCAATGTGGGTACTACGTATAATGTGAGCATTGTCATTTTTGGTTTCTGATCCTCAACGGAGGAACATATAATATAACAAAATAATACTATATTTATCACCCTATCACCATCTCGCAATGGAGACGTCGCGTTTAGCAGGCCTTTTCGCGGTCGGGCGTCGCGCCGTCGCCGTCGTCCAGAAGAACGTAGCTGTTGCGCACGATCAACGAAAGTCGATGCGGTTGCTGCGAGAAGAGACTGTGGTTCGAGAGGTAGGCACCGTTTCGTCGCAGCGTTTTCATGCCGATCTCGATCGATTGCTTGGTAAACACCAGGGATTTGTACGTATTGATAAAGACCCCGATTAGTATGCAGCTGCCGGTGACGATGGATCCGTAGGTAAAAATCGGACAGGCCAAGTCTGAGAAGGTGGTGGCGAGATAGACCCAACGCCTGATCGCCGGCGTTACCTCGTCGATGCCCTAAGCGGAGTTGATATTACAAATTTGGGGACACTACAATCAGGACGTACCTCTTCCAACCACATTATTGGGAACATCATCGAGGGAAATGTGGAAACTGGTCGCACGTTTTCCGCTTGGTCTACGCGGAGATTTAGCTGAACTCGAAGTTTGATTTCTAACGGTACACCCAGTTTCTGCAAACGAAATTGTTGTGAAGAAAAAAGAAGATCGTAGACTTACCGGTTGAATTTTCACGTAATTCTCGTGTTTCTCTTTGATTGGTTCTAATCCATCGATGCTCTTCAATAAGCTGGCATCTGCGTTGTAGAAATGCGGGAAGGATAAGTAAACTGGAGCATCTAAATGCGCCAATTGAATATTGTTTGCGTGTAAAATTCGCTATCTTACCGTACTGACAGGGGCTGATATTTTGCAACCCTTTCGGTGGACAATACTCCGCACCGGGGCAGTAACATCTATTTCTTGACTCCTTGGAAGCAGTTTCAAAAACGTAATCAGGAGGAGTATACAAATCGACAGATATTCCTATTGGGTAGGTGTTCATTGAGCTCGGTGCAGATGTCGCCACTTACCTTGTTTGCTTGTCGGTCCTCTGTATTGGAAAGGTAAAATGCGGCACAAATCCTTGTCGTATAGAGCTACAATATCCGATTGGGTCACGTCGCGAGGCGGAAAGAACGACCCTTCGCTCGCGACAATATCGGTACAGGGTGGGTCCTCCCAATAAGGCAAACGGTCTATGCCGTTCAGCTTGTCAAGGAGTCCAAATTTTTCCATGCCAGTATAACCCGTATTTATAGTATGCACCTCGTCTAGGGTACCGTTGCGCTAAAATTCTACCCTTAGTTCGAAAATCAAGCGTAGTCCAAAACTGACCTTGATCAGTAACCCCATTTTGCCCATCGGTCTTTTGGTCTTCGGATAGAAGTTGTGGGCCAAGGTAACTAAGGGGTCTTCGTACCCGAAGACCAGCTCATCGGCGGTGACCTCCACAAACGGTTGGTAATTTCCCATCGTAAGCGCGAAGGAGATTGCCTTCTGGATGATGAATCCCAACGAGTTTGAAAGTGACGCTAGCGTCTAGGATTACAATTTATTTAATCGACGTGACGTTTCCCGGACTTACCAGCATAGGTATATTTGGAACGGTCAGCTTCTCGTTCTTGTTGACCGAAAGCTCCGGTACGAATTGGAGTATCTTCTTGTGCTGGTACGATACGGTACCATTATCGTGAAATTTAATGTTAACCTTTTCCATATTTTCTCTGCAAACAAATACAGTAAATACAACCGGTTCGGGCTAAGGTCGCAACGAGTTCCTGCCATTGAACGGCATTCCAAAGATAGCGCAAGTGCAATTTCTCTTGGCTCTTTCGTAATATCTACATGCAAATTCTTAACCTACTTCCGCAAATTCGCTGCAGCGAACCCGTTTTCACGGGATTAAAAGTGGGTGAGCAGTACTCACGAGCATTTTGTTTACGAGACACGAAATGGTCGATTGCATTTCCCGTATCTTGAAGTGTATTGAACCATTGCAAAACGACTGTTGACATTATCTCGTCAAGTTATTGTCCCTTTCGCCGGACGTTTGACTTATATGTGAAAATGATACAAGCCCCCGTCTCGTGGCACCCATAATCTGGATGGATATGTATAACAAATTTCATTTCTCTTCCCGCTCCTCTAAGAGATTAAGGGCTAAAGTAGAATCCCACATCTTTGTAAGAACCAAATGTGAAGAGGTTCCTCTATTTTCGCCCCAGCTGGAGTAATGTAGTAAAATTTTGAATCAGTGGTTGATGGAGTTTTGAAACAATTGGAAGTATAGTAGAACAGGTGTACCTCGGTAACCAGTATGTGATACGAAGACCTGATGCAACTATCTGCATTGCCAGGAGTTCATCAAACTTGCATTAAAAAAATGTGCATCGATTTATGATTCATTCAACTTTAAAGGTCGAACGACTTCTTCTCGCGACACCACTTTCTTGTCTGTTGCATTCCGACTTCGGCCTGTCAGGTGAAAAATACTACACAGCATTCCGAATCACCCGATCGCGTGCTTTTTCCATACAAAAGTTTTCATCAAAGGTGGGAAGGAGAAGTGATTGATTTCTGAATAAATTTACGACACAGATATCCATATGGACTGTTACCGGAGTGGAACTTATGTAACGCGATGAAAGTTCATTTTTTAAAAAGGCGAATATCGTTACGAAATTTATTTATAAATAAACGACCTCAAGAGTTTTTCCGCCCGCTGAAAATCCAGTTTCGTGCATCGCGACGAAATGAAAGCTACCAAAAATCGCGTTCGTCGGTTTGTGAAATGAGAAGAACTTCTGAGCGAGTACACAAATAAGTTGGGAAAGTTTGCAATTATCACTTGCAAGTTACAAAACCATTTGGTTGCGTAACTGATACACATCTTAGCGCTTCCAATGTGGTTTACTGAAACTATTTTGCAAGATACATTGACGATATTCACTTCGGCAAGACCTGAAGAAATAAATGAAGAACAACTATGCTAAATTAACTCAACAGTTCTTCTGAGTTACCTCCCAAATTAGGTACAATGTAACGATCCTTTGGTCGCTCATCTTTACTAGCTGAAAATTACGTTGTGCCAGTATTTTTCGATAGTCAAAGTCAAAGTGACGGTCACCGGTTGGAATTTAGGTCGTTACTGGACTCAACGCATATCGGAACTCGGAAGAACAGTGCGCTTGATGGCCTTAACATAGTAACGAAAATTTCCTCGAGCTAAAGTTCTCCGTCGCGTGATTAGTAGATACCATGGCACAAATTACGATCGAAATAACAAAAAAAATACACTGCACCATCTAATCGAATCCAAAAGGTGTAATTAAGATTGCATTATCATAACCATTAGAATGACATTGTGCAAACTGATGGGCAAAAAATAACTTAGCAACCTCAGATGGGAAATAAAACGGCGTACCTGTATACGAAAGGTCCAATTTCGTTCAGTTTCGGTTTTTCCCCAAGGTTAAGGAAGTTTTCCGGATTGGTCACGTTAAATATGTAGACCTTCGTCAGTCGCACCACGCCAGGCTTTTGCCAATAATAGTAACTCAGAGATCCGTTTGACAGTCGTAGGTGCTACGGAATTTCATTATCTACTCTTAATGCTCACCTTTAATCCTCACTCACCTTCAGTATTAGGTAATCCAACCAGGGCACTGACGACAGTAGTATTCCGATGGCCAGGGCGAACAGGCCAACGACAACGATGATGAGGCGATCTGTAAGCATACGGGAGTCATTTGCTACAAACACCTACCGATTCTTATTTTACTTATCACAAAAAACTCTACCCTCGACTCTACCTATGAATTTTTGAAATCATGAACTTTGGAAAAGCTTCCATAACTCTGCGTACAAATTGAAACGAAAACAATGAAGAATACCACGTGAAAATTAAGTATCAAAGCTAAATTGCACATTTATTATAAAAGAAGCATAATAAAACAACTTTTCACTTTTTTGAACCTGTTATTACAGGCGACCGCAATTTAATTTTAATATAAACAGAATCAATTTTCCTTTTCTAGACTAATTACGGAAGTGGCCCAATTATCGCTCCTTGTGGAACACCCGAAGGTATAGCCCCGCAAACGGCGCTAAAACCGCAATTTTCTAATTGTGTAATAAAGAGTAGACACGATAATTAATTTTGCGTATGGTACACTGACAATTACACCATCGCGCATAATTAATAGTGCGTATTTACACCTTATTGGTCATTACGCAATTTTTCATTTAATCACGAAGAAACGAGAGCGTAATTACACACTAATTTCGTACTCGGTACAAGTAAGTACGTATAATTACGCCAAGAAGTGCAGTAAAAGAGTCATTAATTTACATTTAGCGTTAAGATAGCAATCTCCGCTTTGGTTATTGTTTACAATTAGTAATTTATCTACGCAGGGATGTAGAAAATTTAATACCTACACACTTAACGGCCGTTTCAGTCGTGATTGCCTCCGGTGAAATGGAAATTCTTTCTCCTCGCTCGCACGCGGAATTAACTATTGTTGTGCCTTTCAAAGGTCAAGATTAACAATTGCCGCGATTTCATTCAACTTGAACCTGAGCAAATTGTCGAATTTGTAACTAATTACGATTGCACCACGCCACATTTGTAAGATCATGTTTGAATATTGACTAACGAATTAGGGGTGCGTGAAGTTAGCACAGCAATGGAACGAAATATTACGTGCCAGTCGTTAGTGCTTTATTGTGCACGAAAAAGTAACACGGCACGTCCACCCCTTTTTGAGGTACGGGGTGTACGCTTTCCGTGCCAATTTCACACCACTTTTGACCTGTATGATGCATGGACCATGTGCCGATAGGAATCGTGTCTTTCTCTTTGCAAAATATTCTTTACATAAAACAGGATCTAATGGAAGATTATATCTGCAGGCGCATACGATTTATATGGCTGAACAACAATCTCTTGCACTTTTTTCAAATAAACCGAGGGTTTAACGTACGCTCTTTCGTGGTAGAAATTAAAAAACAATTACCAAATCGAAAAGGGTATACTCCAAAACCTATTCAAAGACGTGCCACCAGTCTTTGCAACTTTTACGGTCGCTGAGAGACAAGAAGAAATGCAAATTTCACCCATTTTTTGGGGGCTGCTCGCAAGTGAAACACGTTGGACCCTCGCTTTATTTGGAAAAAGTGCCTGTTTGATCCCCTTTACCACCAAATTTTGTTTACATACCTACTTATATGTAACACCTTGTATAAAATTGCATAGTGCGTCGACATCCTGTACCTCAAAAAGGGGGGGGGGGTTACTTTTTCATGCACAATCAAGCACTAACGATTGGCACAAAACATTTCGTTAGTGCTTCCAAAAGTAATGTGAAGTTGGAACGGAAAAAAACGGGTACCCTGTACCTCAAAAAGGGGTGGACGTAATACGTTTCGATTACCGTGCTAACTTCACGCACCTATGAGTTAGGTACAATCGAGGGTACAATCCTTTCTCAATAATACTAAGAACATTAATTTAGATCTTTCATCTTTCAATAAGACTAATTAAGATAATTCCAATTAAAATGGATTACTGATATGTAGCCTCATCACCACTCTGCAAAGGATAGATTTTATTTATGTAGCCGACACAACTTAATTCCAAAATGTGAGAGTTGACCCAATTCGAATTTAATTTCGCTTTTAAGATTCATGATGAAACTATTTTACAGTTAAAATCAAAATTATTCAATAATACAAATGATTGTATACGTAACCTTAACACGTTTTCATCCAAAATGTATGCCGTAATTAATTATCGATTATTATTAATAAATTATACTCTACCACTATTATGTAAGGATATGTACACATACAAATTAAATTATTTAATAGTATCATTTGATGGCCGAATTTTACTAGTGGTCTTGATTTCGCTAATTAAATTAGGTAATTACGTAATAATTTCGTGCCCGATGCGATGTAAAAAAAACTCGAAAACGCGTAATCTATAGGTCATCTCTCGGGTCATCTTGCAGCACTGCAACAAAGTGGAAAAAAAATTATTTTGTCATCTGCCGTTCGCAATATTTAATACATGCCAAAGATGTTCTTCAGAAACTATTAATTACACTTAGAATCGAGCGTCGTAATTAGACGCATATCGCAAAAACAATCCGATGCTGATGGCCCACGGGCATTTGCGAATGCACTTCCGCAATGCAGTAATGCAACTTTCTCAGATGCAAAGCACTCGAACATATGTGCATGTTTCATAACCTTCAAAGTAAAAATTCCAAGATTGTTTTCACTACGTAATCGTCATGTACAAATCTGTAATTTATAACAAAATTATACACTTTTCGTGTGCCACTATTTAAATAGAGGACCCCAAGCATGGTCGTTTGGTTAGTGTTAAAAATCTTATACTTACGTAGTATAATTACGTATTCAAATACGTCTCTTTTAATTATAAATTAAGCCACAAAAAACACGGATGTTGAATATGAATATAGTGATTTGTAATTTTTGCTAACGTAACAGGGGGGTTTCCCAATTTTTTAAAAAAGAGGAAACCGTTTCGTTATTTTGTCCACCTTATGTAAGTTTTTTTTTAACTGTGTTCAAAAAAGAGTTACTATCGAGTCACCTTTGGAGTTTTTGTTTCCAAAGGCGACTCGACGTCAATGCATTTTTGATCGCAATGAGGGCACTAATAATTATAGGTAATGAAAATTACGAACCTGTTCTGAAGTGACAAAGTTTTAGTGTTCGATCGACCAATCACCCATACTAGAAATACTAGTATTAATTTAAGTAATTATATGTAGTAGATAGGCGGAATTTAAAATTGAAGAAACAGGACCTGTAAAATGACAATATAGGTTTGTGGTTACAAGTAGATTCGATTCAAGTTTCGTACTTTCACGGTTAATTATACATTTCGACAATATCCTGAATACTTCATTATTATAGCAACTAATTCAGGGGAGATGTAAAATGCTTTTGCATCGAAAGCACTAATTGCTCGCAAATTAAATTGTTTGTACTTCGTGGACTAAAAGGACTATACCTTAGTTCTAGGGTGATTGTTGTCCTTTTCTTTTCGTTATACCCCTCAAATTAAATATATAGGTGTAACGGGTTTGCATAAGAGTGTTTGAACTTCTTTTCTTTGTCGAAATCAAAATTTTGAATTTCCAAGTAGGTAAGTCAGGGAAATCTTCATGATCCAGGGTGAGATCAAAATTGGTTCAAGTGAGGGTACCGCGCCTAATTACATTTAAATTATAACAACATAATTTACGTACTGGTTCTGATCTTGCCTTGATCCGACACCAACATTGGAAGTGGTGTGAACGCGGTCGACGCCATGTAATTACTCCTCCTTCGACCGAACCGGAAGAACTGTTTGTACAGCCCCATCTTCCACAACTTCCGACAGCAAATGTACCTAAAACACAAAAAAAGTGAATAAAGTGCACCAATAAAGTACAATTCACGTCATGTAAAATTTAGTGAACGGCGACCGAAACCACAAATTTGCCGTCTAATTTATTAGACCGTAATTCTAGTTGTAAACTAATTAAGTTTATGGTTTTAATGAACGAAGTTTGTAAATGTTTATGAACTATCGCTTGTACCCAGATTTATGATTTCGATCGACAAATCTAACAAAGGTGGCTTCTTGGTAAAAATGACTTTCAGTAATTAAGACTGATTCGTAATTACCTACTTATCCACTTTAACATTGATTGATCGGTTATGTGATTGACTTTTATTGAGGAAAAGAGGCACTTTTTTATCCCCATTTTTTTAAATTATAAGAAAATTAAAAAAACTGTCGATATTCAGAATTCGGCCAGTCGAATTCCAGAACAAAAATTTGATCCACCCTGCATATCGGAACTTTGAACTGCAAATCACGTTTTGCAATCACCAAAAGGAAAGTTTGCGGTTTGAAACCGTAGTAAAGATCTATTGCGGTGTAAAAAAGAACCATAATTATCGACGTAATCAGTGCCCAAACTTAAGTTTTTTTGTATTAACGTGCGCGAGAAAGGATAATGACAATTTAAACACAGCCTACAAATTAACCGCTTCCACTTTCCTTACCCAAAAAACGAATCGTGCGTGATGTGCTTCAGTTTAATTTTCAAAATTACCGTCATAAAGTGTGCAAAATCAATTGAAGAAAGTAGTAATAATACACGGATTAATGCTTAAAACAGTTTAAAAACTTAATGAGCCGAGAGAGAATGTATCGCATATTTTGAAAGCGTATTACAGCAAAACTAATATTGATGTAGAATTAGTGGGGTTGTTGCTAACAAAGACGTTTTTCGATCGAACGAAAATTGCTCCATCATCTCCATTACATAAGTGTGGCTTAGGTAATAGTGGTTCTCACTTTTTGCGTTAACCAAAAATTGATGGAACGAAATGCCTATACCTTTCATTCTTTTTACTAAGTGACATCGCGTAATTTATGGGTGACCATGGCTTTTTTTTCGCTTAGCAATATCAATATTCATTTCACAGATCTTTTACAATAATTCTTCATTGGCTTAAATGTCATTTAGGCGGCAATCAAAATTAAAGAATTGATTTAGTACGTAAATGTAGCATTCAAGCTTCGCTTTCCATTTTTTTAAGATAAAAACATGAAGCAATAACTGCACTGATCTGATAATCATTACTAGAGGCCATCAGGGTCGGCACGATTTTTGACAAGGGATCAATGCTGAGACCTTTGATTCTACTATACTATTATATACATATGGCCGTATTTTTATTAGCAATCACCGTTTATTTTTGTCTTACTGTTGCGTAATTTTTTTATCCTGGCGAGGGTTGGTGTACGTGTACGTATTTTAAAAGGCGAAAAAAAAGTGAAAAGAAATTTGATTCGTCCTCATTTGTCAATCTCATCGTATCGGTTGGTAAAGACTTTGTATCATCAGTTTTGGGGTGTAATGTACATAAGCGATCAAAAATGAGTGATTGTCTAGTCACCTTAGGAATTTTTGTTTAAATGGGAAATCGTACTTAACTTGAAGTTCCAAAGGCGACTAGACAGTTACTCATTTTTGATCGCCTGTTATACAGTGTGATTGATTTTGCGTGTCCAAGCCTACATTTCTTTTATTATTGGAGATAATAAAAAAATGTATTAAGACGCAAAAATGCTCTACTTTCAATTTTTGATAACGCTACACATTCAAAAAGCAAGTGAATTAAAAACAAAAGGATATCAAAAAACAAATTAGGTATTTTTTTTAATAGAGAGGTATCAGATATGTTATAACTGCCTTAGAAATTAAAGCTACAGTAATGTGTTTAGAACCAATCGCAGTAGCCGTGGATAATTTAAACAAAAACATAAAATTTACAACAAATGAAAAGCAGTTACAGGAAAAATTACGCTAATGTGTCAAACTTTTTTTTCTAGTTGTACAATAGTTATTTGTACAACTAGAGAAAAAAGTGGAGTTGAAAAACACTTTCTTCTCACGTTTTACACATAATTTTTTTCTGAAATTGCAATCAAAATAAAAAATTATCGTATGCAATAATGAAATTTGACACATAGCAATCTAGATACGGGTATGTTTTAATTTTAAATGTCATTATTAAGATTAACGCAGCAATTGTTTTTTACTTTCCTCACTAGGAAGGAAAATGGCATTTTCTTCACTCTTTTTAGAAACGAAAGGAGTTGTTTCTAAAGTAGTTTCAAAAAAAGTACTACAATTTTTAAACGTTTTGAAGGAAAACACAGCAACAAAGAAATAAGGAGAAATGAAATTTCAGGCAAAGAAAGTTCGATGGCCCTCCCTGAAAATGATCACGAGAGTGCTGAAAGTTTAACAATTTGGGGAAGAGTCCAACACTGGGGGGTCGCACATAGGTAATACATTCCAGGAAATTGAATTCCGATGCCTCTTCTTTCCTGGAATGTGTATTCCATTCCCTCAGACTCCCCTGTGTTAGGCCTCTCTTCAATTTATTAAAACTAAATTACGATCAATGAGGACCATCGAATTATTATTATTTTTACGGCATTTTTAAGAATTACAAAAAATGTATTATTCTTGCGTTTTGTCAGTCCGTCCGCCCGGACCCACTTCTGCCATGTTTGAACGTTTTCATTAGAGGGACCTACCATAGATTTCGCTCCTAACTATACTAATAATTAGTATTTATAACATACATTGTGTGTTTAATTACTTATGAAACTAATCAATTTAGCATGCACCCATAATCATAATAAAATAGGTACGCAATATTATACTTCTCAAAGTAAAAAATTCACAAATTGTCATATTAGGATATTTAGGTCATCTAGTTGACTTCTGGAGATTAATTACACACTAATTATAATTAATTGCATCAAGGTTAATTGTTTTATTTTACTAAAAAGGATTATACATAACTCTAATGAAATTTTTAAGTATTGTAACTGGATATAATAAAAGTGCCAATAAATTATGATTACTAATTGGCCTCTGATGGTTATAATAACTAAAAGAGTCTCGTAGTCGATTTGTAATGATGTGACTTATGAATTCAGTTTTAGTTGTGAGTCTGATTTACTAATCATTTTACTAATAGTCGTTAATTAGTGGTAATGCAAAACTCACAGTTTGAAAAGTGTGGAATTCACCATATCCATTCTTTTGGTGGTGGTATACACTCGCAACAATGGGAGATATCAAGACAGCTACACATACGTAAATATTTAAATTTATATTACTCCATAGTTGTTATCAAGTAATATTAATTTATCTTACATTATCGAAAATCCTTGAGTAAATTAATGACAATGTTGGTGTTTTTATAAACAAAGATCTTTAAATAAACGATCATATTTTCAAAACGTTTTCCGTATTAATGGACGTTCTCAAGGCCACGGCTTATGATTTCGACCCTTCTCACTGATTATGTCAGTCTCCATTTGAAGACCAAGTAAACTAATTGTTTGGCATTTTGAATTCTAGGGTACTTCTAATTAGGACCCCACAAACTCTGTAGACTCACCTAGTTGGTTAGCATGTAATTCAGGAGTTGACTCCAATTATTTCACCACATACTTTCCATCAACGCGTATTTAAACTAATGAGCTTATAACGAGGCCATTAATACAGATCTACTGTAATGGCAATAATTGATGTCAATAATGATACTATCAAGCTTGTATTGGATTTGTACCTGGAAGGAAGTTTCAGTGTACACATAGTGACGTCAGTTAAATAATTAAAGGCAAAGTTTAGCATAATTAAAACGTGTTAAATTTATAATTGGTAGAGGTTGATCCTTTTTGAGACCATCAACGCAAATACATTGAGTTCTACTATAGTTATAATTAACCGCTAATTAAATCTGAAGGAGTCTAAGTTAAATCATAGTTTGTGTTGATAATTATATCATATTTGTTAGTTTAACGTCAACCGAATTATAAGTAACTCATTAATCAATTTAAACGTATTTCTGCGAAGAAACTACGTTTAAATTACTTATATGTATAGGTAATAAGTCTAATTAGTGACGTATTTAACTCAAGGTAAGGATTTGGGTGTCAGTGTTTTATATTAAAGTGCCTTTTTTTGAAATTATGATTTGAAGTAATTAAAGCACAAATGATACTAACCAATTTGTAACGCTATATTTGCGGTTTGTTGCTCACTGAATAAGAAAATGCATTTTTTCTTTAATTATTAAACAGAAATGAGCGAAAAAATTAAACGGAAGCACAGAAGATCACAACGTAGTACTAGTTGTTAGTTTTTCAGACAGACAATTTTTTGTTAATTATTTAGTCAATTTTTGACACAACTTTCTCGAGAAAAGGCACAAAATGATTAAGAAATAAAAATTATCCATTTGAATAAGTATAAAAAAAATATCGCTAGGTACAGGAAAGTCTCGATACCTTCACATGCATTTTGCGAAAGTTAGAAATCCATTTTTGTGTACATCATGTAATTAACTCTCTTCTGCATGTTGTTTTAACATTTGTAATAACGTTTGTAATTAGACAAAAAAGCGTGCGAAGAAGGATGTCGCCGAAACAAGACATCAGTCGCACGCTAACTATACCGCATCAAATTATGTTAATTTCGGAATAATTAAAATTGACTCCTCCCGTCTTCTCACACTTATTCATTGCCAGTAATTATTTACAAACGATTTACAAAAAGCTCATTTCCTTATTAGCAAATACGGTTTTGCACCTCATCGTCATAAGAACACAAACATTCATTGTTCAGATTCAAATTTCGGTTCTTCTTCTCGCTGTATGACAGACGAACGGATAGATAGACAGAACTGCATCCAAATTGGAATTGGGATTTGAGTATCTTCAGTCAAAGAGATCAGAAAGATCAGTAAACGTAGATTCTGTCAGTCCGTGCGTCACACGTAATACTTCTACACGACTGAACCGATTCGGGCGATTAGGCCAGTCGTATTAGGTAAAAATACCCCTCTACGGGGTACGGCGTAATTAAATTTACATTACAGTATTTATTATCGTTACGTTATTGGTATATATATTTTGCACTGGCGAGTTGCATTTACCAAGGTTTTGAAACGGCAAAGTATTTATTCATTTTTTTTGGTAAAGTAATTAACAAAAAAAGAAATAGGTAGGTCAATCTGTTCAGAAATTTTCTTTGTTTGTCGCTAAAGGTAATCTACACCTTCACTATAATTTAATAGTATTCTGGATCTCCAAGATATAATTGAATTTAATTTGAAGAAGAATTTGTCATATATATGCAGATTAGCCTAATTCGTGGACGAAGTTAAGTTACATATCTTGCTTGAAACTTGATTTATGGTATTGTTAAATTAGGTAATTATTGCACATTCTCCATGCCAAATAAACAAATAATTCGACCGCATCACATTAAGGCAGACGGAAAATGTTCGTCTGAATAATTCGGGCACAGGCCATAAACCGTGCCATGGAAAGTAAAAATTATGACGAATAAATTATTTATTAATTATCTTCTGTTTTTACTTTCATTCTTGCGTTATGTAATTAGTAGTACGCGAGCATCAAATTTATTTCCGCGTATGGGTTTTCTTTTACAAAATCAGATTTGATATTATTAGGTATAGGTAGTAACTTTCACGGTCCATTGTTCTCTAAATATTGCCGCTCATTTATGGTGTAATTTTTGATAATTAACAAGTCAAATGTTTCGAATTTGCCGGAAGACACGATTATGACCATTCGAGGCCTCGATTTTTTGTTTCCCTCATCTTGGTGTTTGTATTCCGTGGGATTTTTTGAGATTGGGAAGCAGGGGGTTGAGTGAATTTATTACTTAACTTCAGTATTAAGCATCCAAATTTGTATATAAAGCAATAACCACATTCACGACACTATCCAGATAACCTCCTTATTCTTTGCCAAGGAACCTTTGCTTCTGTGGGGTGTACAAAAAACCGCAGCAATTAAAGTTTCGTGTTTAAATTTCAAATAAATAGGTCACTTTTGCAAAACACGCCGAAAAACACTCATACTTAAAGCAAGGTCGACCACTACAAGGAAACAAAACATAAAATTAGCAACGCAATAGTCTTTGATCCTAAGAAGAGACATGCATGAGGCCGACCGAATTATGCTTAATTGCCAAAATATTTACATGTTTACATCCGCGTAATATGCTAATATGTAAATTCGTTCATTTACATTCTCATTCGGTTTAATTACCTTATTTATGAATATACCTATGAACAAAGGGAAACATTTGGTGATTGTTCCTGAAATTCCTACCGTTTCAGTAACTGATGGAATACACCCTGGTGTTTCCAATTAGCTAGTCTGCAACCACCCAGGCAAAAGTCGTGGTTTTTTTTGCTATTATTAAACCAGATTTCGGCTGTTAATTTGCTTGGTGTACGTTGCATCAGGGTTGAAGCAATTTTATCTATAGAAAAAGAATGCTTCTTGCATAATCAATAAGAATTAATTGTTTAGGCATAAATGCTAATTGATGCTTTGACTCAATGTTACAACTATTACTAATTATTGACCAAGAAGGCCATGAAATCACAAGCTCGGTTAAATTTCCAATTGTGCCTACCAGTTTTGGCCTCTCGTCCTTAGCTAAAAACCGCGGCTGATGCGCCAGACTTCTAAATTCTGAAAATCAGAAAATATCATGGTCACTCTGATTTATGACCAAGTTGTCAGAATAACTTGTTTTAGTCAGATCCTCTCGTATAGTTTCGCTAGAAGTATTACTAAATCAAGATGTCCAGTACGCCCTTCTACTTGGGGTTGATCAATGGCTTTCCAGTAAGGGGTAATATAAAACCCCCCAAACCTGAATTTTAAATTAAGCTAAGGTCAAAGAAACAGTCAAATGAAGCATTTTGAACCCGGACCTACCAGCAGAGACGCGCGGACACAAGCCTGTTTGCGGTCAATGCTGCCCACTAAATGAAATTACTAATTTAACTATGCCCAAACGTCAAATTTATTCGTGTTTTGTTTTTCTGACACAATAGCATTTGTTTCTTGATGATCAAAGCCGACTGAAGATTAAAAATGTTGTTCAAATTTTCCGACCGCGATTATTTTTCAGTGTGCATTGGTTGCGGAATCTCCTCGAACCTTCTTGTACATTTGTCAGGTCACATGCATAAGTTTTACTTACTCAAATGGTAAAAATAAAGTGTCTGGTTTTTTAAAATTTGCCAAAAAAAAAGTTGCTTATCCCTGTTTTTGCGTCCTTTTCTCATGTCTAATTGCTCGCTACCCTTAGCCGTGACAGCAGTAAACTGATCTAGCCCATTGTAATTTGAAGGAAACGCCATTCGATAAGAAATACAATTACAAGGATACTATATCGAAATATAATCATGGTTGACTTTGGTTTATACAAATTTCGGTTACATAATGTTCTTAAGTCCCCAGTCACGATCGTGAAATGAATAAAAATGGCTAGAGGGTACATTAAACGAAAAACAGGAGGTAACCTCTTGTAATTTAATGTGGTATCATCACCACCGTCCCTAATTATGATGGAGATCACGAATACCCAAAGGATCATGGAGAACGCCAACAAAGAAGAGCAGTTCGATGTCATCAAGAAGGCATTGACGCCCACGAAGATGGCACTCTCAAAACAAAAAAAAAACATCAGCATGGATGTTAAGTTGGCTACCGGACAGATCAAGCCTAGGTATATTGGAGATTTGCCAAAGCACGCGTAGAGAGGTAATGGCCGGCTTAAACTCCAGAGCAAAGCGCCGCTTGGTGGTACTGGAGGCGGATCCGAACTTCCAAAGGTGACTCGACAGCAACTCATTTTTGATCGCCCGTTATGTGTTTTATTTCTTGATACAATAGCATTTGTTTTTGAACAGTTTTGTTTAACCAATGCCAACTAATAATTGAAGATGATTGCAAACATTTTCACTGTTTTGAAACTGAGAACTTTGACATATACATTTTTTAGGACTACAGATTTTTGAACAGGGTGAGACAGAAGTCTTATTTACGTTAACCATAAAAATAATGGGTAATATTGAACTTCCATTACGAATCTGGCGCATTTGTTAATTTAAAAAAAGATTCAGAAACCCTTCGATTAACGTGTGTATGGGCACTTATCAATATCGTTTACTGGAAAAAATTTCAAAAATTGGAAAATTAGGCTTTAATTTTCCAATTTTTGAAAATCTATATCCATTAGTTTTTAATACTATGCGATCAAGAAAGAGTTGCTGTCGAGTCATCTTTGGAATTTTTGTTTATATGCTTCCAAAGGCGACTCGACGTCAATCTTTTTTTGATCGCCCGTTATACTCAGCCCATATCCTGTATCTATTATACCTTGCAGTTTCTACAATGTTACTATTGAACATCACTTTGTAGTTCTTATTGTGCAAATTCCGACAAACGCCAAAAACTTTGAGAAAGCGAACGCGTTTCAACATTTTTGTTTATTACAACAGTTTCCGATTGCTTTGTTTAAGTTGCAAGAAAATGTGAGTGGTTTTGGACGAAGTTCAATAACAGGATACACTGATTGTATTTCTTTAAATATTGGCAATTACATCGTAATTATGCCTAACCTAATTGGTAGTTTCCTAGGCGAAATTATACACAAGAGGAAATTGAACGAAAAGTATCAATTTGCGGTTGTATTTTTTTGCCAACAGAGGGCATCGCTCGAAATGCCGCGACTTGCATACCGGGTGTTGCAAATCTGACACGGTCAAGGTAAAGAATCGCAAGTTCCTAATCCCAGACGAGGCACGCGGATACAAGGTCGACTAAATTTACGACAACGTTTAAAGTGAGAAATTCATTAATAACGCGAAATTGCGACAGCTCGCGGCAATTAACGGTCAACGAAAACTCGCCTTTTGCATTTCAATACGAATGCCTCTCGGCCAACAAATGTTAGTAGAGCAATGTTACCGCGAAATATAATTAGTAATTTGCCTTTATTACGTAAGTTATTCTAGAAATCAAGTGGAAAAATATTTATAAACATCTGATTTGGAATGTCGAATTAAGTATGGTGTAACTTATGCGTACACGATGACGCTTAGATAATAGTGAAATGAATTTGATTAGTTAATAATTTATTTGTGTTTAATTTAGTATTACATCTTGAACCAGGTGGCCTGTCTCTTTGGTTTTGAAACAAAAAATTGTTGAAGTGAAATTCTTAAACTCCAATTCATAATTTAACATTTTAATATGAGCGTAATTATCAATTAATTAGTTGCACTTTTTCGCATGCTCGACTTACCGAAAAACTTTTTTTTGTTTTGGATTTAACCTTCCTCATGCTGAAAGGCAAAAAATCGAAA
Source organism: Photinus pyralis (assembly GCF_008802855.1). Lineage (NCBI taxonomy): Eukaryota > Metazoa > Arthropoda > Insecta > Coleoptera > Lampyridae > Photinus > Photinus pyralis. The sequence continues at coordinate 13,759,358 of NW_022170250.1, forward strand.
GTCCTTCCTAATAAAATAATAATATTTACATTATACAGGGTGTATGCGATTGAAACACAGTTCGTGGTAGATAATAACAATCTGGAACTAAAGAAGAGAGTAGGTAAATTGGAAGCAACGCAGTTCATGTGTGACAACTCCGCTTTCACTTAAAATCCCTTCATCAGAATACGATAATTTTACATAAAATGATAAAATAATATTAATTATAGTACAACAATTTAACGGATGTCTTATTATCCTCCCCTTCACGGGGAGAAGTACAATTTTTTTGCACTTGTCGAATCTTTGTACGTGAGGAACTTTTATATGGGAGACAATACCAAGCGAACCTAAGTAGGTAGATATCCAATTACTCCTGGAAAGTAATTCAATCAGTCTAATTAGAGGTTTTTATGAACTCTGTTTTACATTAATTTGGGATACTCGATTCACTTTAGTCGTATATAACAAGTCCTTAGCAACAAAGGCGTGGTTAAATAAGCCTAATTTAACTGGAATTTACCAGATAGGGGGAGTGGTAACCAAATTTTTTAAAAATCAAATTTTTTTTAAAGATGAACGTAATTTATCGATCTACCTCAAATTTTATTAGCATAATCGTATGAAGCCATGCACATAATTTAATTAAAATAATTAATTAATTAATGAACTACCTGGTGTGATTACTAGTCGAATTAGATGCATCACCACGTACCTACTATGATTCGATTTGTTATTACACTAACGTTCCAAATTGTTTTTAATGAGTCCGATTTCGTTTCGCGGGCAATGTAAAGTAAGCGTAGGACGTTTTTCATCACTTTTGATTATGAACAGTTTGAGATACTTGAAAGATCTTTGACTTGGGGTGTCTAATTTACCTAAGTGTAAGTGAGTAATCACTAAACCTACTAAATTGAAAAAATTTCAGGAAAACAACGAGTCACTAATTTGTAGAGCGTAATTAAATTAACACAATTTGGACCATCAAGTAAGCGGCTTGTAACTAAGTTATATAATCATTAAAATCGATTAGCATATACATTTCCATTTAGTACAGAAAAATCGATGAAAAAATCACTTACAAAAATTCCTCCGAAAAGCGCTCACTTAATCCTTTAAGTACCTATGCGTATCGCGACTTGGTCCTTTCGGCGGATCGAAATTAGTGGGTAAATTCGCGAACAAAATCGAAAGTCAACTGCTAGGTAAAGTATGGGATATCAGTTATCATTTCTAAACGAAACTACCTGCCAAAGGAGAGGGAGCAGAGTAACATCTAGGACAACTTCTTTCTTCGAACTGCTTGCAGTACACAAGTAATTACCTACAAGATGCACACGCAGAAGGAAGTTATTGCAAGTAGTAATTTTTCGACTTCTTCTTCCTTGCCGTGATAAAATTGTATGTATTAAGTTACTTAACGTTCAGCTAGAGTAAGTACACGATATGTATTGAGAAACAAACCACATATGCTAATTACGAAGAAATCTTCTGGCAAATATTTATAGTACTCACTTCCTAATCTAAGGGCCTTATGTAATTCCATTTTTTACATTAGACAAATATTTAAAGCTTCATTACAATCTGCACCCCTAATCTTTTTCCTACTACCAGTGCCTCTCACACAATATATTCGTCACCACTTTTATGCGTTTGCAAAGATTATTTTCACGCTTCTGAAGCTTTCAATGTAAAAAGTAAGTAATTACCTTCCTAATAGGTTCCGGTATCAGAGCAACAACCAAACAAGTATTAAAGTCTGCGCATCCATGCGAATGACGATAACACATTTTCTTTTCTTTATTTGTCATAAGCTTGGCATCTCCAGTTTCTCCTGACTTCACTCCAGAAATAGTCAACAACCTACAGACATTTCGATCTAGACACCCCCAATACATCCTCCGATGATTCTGGAAAATGTTGCCAAAGAAAATAAAGCTATTTGCATTGTCCAACAAATCGTTTATTTAGAAAAATAGAAAATGGAAATTATACAAAAAATATTAAAATCACGCATATAAAACACAAAATAACAACAAACTTTTATGGAGGGATGATTTCGTGATCGCCATTCAAAACAAGATGCCAAACGTAACCTACCCTGGTATCCTCCAGATGGCGCGCACAGCGTTTCCCCTTCTAAAAAGTCACGCGGAAGGGTGAGATGAAAAATCCCAAAGTAATATTTGTAGCTTTCTTTATTACTTGAATATAAACCGAAACAGAATCTATTCGAAACTAAAATATAACTAAATTGTTTAATTATGCCTCTACGGGACTTTTCCGACCTGCTAATCTTCAATGACTATCTAGAAAGAAAATAATATGAGCAACCTACTTTACTGGATATAAATATTCGAAGTATAGAAACTAAGCTAGCTGAACCTATCTGTTGTGTGATCACTAAATTTAAACCTACCTATGATGTAATGATCACAGCAAATCGTTGGGTTAGCATACTACATGGCATGAAGGAAACAAAGCACGCGTCAGCCACTAGGGTAATGTGTGAGAGGAACACATACCTACCACCCCGTCAGCGGTAGATAAAATGAAATAAACCATTGTCCATTCTAATGACATCATATGTCATTCTTATTAAAAATAGGACACAGAGCACGATATAAAATGAAGTTCAGAACAGAATTCAATGTTGTTTCCATGGAAATGACGTGAAAATTTAAGCTTGCGATAATGGACGTGTAAATTAAATACCTACAGAATTCTTAGATAAAGGGAAACTATCCATCTCGCAAAAGTTGTTTCACTCAATGGTTAAAATATCTCTCTATCATCTTGTATAATAAATAACAATGATGAGGTTGTTCCTTGCCTAATCAAGTTTACAATTAATAAAAGGGCACTTTCGTTTGCTGTATCGATTTCCGGTCTGTGCACTGCTGCTCTCTATGACAAGATATCTCAACTCTTGTTGCAGAAATCACACCGATATGAAGAAATATTTTCCAAACCACTGCAGGATGTCGCACAAGTTTATAATTATGAATTATTTTTGCTTTTTTAAAAAAAAAACGCCATCAGGTGCCACAACACCTTACGTACATAAAATTTTATTTACAAACTAAACTTACAAGTAAATAATCACAGACCTTTTTCACCTATGTATGGATTGAGAGTAAACCAGAAACACAGATTCCTTCATCTAACTTCTGTAATAAAAACCAACACCCCAAACGTAACGAATCCTTAGTAGCACATTTATATTTATTAAAAACCTCTCCCGTAAATAATTCGAACCTTAATTCTCCCGAAGCCCATTATTTACAGCACTCCGCTTTACTTATTTATAATTTTTTTTTGTCACAATTAATTATATTACTAAAATCCAAATTCGTCGCGTTCGCCCTTTGTCGCTTTAAATTATAAAATGTCACCGAGGATTGATTACGATGCATGCGATCGTGATGAGGAACTGCACCTGCTGTATGCACAGGGGTGACTTTCCGTTTGTGTCTCTTGATATGTGACTTCTGGCCGATTCGGCGATGCCTAAAAATGACGGGCATTAGTCGGTACGAAAGCGTAGAAATTGACTAATTGACACAGCTATCTATCAATTAGCACTAATTGACACATACATCTGTCAGTTGAATAGTAAGTTTTGTCAGATTAATGGTGGGTTTATGTATAACCACAATCATTATCATTAGATCATTAAGAAATACCCAATAGAAACAAAGGTATGGTTTCGTTGGTTGGCGACGCACAATAAACCTTTGTTCCTATTGGCTATTTCGTAATGATGTAATAATAGTGAACTAATGATAATGACTGTATAAACCCATGCTAATTAATAAAAAGTTTCGCTTTCATAAGTAAATATACTCACCTCCGACTCCGTTCACGTACTCGTGCGTTCCTGCGTGGCTGACTTTGATTTCTGAAATACACAAATCGTAGTTATTGTCAGTTAAAACCTCAACTTGCACTAACAAGCAAAGGGAAGAAGGAAAGGAAGTGGTTTTTTGGCTCGGTGGGTTGTTTTATTAACCTCTCATCATCTCTTAAAGCTTACGCGACTATAATGGTATTATAATTATTATCTGTGCATTCTTTCGCCGGTGAATCTTTTTTTGTGAACTTTATATGTAAGTACAGTGTCTTTTTTTGGTTTTGATTGAACGCTTTGAAAATAGTTCGGGGTTTTTTCAACGGGGAAATTCCAGGCCACGAAAACTGAGACATCCCCCTGACTAACACCACTACCTGAAACAGAGAGGGGGGGGATAAGGTGTCTCACCGGGGAGGGATAAGGTGCCCTGTTCTACTTTTGGTCAAACAAAAAGTGTGCGTGTTTCCAGTTTCCACATAGGTACAGTTTGTCAGATCGGGGAAAAAAGCACTTTCTCCCCCTGATTAAGAGATATCTTCCATCGCGTTTTGTTAGTAATATAAAATGTTGAACAAGTCCGGTAAAACAAAATCGCTACTCGAAATGGAATGATGGGATGGGAACGCAAATATTTATCAAATTCCGCAGCGCGCACGGAAAATGAATCTAATAACCCGAATGCGGTGGAATTAAATTGAAAGGGGCGTAAAAGTAGTGTGTTGATTTATAAAATGTTCGATTGATTTTTCACCAGTAGGCACCTACGTACAAAATCCCATTGGGAAAAACGCCATATGGTATGATTACGTGAAAAGCTGGGGAGGAGTTTTTTTTACTAATCTCTCTGTAAATTTAATATAATACGAAAAAGAAAGCTTTTCCAGCTTTGTCTTTTTGTTCGCGCAGTTTTTGCTCTCCGCGCTTGTTCGTCTGTTCGTACCGGGGTGAGTTTCAATTGAGTAAATACAAAGAGGTATACGTGTTCGAGGGGTTGGGATAGAATTACGGGCTTTACGTAAACACGGTGATTTTAATTGTTGCAGGAAATATAAGGCAGGTATGTATCAATCAATACCAAATACAGAGATTTTAATGGAAAACGATTACCATTCACAACGAATTAGACGTTCAAATATGGAATAGAAATTTCGCACAATATTGTTATTTTCCCCCCAAATAAATAAATAAACATCGCCGAAACGTTGTGAACCTCGGTTTAAGGGCAAAAAACAATTAAAACATCGAAAAACGAGAAACAAATTGAAGAAAGGCAAATTTTGGTACTTTGGGGGAGGTAGCCTATAATACGAAACTATTTGGAATTTGTTTTTGCCCTCCTTGTGAAGAACTATTTATTGTTTCAATTGAATGCAAGAGCGATATTTTGTGATGACCATGTCAACGCAATCCTTATTTGATAACTGTGGCAAGCTGGTCAAGTATGGGCGATTCTGCACAGATGGATGCAAGGGTCTTAAGGGATTGCGTTCTGGTCACGGTCGTAGAAGATGCTAAGTAGAGGTAGAGATCAGAAGTATTAGTGAGTTTGGTGTAATATGAGTGTCTTCCACGTGTAGGTGGTGAGTATATTGTGCAGGCCATCGTGCTTTGTTGTTGGGCTATTGTAAAACTCCACAGATATCCGGATATATTCCTATGGGCCTCGAGAGTACATACATAAACTGACGTTTACATTGGTCAAGTTGCTTGACCTAAGTTTACTTGATCAAGCAAGCTTGAATGAACTTGACCAGGGGCGGACTGGGTAACTGCGGGCCAGTGGAATTGCATAGGTTACGGGCCATTAAAGTATTAGTGTAGTAATGAAGGTGCCGGGGGGGGGGGGGGGTAGCTTTGAGGTGCACCACAAAAAAACATTTTAGTACAAGACTTCTTTCTCGAAATAAATTTACCATACAGTTTTTTTTTTTAAATTCAGCTAACCTTACATCAACCCCAATTAGAGAACGTGTTAATAATTTATTAATAGTGCAGAACTAAATACAGCACATACTTAACATTTCCAACGGGCCATTATGATCTACAGGCCAGGGTGTATCCATTAAAGTATTAGTGTAGTAATGAAGGCGCCGGGGGGGGGGGGGTAGCTCTGAGGTGCACCACAAAAACATTTTAAAGTACTCCTTTCTCGAAAATCAATTACCATACAGTTTTTTTTTTTAATTGCAGCTGATAATTAAAAGTAACAAAATATACAATCCACACGAGGTGCGTCGCCTATCATTGTATTTCAGCACTTTCAAAATACTACGACAAAAAATGATAAATTCATTGTAAAACACTTCAATTAAAACATAATTTTTTAACAACCTAACATCAACCCCAATTAGAGAAACGTGATAATAATTTATTAATAGTGCAAGAAACTAAATACAGCACATACTTATAAATTTTCAAGGGGCCATTATGATCTACAGGCTAGGTGGCAATCGCCACCCGCCCCCCGTGCCAGTCCGCCCCTGAACTTGATCCGTGTAAACGCTTCTTTAAATATTTCATTGTTTGTTGAAGTAGTACTTGACTCCTAGATTCAAATGGCAAATAAAAATTGAACATGTTTCAGATGAATTACGAATAAACGAAGTCTGGTAGTAAGAAACTTTTCGCATTGCTAATAGTCAATAATATATGTACCAAGATTTCAACCCCAAAGCCACACGAGAGTACCTAAAGCTAAATTAGAACTTGTTAACCTATACAAGCTCGCCTACATCAAATTTTCGGAAAGCTCGTTAATGGTGTATAAACGCGTTTTAATAAACTAATCTCCAAAGTGTGGGAGTAATTGACACAAAACGTCGAACAATAATTTAAAAAGGCTTAGTGCCATAAATCATCCACTTAGTCAGCACAATTAGGGGGAGTTCAATTAATTCGATTAGTTGGCGTTTTCAAAACGAACAACGTCAATAATAATAATAATAATAATGTAAAAAGACCTACCGTACAAACGTAGCGTTCCTTCGGCTCGTCCTAATGAATTCGTTGACACGCAATTGTAGGTTCCGACGTCCTTTGTGGAGAACGAACGAACAATAAGTGACATGTATACTCTGTATCCTTTTCGCTGCTCTCTTATTGCGTAACGTGTCCTGAAAAGGGAAAAACGAAAATCCATCTTAACAAGACGTCGGCTACATTTAAATTATGCACCTTGAGCATCGAGGCGACAGCTTTAAGTGCGCCTTCTAACGCAAATCAGGGGGGAGGGTTAAATTAAATTGGCACCTCACCTTTTCAAATCACCAAAATTCTGTGAAAAAAAAATTCGTGCACGCATCAAAATGCTATTTTTTTGCTTCTTGTTTCTGACAAGTTCAAAATTGTCAATTGGTGTGCAACGTATACAAAATTATAGCATTTTGATCAGAGAAAAAGAGAAGAGCCAAAATGAGTCACAATATTTTGACCAATTCAGAGGTAACAACTTAATTCACCCCAAATCATTATTCAATTATATTTCATATTAGATATAGGAAAATAGCATAAGCAGAAAAACTAATCTGCTTTCAATTTCTGATAAAACCTATTGAAAAAAACAAGTGATATAAAAACAAGAGCATCAGAAAACATAAATAGAATGGTTACTTTTTTCTGCTATATTCTTAAAGAGCTCTTTACAATTATATCACATATCTTATAATTACCTTAGAAATTAAAGCAACAGTATAGGTAAGTACTGTTTTTAAAACCAATCGCAGTAACTGTGGAAATTTAAACAAAAACAAAAGAGAGTTTTTCACTTGTCACGTCTGTCATAAAATCAGTTGAGTGAACAATGCAACTTATAAGAACCACAATGCAACAAAATAATAATTACACAAATTATGATGTGTTAAGAGGTGGAATGTAATGTGTAATGATAATACATAGAAAGCAAGTGCAATATGTTTAAATTTGTCTTAAGTTATAATTATATGTAACTGCTTTTCATTTGTTTTCTTCGCTTCCTGTTGTAAATTTTATGCGTTTGTTTAAATTTCCACAGCTACCGCGATTTGCTCTAAACGCATTGCTGTAAGTTTAATTTCCCACTTTAGAATATAAAAATTCGCCCTTTAAGAAAACTAGGCCCCAAAGAAAATATAGCAGTATACACATCCAGGCAAGCTTCTTTTCATCTAAGTTTTCCTTCGAGGAATATCTCGAATTTCCAGGGAGACCTCCATATTTCTTTTAGATTCGCATACTTCAGTGGAAAATAGACTTCAATAGCATATTATGGATCAGGTTTTACGACATATATATATATACGACGACGATCAATATAATATAATATAATATGTGTGGACGGATCCTTATGGGTTTATTAACGTAAATTTTTGAAGTGGATTAATTTTTTTTAATGGAAAAGGACTTGGAAAACAAAATGAGGGGGGGTGAAGGGTAGATCTTGATCAATAGTACTTCACAGAAAAAACGCGTCAAGTTGTAACTGTCGTAAACCCACAAATGGAATGCATTCAGTGTTTCACCTCACAATAAAAAGGTGCTTTGAATTGTTCCCAAACGGGTCATTAATCTAACTTTGAACACTTTCAGTGGTATTTCCATTAAATGTAATTTATAAATATTGCATACGACTATAGACGTGTTATCCTTTTTCTTTTCGAGAAAAATGCAGGCGCGCACGCGAATTTCCGAACTTTTCCCAAGGATTATGTCGTCGATATACCGAGGCTTCTATGTGTACGCAGATAAAATTTTACAGTTGATAAAATGTATTCAATTTGTGCTATACACTTCATCATGTCTCAGCAGCTTGATGCATGTTTGCATGTTTTCGGTTCCGTTTCATCGACCACGTAAGTTTGTCATCATTTATCATCTAATGCACCGAAATTTACTCCTGAATTGGAAATAATTGCAAAACGGCGGTGATGGATCAATCTTTCACTTACACGATGGGCTTGCCCAATTTCCCTTTTCGGTCCCCCGTCAACGAATTTCGGAATTAGATCAGAGGTCAACAAAGCGAACACTTAGGAGATAAATCAATACACGTTACTAAAACTTTTTTATTTCTTTTCGGTAGTTTCGTCGATTCAAAGAGAAAAGTTACCTGATCAATCTGAAGCTTCGGGAACGGCGGCAAGAGAAATGAGATTCGATATTTAATGTTGCTCCAAATTACTCCCAACCCCAGTTCTCGTATAGAAATGTGTCTATTGTCATGTAAGGAAATTGTTCCCAACTGTTGTAGTCAATCGCTTTCATATAATAGGCAGTACCGTTTTTGTTATTAATTAGGAATCGGGTCTTTCCAAAATTTGCTTATCGGCGAGTCAATTTAAAAGGTCAGTTAACAGTGAGCATTGGGAAATATATCAGCACTTTGCTGCTGTACGGAAATCAAAAGGGCCTTGACAAGAACAATGATGCTGACATCCTATTAAAAAAATTCAATTGTTTTTCGTTAGTCATTTGTTTTCTGAAAACAACTGAATGCTGCCTTATTACGGGCAATAAAATGTTAAACAACTTTCATATAGAAAAATGTTGTATACATTCGATATTGACCGAGATATATACTATATTCCATACATAATGAGCACCCTGTATGCCATAGCGTTGAGCTTTTCAATGCCACTTCTAATGTTAGAATATTTGAAATAATGAATGAGATTGCTATTACTATATTGAAAGAAAATATTGATTGTGGAAACAATAAGAAAAATTAAAGAAAAGAAACGAAAACTAACAAATGGCGAACGAAAACGTTTCGGCGATTTGTTAAAAATGAAAATGTATATAGGAAAACCGTACGGTTATTTGACACGTTCCAACGCCATTTTCTAATATTTACACACGGGTCATTTGAAGCTTGCAAGGAAGGGGCGACGAAAAAAACGAGAGCGTTACAATACATCAAAAAGTGATTTAGTTTTTCGCGAATTTTCCTCAAGGCACGTTTCGATTGTAAACCATCGCCATTACTCCTTCGGCGTGGAAGTAACTCGCGCAACAATTTTCCGTTTGATCCTATTCTCATTTCGTTATTCCAAATATTTACAACAAAGAATTTCGTATTAATCATTTACGAATTTCGCTTTTTGACAGTAAGGAAACCGCCGCCGCCGCGTGCCCGATCGGAAACCCCACTTCGAAAATTCGATAAACGCGAAATTGTTTTACTTAAAAAGCTTTTTCCTTTGTCAACAAAAAAAAAACAATTCCATTTCGAAGATGACGCTGACGGTAGCGTCGTCGTCGCCGGAAAATGTTACAAAGAGCTTTGATTTACGTGTGCGATAAATTAAGCGGGAGCGGAAGACAAATATTCACGTCGTTGCTAGCTGTCATCGAGCTCTTATTTAGTAGACAAGCATGGCAGGCATAGGTGGGTAAAATTGAATTCTTTGAGCTTACCCGTTCAAAAGCATTTCGCCCCGGTTCTTCAGCCAATAATTGATAGTGTTGGGAAAGGCCTCGACGTAGCACTCCAGCTGTACATCGGTATTCAGTGGAGCTCCCAAAAGTTGATTGGGCACTTTAATAACGGGAGCAACTAAAATAAATTACATAAATTAATTTAAGAGGGAAATTTTCGCGCTCTTAAGAAAATTATATTTGCATTTTTTATAAAGACAAATGTTCTTTCTCCAAATTACGCCCGTGACGCATTTCAGTCGCGCCATCTGGGAACTGCACAGAAAAATAATATGCTCAAGCATTACGGTTTTGCAAATTCGGGGCAATTATATTCAACAGGGTCCGTCCGTTCGTCCTTGTCGACTTATATAACATTTTTTCAGCGCTTCCGCCAGGAAATTTTGCCGACCTGCGTAGCTCAGAAGAGCTTACGTTAGAAGCTCTAACTTTGGCTACAAGGGTCCTGGGTTCGAATCCCAGGTAAGGCATGGCTGTTTGTGATTGTATAGTGGGTTGAGTGGGAAGAGTAGCAAATTGCTAACACTCCGCCCACTATAAAATAAAGGCAATAAAAAAAAAAATCTAAAATGTAAAGTGAAACTCAACGGGGTTCACAGTTTCAAAATGGTGGTTGAAAACGAAATGACTATAGGAATAAGGTGACCCAAAGTACCAACTCATTATTCACGTTCAAATGCCAAGGCTCGTGGAAAAGTAGAGACAGCGGCAGATAGTGGAGTGCAGACTTTTAGTTTTAGAGCACTTTTTCGAAACTTCCCTCATCTCCGATACGATAAATATACAACAACAGACCGCAATAAATAAAACTAAAGCTCAGAGAGTGTAAGGCTCTCGCAGAAAGTTTGACAATAAATATAGGGAGGGAAGCTTTGCAATACATTCTGTATTAAAGTTGCTAATCCGTTGTCTGTCCATTGACTTTCGTCTTCAAAGTTGCGATCAGTTAAGGGGGTCGCCCTTCATTCCAGTACCCATCCTACAAGTTTGTCGTTTTGCAGAAAAGTTGCTAACAAGTTTATCAGTTCGTAACGAGCACATTTCCACGTTCTAACCTTGTAAAGCTTGATCGGGGCTGATAAATTTTGTAATGGATCGGGTGCACCTCCTCGTACCGACGTAAATCGGTTTTGTTACAGACCGAGATTTATGTCGGGGGCAATTTGGTTAATTATCGCTGACGTCTTGGCGTTTGCTAATTTGACAAATGAAACGCTGCAGATTTTTTGTTCATTATATCACTTACAGTTGACACTTAGGGCGATCCTTTTGCTCACAGCTGGTGGTACATCGTTGCTTGCGATGCACAAGTAAGCTCCCATTTGTTTTCGATCCAACCGCCAAAAATGAAGGTTGCTTCCATTATAGATGTCAACTGAAACAAGAGATAATGTTTTAGAAATATGTATCTCTATAGAAACCAATTTCGAAAAAAAATTCAAAGGGCTGTAACTTGTGAACTAGTAGCCCAATCTTGGAACTGTTTGAAATTATGGATTCTACAGGCCACATTCTATAAGAAAATTTTTTTCCGGCTCGATCTAAGACAATTTTTTTTCGGGGCTCAAAAAAAGGCAGTGTATAACCTTCCTTTTTTTTACCAAAATTTGACTACATCAAAATTTCTCGGGAAAACACTTTTTCTTATTAATTTGGGTGCGTAGAATCCAAATCGATTCTTACTTTTTCGATCAGACATCTCAATCAAATGTTATAGACTAGAAACCAATTTCGAAAAAAAATTCAAAAGGCTGTAACTTTTGAACTAGTAGCCCAATCTTGGAACTGTTTGAAATTATGATTCTACAGGTTACATACTATAAGAAAATTTCTTTTCCGGGTCGATCTGAGACAATTTCTTTTTTTTTTTTACCAAAAATCAAAAGTCTCATCTTCATTAAACCAAACTAAATTCAACGGTCGATCGTTTACGTTGGTAGTACCGATCAAAATGTATCAAATAGTTATGTAACTTACAAAAATTACGGTTTTTTAAATTAAAAACGTGTTACGTAAGTTTCATAAAAGACATAAATTACATAAAAAAACCGGCCTCTTGTAAGTTACGCGTAATATAACCGTTTTTTATGTAACTTACAAATCGTTATTTTACAATCCACATCACTAATCTCTATTGAAAATTAATTTAGTTTTTGGAACATTGGTATAACCGCCCTCCTTTGTAACTTTGAGGGTGCTGCGATTATTGGTTTTATTTGGCTCGATCGCTCTGAAAAACTAAATATTACAATAAGTCCGGAACTTACGCCATATACAGGGTGTCACGATTAACATGTTAACGTAATTCTTCGTTGGACATTCCAATCAGTCGCGATTTGGCAAACACTTTTCATAAAAATCCGATACAATTGAATACCGAATGTGGCGATGCGCCGTTTGTACAAAACTAAAAAAAAATGAAAACGTTTGTGTTTCTTCCTTTTTTTCTAAAATCATCCTCATCCATCCCCCATTATGTACCCCCTACTTCAATTTTGTTCTCGCCTTTTCTATGTTCACCTCAACTTGTAGGTTTTTTTGATCATTTATATGTGCTTTCTTTCTCTTTTCCTTTTTCCATCTTTACTCTTTTTATCGATAGATCAGTCCTTTTTTTTCTGTCTTTTCTCTCATTTGCTTCTAGTATTACCATCCTTTCTATCCGTTCTTCTTTTTTCTTACGCGATTGCTCTTGCCATTTCTTCTTCTTCCCTCTTGATCCTCCAATTTCATCTGTAATCTTCTCTTTCATGTTATCCATTTGCACTTATTCCCCTTTCTTCAATCAATGTTTCCATTACTTTTTACATGTTTTCCGACTAAATCGCTTAATCTCCTATAATTTGACACCCTTTATTTAGCTCTTATTTTAATAAAAACCTACGCTATCCCTTGTCTCATTCACTCTTTATCGCTATTTTACCTCTATCTTCATCTCCCTTCAATCTAGCGCGGCTCCCGATAACTTATCTCACCAAAACCACCAACTTCGAAATACAAACCTTACCTTCACGTCATACTATACACGTTACTAAATAGAGCCTATGTTTGCAACTCAATCCCTAAATTTAATACATTCCATATCTAAACCGTAATGGAATACCACACTTAAAGCAATTAACACGCCGTTGCAACGCGATGCCGCTCTGCTGATAAAATTTCAATTAGACCAACAAAAAGCAAGCATCTTCCTAAAATTGTTCCCTAATGTTCATAATTACCCATGCATTTAAACTAGATTGGGTAATAAGGAGCTATAAAAAAAGGATCCGGGGTGGTTCGGAGTAATCTCACTTTAACGGATGTTATGTATGATCGACTGAATAATTTATAGGTATTGTAGTAGGCCTTGAAGGAGCTAAGCCGATCTCAAAGCGATATTTCATCTTCCTATCGGTACATTTCATGCATAAGTATTAGGTTATTTTGATGCCGCGATGGGGGCGAAATGATTATACGATGATAAAAAATAAGTAACAGATTTGTATGTAAAGAAAATACGCGAAATCTTATCTCCTTCTACGTTCCTCGTGTTAGATTTGGCGTGCGCGGATGCTGATTTCCTTTCATTTCGTGTCCGGAAATCTAACCACTCGTTAACGATTTGCATTTATCTCGAGGGCGGAAATTTTACTTGGCTAAACATTTCAAGGATAAGTATCACTGTGGTACTGTGACAATATTGGTCCTTCACAAGCCTGCAGAGAGATGGCATGACATATGCGAGACCATTGTTTAGTTTCACGCCGTCAGATGGCGAGGTATTCTAAACTGCATTCGCCAGAGTAATAAATCCCAAACGAAATAAATATTAAAGCATAATTTTTCAAGATGCCATGCTTTGATTTACGGTGGTTCCATTTCTTTCCCAGAAAGCTCCCGCCATTAGCTCACAGGTGTGTGTTGGTGGTACAATGTTAGCGTTGCACATCGCGCGAATCATTTTTCATGTCTAGTTTAAAAAATGAACGTGTAAAAGCTTTTTCTGATAAATGCGAGACTAAAGTAATATCCGAAGTGGAGTATAGGTACGTGCCCTGTTAGAAGCTCATTGTTGAAAAATGTTTTTTACATTGAAAAAGAAATATTACCTACGAAAAGCCATAAAAGTAATGGCGGCACGTTTCATGAATACTAAAAGTGAATTAAATAATAATTTGTATAATGGGTACCCACCTTCCACGATTTCCTTGTGCCCTTTACGAATTGTAATGGGATGACCGTCTTCGCGCCTCCATGCGATACGTGGTGATGGATGTCCAACTGCCTTACACCAAAGCGTCGTATTTTCCCCTTCCAGAACGGATAAATCGCCGCTAGTGTCGTCGTTCACTATATCTGGCGGAACTGGAACAAAAGTAAACGAAACTTTTACTCGAATCTGAATTTTTTATGGACGCTCGTTTTTTGAGGTTAGACACACGTTCGCAAATTTATACAAACTACCAAAGATGGCGTACAAAATAATTTATTAACTTCGCCTAAATGGAACAATAGTTCACGATGTCACCAGGCACGAAAAGCGCCTCGAAGGCTCCCACATACATTAAGGAAATTGGAAATGTGCGAGTTCTAAGCTAATTCATTTATAAAGTCGCATTTTAGTACTGCCGCATTAAAGAACTTCAACGCAATATGAACTGCTTCCATCTTGTAATGACCATCGTACATGTAATTAACTACAAGATCCGCTACTTCACCATTTGGATTGAGCAGAAGCATAAATTTGTCCATTATGGTTTGTTAATAGCATGGTTGGTCTTGTGTTTCTTTAATGGCTAAAATTTGAAAGCGGCACTCATATTTTCGGGCCACACCGGGAGCCACACTGATTCAATCTTCCCCTTTTCAGCGGTTCTTTAGAGTTTAACGCTGTCGAACATTCAACTTTGTAAGGATTTTGACCGCAACGGCAACTTAGACAAAACGCGCGCCGAGGACAATAAAAATTCATATCGCCAGTTTGTCCCGACAAAAGACATGCAAACTTGAGTGTAATTATTTTTAGTCGAGAGGAGAAAGATTCCTCCCGACGATTTTTACGACGCGAATCTTGCGGAGACGCAATTACTTATTCTTCTAGTCAATAAAGTTGCGTTTCAAAAAGGTTCCTCCGTGTGCACTCCTTTTAAACTGAAACGAGGAATTTACAATAAAGCTCTCGGGCGCATTTAATCTTGAATGATTTAAAACCCTCAACGTTAACGTAGGACCGGTGGTTTTTATGAACAAATATAAATGCAGAGGAACGAGCTTTTCGCACACGATATAAAATATTATCATATATGCGTTTTTCGGTTGCAATTCTCTCAGGTCGTCTAAAGCCTGTCATGATTTATGTGCGTCTCGAGGGAGCAAAACTTTCGTATTGGCGGAAAATCTTTTACTTAATTATCTTTGACTGAAGCTCCAGTAATTGCTAAAAGCTCTAAGCCGATCAAGTCTGAATGAACGTTTCCATAAATGCCATAAAAGGCGAAAGGTCACGTCTCCAAGTATTAGTTGCGAAGTGATATTTTCTTTGGTTTGCAGTAAACGATTACAGGCCCAATTAAAAATCCCCGAAAGCATCGAATCACCGTACAAGTTTATAACGTCAGATAAATGCAAGCGGCGCGGCGTGTCCAAACTTAAGGACTTAGGTTAATAATTTACAAATATTCCAAATCCCGCATTATTTACTACGTTGCGTAATTGCATTTTCATACATACACAAGGGAGGGTATTATGCAAATTAGGCACAACCGCCGCTTATACTAAAACGAATAAAAGTCTTGGTCTCGTATAATTTCGGATATACAAAGGGAGCTTTCTGGAAAGACGTGCCCTTTTCAGTACTTAATCTGGGGTAATTAAAAAATTAAAGTGAATGTCTGTTTTGCGACGAGACAATTAAATTTCAACTTAAATTCCGTATGACATTAATTTCGTAGATTACGATATTAATACGAGCGCGGAGACAAATAAGAAGCGATTATCGGATGGGTTTATATATAAAAAAAGGACCACAATGCCAAACACAGGCGATTTGGTCAGAATAATTTGAAACACTCGTTATAATTTATACTGAATGAGCACATTTATTTACGTTAATAATGACTGATGGTCACAAATTTATTTATTTTGTCTGAATTGTTATAGAAAATGAATTGTTTGTGTTAAGCCTACTCTTGTTACCTAAGAGCTGAACCAGAAAAGTATCTCATCCCTGCTACCAAATTGGGCTGTAGACTTAGCTAATTTTCAGTCACAAAATGAGGCAAGTGCTATTTTTTCGCGCAGTCATAAATGTGGAATTAAACTCCAATTAAATAATCCTTCAGCTTCATGGCTTTTTATTATTATCAGCTCCTTGTGCCAGGTAATCTCGCGTGAGCGTTCCATGAAATGCCCTCGCCAAATGCAAGTTGGTTGGTTTCCTTGGAATGGACATCCCTTGCGAGGGTGTTAAGCCATTCGCATGGACTTATCGTTACTAACCACCGTCCACGCTCTTCATAGACTACTAGGCATGTTCAACTATTATAGAAGATTTCCAATAAGTTGTAAAAGCTATCATGATACCATCGTCGTCCAAAAAATAAAAAAGGTGTAGATATGCGCCATTTTGGTAGAGCAAATTGTTTCCGTTTTCAAACGTTTTGTTCGACACTCAAATCCTTGTCTAGCTTTGCAATTTTAGACGTTTGATACTAAAATTCAACAGGATTCCAATCGATTCCCGCCGTTGCCCGATATGCGATAAGACCGACGCCACTCACGTTTCTTGTAGCTCTCGTTGGGGATAAATGCAAACGATTCATAACTCGATTTCGCTATCGCATCCTCTGTCTACATCCATCATGTAAAACGATAAAGAAAATTAGAATAACAATCTCCTACTTACTCAAACTTTAAAAGGGAACGTTTTGAATTACCGTCCAACCTGATTTACGATTTCAAAGATGTAGTATGTAACGATGTTATGAACTAAACTCATTTTGCTAAACAAGTCTCATAAAGAAAGGGGACGTCACATAAAAATGTGAGCTCGAAATGAAATATTATAGGAGCGAAAGATTTTATTTAAGAGTTTACAATATACATGTAACTAATTCCACTCACAATTCCCTTTTCCTTTGTTGTTACACAAAATAAGATTATGAATATTTATTACGTTGCATTCCGCGATGGAGAAACGCGTATCATTATACTTTTACAAACTTTTAAATTGAAATAGAAAAAATTTCCTACGGAATAAAATATTTCGCTTGACGTTGTTCGGGTGTCGCTTTTCAACTAACCCCAAATTGAGTTGTGAGTTTTTCATTATAAGTACAGGAAATGTAAATTTTTCTTATTTAAAATGTGAATGCGGGTAATATTTGTATCCGCTCTTTCTTGTTCGAAATGGCAAATTTCTCGTCGGTTTGAGTAATTCCGTTCGGTATTTTCACATTTCATACCGAATTTCGTGGTTTCTCCCTAATACTTTGAGCATCCCCCCTATGTAAACTAAGCTACACCTGTAGGATTTCCACGCGAGAATTCATTTATATACAGGGCATGTAAGTCTCAAGTGTTAAGTGTATTAAAATTATTATGCGAGGGCATTGGCACCAAACTAACAATACCTACCGAACCTAAAAAACATACTGTCCCTACTTGGCTTTTCACTAATTACGAGTTATCCAAAGGAAAATGCCGACTTTGTTATCAAAACCGTTACGCATTTGGCGCATTTATGCGGCAAAATGAATTTCAAATTGGAATAAAATCCAAGAATGGTTTGGGTTAGAACAAAGCGCGCTTCGCATCTTGAACAAATTCATTAAATCGATCAGGCAAAATTTAGTCAATCCATCCTTTTCATCACCAATAAAAATCCGTATGAGTTAGTTGCATCTAAGTATAAATCCACCCGATATTGCCCAGTCGATTACCGGTGATGAACTGTATATTGCACAAATACCAATTTATAACCTGGCCCACTTTGCACATAAAACGAAAAGAAAGCAGGTGGTTCGTATTAAAGTAACCAACAGCAGAATAAAAAACGTACCTGATATATTGGATTGACTTTGCCTTCCTAGTGCGCGGTAAAAAAAACCCTACGATAAAGTATTTATAAATGTTTTATGGGGGGCAATCTTAATCCTTGAGGGTTTAAAAATTACGTAATGATACCACGTTTTGACATTTTTATGCGTACGAAGGGAACGGCGCGCGAACTCCTAAAAAGAATAAGTGATTAATCGTTTCGCGCCTTAAAAACCGCACTTTTTGCGCCGGTGTGGAAATTTGCTAGCAATTACCCCCGTTTCGTTTTTTTTTCTTGCTCTCGGGCAGGGGAAATCGATACGGATCGATGACGGTGACGTCCTAATCTAACCTATAAAATTTGAAAAGTGTTTTGGTATTTGGTAATATGCCATTTAGTACGTCGATATAAAATCACTCGGTTTATTATCATTTTATTATCGAGAGCAATAAAAGTGAGCACTGCGAGCAGCTAAGTTTTATAACCATAAATTTCTCGTACCTCGTGTATTACACGAATCAATAACGCAGTTAGCATCCTCTGGTGGAGGCATCTGGAGAAAAATGTATCCCATACATCAACGTCAATGGTGCTCTTTTTATTAAATTATTATGTAAAAAGATACAGTGTGAAAGGACTTACATTATCGTGGAATGAAGACGAGCAGAATGACGTATTAAAAGTTTAAGCTTTTAAAAGCGTCATATGTAATTTATGATCTCGGTAACATCTGGATATACGATAGCACTACTGCTGAAAGATAAAAATGCCCTTTCAGACAAATTGTTCGTGTATGAAATTGAAAATTAATGTCTCTGTTACGCACAGTTGCTTTATCAGCTTATCATCTTTAAATAAGTACCCTATTTATGTGTTCTCCACGATTTAGCTTTGTTCATTAACCGAAATCAAAATCATAAATTGAATTCTGACAAATTTTGTGGCTTGTGTTGAGTTTTCATAGAAGCTTCATTATGTGTGAAAAAGGTGAAGAGATGTTTAGCGAGCGACGCTAAATAAAATACTGTTGCATTTTATGGAGTATATTTCCAATATGTACAAAATGGTAGCCGAAGTGCACGCGGCGAGAGCTGTCGTCGGAGTGAGCGTGGATGCAGGGTTTTCTGTGGTGGAGCGTGGCGCGAGGTCGAGCTGGCAAGACGAACTGGTTCTGCAGAGAGTGTAACCGGGTTTTAAATACAATTAAGGGCTTCTAAACCTTTAGCAGGCACTTTTTGCAAGATTCTTAAAAGCTGGACTATTGATGGCTAAGGCTCTTAAAGGCTCATAAAGGTCTTGAAAAGCTACCAACTGCTCTAAAATTTTCTATAAATGATTTGAAAGGTCTAAAAGACCTTAGAGGATTCCAGAGTGTCTCTCTGATATAATTTGAAGATCTCTTAAAGGCTTCTACAAATCTATACAGGCTCTAAAATGGGACTAGAAGACGGTTAATATGCGCTAATCTCCTAAACTATACTTGTGATGCCCTAATCTGTGATTTTTAAGAGAGATTTCTCTATTTAATAAATTGGAACGGAACAGTTCTGAAGGGAAAATGTTTCAGGCACAGCGAGAACAATTTGAATGGCGTAATGAGCGCCCTCATTGGAAACGTGACACTATTTCCAGCAGATTCGCCTTACAATAGCTCGGAACGAACACACTTCCATTGCAATTTCATTGCTTTTCGAGTATAGCCGCGGCAACGCGATATCAAAAGAAAAAATAAACGTCATATCCGGTATCGGATCACCTGTACACGGTAAATTGTAAGTTAATTTATTTTATTGAATCAACGTTGTTAAACATTGGATATTTCTATAAAATATCCAATTTCTCGCTATTCCACGTCCCGTTACGCAGGCTATAAAATTTTACAACCTGCAATTTGGAGGCGCATGGTTTTTGTTAGAATTTATATTTATTGGAAATTGTTTTTTTTTTCTCTTCCGAATACACGCATTACAGGTTCCTTTTTCCAAACATATGCGCCGAAATTTTATCGCCGGAATTTTCAAATTGTAGCAAATTTTGTTCGTCTCAAAACATTTTTAATTGAAGGATAAGGGCGGATATAGTACATTATGTAAGTTGTGAGACGAAGATCCCTTTCAAAAGGGAATTCGGCTACAAAATAGGTAATTGCATTACTTTTCGCAACTTTTAGGGCGAAACTTCTTTAAAACGAGCGCAAAAGGGGAAGATATTCGGACATTTATGTCGTCTAATGGATTCATTTCGTAAGATAATTTGTTACCGTTAATTGGGAGCAAATGCTGCCTCATTACGTGTACAGCTTTGCATTCTATGAACCTTCTTAGTCATTAACGCAAATTATAATGCTAACGAAACAAATCCGTACGGTTGAGCAATGAGTGATAATGAAACCTGATTAAGAGTAGGTTATTATGGAGCATAATGGGGTTGTTAATTAGATTTTTGATTTGTTTCTGTACACATTCCTTTCGAGTGTTTAAGCCATTTGTCACTGTCGAATGGAATTAATATATTTATGTTATAGTCTTATGTACCAACTGCTTCTGCGTTGTAGACATATCCAGAGTGAAAAAATACGACAGGCGTAACTTACCATTAACGTCAATGCATCCCTCCTGAGTCTTGAGAACGCTCGTGTTAATTTGGCACATGTAACAACCGCGATCGGATTCCTTTAATTGACGTATTCGTAATTGCCACGTATGCTGGCTGTCGTGACTAACACTTATACGGGAATTATGCGTGACGACTTTGGAATTCAAACTAAGTACCGTTTGATCTTCTGCTCTCACCCATGCCACCTGCAAAACAAAGGAGAAGAGCTATTATTAAAACTGCCTGATACACTACAATTATAATGAAACATCGCTTTCATGTTTTCTTCCCCTTTACTCTCAACGAGTCGAAATCTTACCAGATGTTGTATTATAAATTGTATTTTCCCCTCAAACATTCTCTAGATAGAGCATCATTTAGTGTGTGCCCTAAAATGTGTATCGATTAAAGAGAAAATTGAGACGAGGGTTGAGATATCCTGATAACTATCTGTCGTGTTTCGATCCTTTGCAAATCTCGCTCAACTGTAATCTGGCCCCTACTACTATGGAAACGTTTTGACAAACTCAATTACCGGTTTATCTACAAACTACCTGAAAACATCTTATCTTGTATCACGTTAAAAGCATTCAAACTCGGCTTGAAAGGTTTTACTAGATATTTTCAAAACTAATAGTTCGGGAGCTCTTAACACCGACCCCATTTTCGAGTCGAGTTTTGATAACGGAAATGCAAAATTATTTCCCTTTTGTTTCGAGTTAATTGCAAAGTTAAATTGATTTTCTAACGAAGCATTTAATTATACCAAATTGATGACCTTAGAAAACCGAGCCATTTTCCAAGGGTTGAAAACCTCTTGAATACGAAATTCACTTCGCTTGTATACCACCGCGTTGAGGAAATAATTACGAAATCATACTAAAGCTGTTAACGAAAAAAATTATAAAACGTGCGCTCTTTTCAATAAACTGTCAATGGGCTTTACATCTAAATAATGGAGCGCGTCTCCTTTTATTTTCCATTGATTGCAGATGCGGTATTGAGATTTAGTTCAAATTCCACTGTTGACAAGCTTCAATTGCAAATGTATGGAATATAGCTCGGGGTTTGTACACTTCAAAAATCCAAATCCAAAAGCATTGCAGCCAGATCTCCAATTCTTAGTCCATTTTTGTAAAATGTGTTACGTTATTTTCTTAGCAAATGAAATTCCCGATTTAAAGTCGATTTATTATTAAATTCAAGTGATCTTCAGTGGAAGGAATACTAATTTCACTACTAAATGACCCAAGTACCACTACGAAAATTAATTTCCAAAAATCAATGCCCTACAATAAGGGGTTGGGGAACATTCGGCATCACTAATACTTGTACAGGGTGGTTTAAATTCGTGACTGAAAATGTCAAATTCTGTTTTCATTTTCCCTAATAGCTTAAACGGCCGGAGATGGACGGTTCCCGTTGGCACCTTCTTTACTTTTTTTGGGAGAATCTGTTATCAAAATTTTCATAGCATGCTAGATGTAGAAGTTACAGGCTACTACTTTCTCATTTCTTATGGGCGCCATATTGGATTTTTAAGACCGAGCAAGTTAATTAGCGATTCTTCCAAAGGGATTACAGGGAATTACATTAATTACGATAGGGCGAATTCTTCTAAGATAAAATGCAGATTTCGGCCGCCTTATTAATTCACCTTTTCGTCTCGCACAAATTTAAAATTGAAATATTTTCATTTAGGCGACGCATCCCCCGCTTTCCTTTCACACACTAAATTATTTTACTTTACACAAAGCGCGCGGTGTCGACAAGAAGTACAAAATGGAAGGGAGGAAGAGAAAAATGAAGCGAATCTGTGGAAAATGCGAACATAATTTCATTAGTGTGGGTGTATGTGTTTGTGTATCCTAAGTGATGTTTAATTTATGTTTCCTTCCGTTGAGATTCCGGGATGATGAAAAATACCTCATATTTCTTTCCAACAATGTACCAAGGACAAGTACAAAGAAATAACAGAGGTACAAAGAAATTCACTTAAGGTTACAATGGTTTCTGCTTTATAACAACGTAGAAGGAATTCCTCTTGCCTGTATCGTGATTTATGACCTCGCGAAAAGCGTTCGAGCAAACCATTCGTATTCATTCATTCGACTACATTTGTACGAAAAGGTTCATACTTTTTCACAAGTTCAATTTCTTTATTCAGTTCCAATTTGCCGGCGAAAAGGGCGAGGGGTGGAAAGAGAAGTCGGTGTGTTGATACGAACAAACTGCAATTCATTATTTTTATTTTGTTTGCAATTTGTTTTACGACACGATCTTTTGCCGAAACGACAGTTCATTCTGCAATCTCCTGAATAAGTTATACCACTTTGTGTTTTACTGCACCGAAATCCTCCACCTACTAGAGATTTACATCTTTGTTTCTCGCAGTCGAGTTACTTTTCAAAAATTTTATGATTTACGAACCTCATAACTTTACAAGTACAAAAGCCACTCCTTTAATATTTGATACTTTTACTATTGTAATGGTAGGCCTAATTTACTTCGTAGAAATTCACAGAGAGCGCTTATCAAACTTTATCGGGTTGAAATGGTTTTCCAAATTCTTGGTGGAAATTCAAAGAATCAAATTTGTCATGCAGTTGCAGTTGCCGGCTCAGCATTAAGTCACTCACTTGTTCATGAGATACTAACAGTATTTTAGATATTAAGAACAACCTCTTTTTTGTTGTTGTCTAGTTGTTCGTTGTTCGCCGGTCACGGGAAAATAGAGTGGAGGTGTCAATCGCTTAAATAAGCGGAGGAAGTTAACGAGGGAGCTGTTCGGGTGATTTTTGAGTCTTTCAAAATTTAAAAGTCAAGCTTTCGAAGAGCTTTAAGATCCTAAGGGCTTTTAAGAGACTTTAACAGCTCGCCTAGACATACAAATTGCAATGACTGATTTTGTTGGCTCACAAGGATTGGTGGGTCTGAAGATAAACATTCAATCGATTTTTAACGCATTATGCATATTCAACAAACGGGTCGAATAATTTTCGGTCGAGGGACGATACAAACACTTTCGTCACGTTAAAATAAAAGATAAATCAAGAAAAGCTAGATGCGCAAGGAACTATTCTTATCTCATGCCAATACGAGTCAAAGACGATAGCAATAACAAAAATTTATCTTCCTAAAAAGTATGGAATCGAAACTTTTCCTTCGAAAAAGTTTTCCGAATTTAATTTCTAACTTGTCAATTCACTCCGGTGGCGATTAAAGTTGAAGTATTTCTTCTTTCCGATGCGGTATTAGTTACTAAAACTTCGCCATCTGAATAGGGAGTAACTAAAAAAGACAATAACATTAACAATAATAGGTACACTCGCCATTAGGAATCTCGTTAAAGCTTCGAAGTGAGAAATTTCACGTTTAACTACCGCTTTGTGAATTTTCCAACCCCATCCTACCACCTTTAATCGTAATTAATAAATGATACTTGACTAGACTGAGTGCGTTTTTGAAGGGCCTTTACTTTAATGGGGCATTGGAGAGAGTTTGCGGTTAAAATAACAACATTTTCTAAATAATTGGATTATCTTTCGCCTCTTATTGTATTCTCCTCTGTTTATTTATCTGTCGGTTTCCGAAGTTAAATCGGAATGTTGGAAGTGAATTTTTCCTCTTTTCCTATGGATTGCACGAGTTAATTTGTTTTTATACCTTGTTCGCTCGTTCAAATTCTAGATGGAGCTTTGAGACTGTGACAATATTTTGTGCGCTCCTATAAGGTGCTTTGTCTAATTTTGGATTTAATAGTAGAAAAACTACTTCAAGTGTTTCGCTTTCCTAATGGCACTGTTATCTTTCAATAAACATGTTCGTGTATATATATATATCAGACAAAAATAATTTTTAATTTCCCACACGGAGATAAATGTTTGCGTGGGCCGAAGAAAGAATAGAACACAGATAGTAGATGTAAGGATTCTTGAGATGGTTTCTTTGGAAACGGCCAAATTGATTAATTCGAGCTAAATCGAGTCCATTGTGAACGTAAACGAAGCTTCAAAAGCATACATCAAAACTTTTTTTTTTCGTGATAAAATCAAACAATTATCTTTATTATAGGGTTGGAAAATGACAGTTGTACCACCCGCCGCGTTACACATTATATTCGGCGCGATGTAGGCCATTTTACCCCCCTTGCCGCATTTAACAACTGTTTGTTACAGTAGATTAGCAAACATAAATAACGCCCGGCATATGATTAATGCTTAACAATTTATGTAATTTTCAGTTTTTACGCGTCGATATTTGTTACAACGCGAAAATTGTACCGACCGAACTAACCGCACTCTGTTCCGTGTCAGCTGCCCCGCAAAAACACATCTCCACTCGACATTAATCGAATTGCCACCCTCATAATTCTTTCCTAATGAATTGTTTAAATTGAATTGTATTAATATATTGTTTTGGTGTTACGCGAGCACTTAACACAGACTAAATACTGTGCGGCATTTTCCGCTTTGTAGTATTATTAATTCATTTCAAAAAATGTATAAATGCAAATTTGTAAAACGACAATCACCCAAAAAAATAAAGGCTCTTCTAGACGCTGCTAACCTGTACGGTTGAGATATGAAAACACTTAATTAACTGTTTAATCGCAAACCTTAAAGTACTAGCAGAAACCTCCTCCAGGGGTTTCTGATAAATTAGAAAAAAAGTATTCATAAACTAACCTTATATCTGCCTAAATTTCCAACGGAGCACGACAGAACGGCCTCCCTTCCGACGTTAACGGTCAAATTATGTATGGGTGTTAAAAATGCGGGTCCATCTGATGTCAGTCGGGCCGCTGGCCAATCATCTGTAACAAAGGACACTTTTAATAAAACACCGAAACTGTTATTAACCGTTATTATGAATTTCGATGCTTTTAGAATATTAAATTTGATGAAATATTAATTACTGTGTCGCACGCCATTGCGACAATAAATTATTATCGATGAGATATTGTGCGTTAGCGGGGGATTTCTTGAAGCGACTTAATTTTGTCCGTCGTTTCGAATTTTGTGCTTGCCAAGTAAATCAAATTTGTGCCGGCAAAGAATATTGAGTTATGTATATTGACCGTAAATCAAATATAAAAGTTCCGTTGATTTGTGCTGAAAAGCACAAGGGGGCAGTTTCAGAGAGTCGTACGTGCAAAAATTAATTACTCTAATTGGAAACGGAGTTCGAATTTTTAATTGCCGAGGAAATTAAAACGGGACAGTAAAAAGTGTAATTAAACGAGTGCTAATGATAACGTTAAATACGGAGATGCAACAATTTTAACGTACCAATTTCGAATTTATTGAATTCTACATTACAGTCAGGGGCGGACTGGCCCGGGGGGGCGGGTGGCGATTGCCACCTGGCCTGTACGTCATAATGGCCCGTTGGAAATTTATAAGTATGTGCTGTATTTAGTTTCTTGCACTATTAATAAGTTATTAACACGTTTCTCTAATTGGGGTGGATGTTAGGTTGTTAAAAAATTAAAAAATTCTGTTTTAATTGAAGTGTTGTACAATGAATTTATCATTTTTTGTCGTAGCATGAAAGTGATGAAATACAATGATAGGCGACGCGCCTCGTTTGGTTTGTATATTTTGTTACTTTTAATAATTAAAATTAATTATATAATAATATAATTATTATCAGCTGCAATTTAAAAAAAAACCTGTATTGTAATTGATTTCCGAAAAAGGAGTACTTTAAAATGAAGCAAAAAATGTTTTTGTGGTGCACCGCAGAGCTACCCCTGCGCCACCTTCATTACTACACTAATACTTCAATGGCCCGTAACCTATGCAATTTCACCTGGCCCGCCCCTGACTAGAAACCAATTTCGTAAGAAAATTCAAAGGGCTGTAACTTTTGAACTAGTAGCCCAATCTTGGAACTGTTTGAAATTATGGATTCTACAGGCCACATTCTATAAGAAAAAATTTTTTCCGGGTCGATCTGAGACAATTTTTTTTGAGGGCCTCAAAAAAAGGCAGTGTATAACCTTCCTTTTTTACCAAAAATCGACTGCACCAAAATTTCTCGGAAAAACACTTTTTCTTATTAATTTTGGTGCGTAGAATCCAAAACAATTCGTACTTTTTCGATCGGACTTCTCAATCAAAAGTTATGGACTAGAAACCAATTTCGTAAGAAAATTCAAAGGGCTGTAACTTTTGAACTAGTAGCCCAATCTTGGAACTGTTTGAAATTATGGATTCTACAGGCCACATTCTATAAAAAAAAATTTTTCCGGGTAGATCTGAGACAATTTTCTATTCGGGGCTCAAAAAAAAGGCAGTGTATAACCTTCCTTTTTTACCAAAAATCGACTGCACCAACATTTCTCGGGAAAACACTTTTTCTTATTAATTTTGGTGCGTAGAATCCAAAACAATTCGTACTTTTTCGATCGGACGTCTCAATCAAAAGTTTTAATTATCAGCTGCAATTTAAAAAAAAAACTGTATTGTAATTGATTTCCGAAAAAGGAGTACTAAAATGAAGCAAAAAAATGTTTTTGTGGTGCATCGCAGAGCCTATTAAAATGCATCAAATCGTAATAATATGCAATACAGTGTTTTAATTTATAATTAAGGAATATCGCAATGACCCGAAATACTAACAAATTTTCATGTCCGTAAGGTGTTAGAATTCTTAAAATTGTTACTGGAAGTTCTTATTATTAAAAGCATTTTTTCAATGCAATTTTGAAGTGCAGTACAAAAGAAACTGGTGTGTGGTTGCTTAATAAACTTAGAGTACTAAAATAATTTCGGCCTCGAGGTGATTTATGAACAATTTCTTTTACGCAATTTCTCAAAGAGAACCGATCGTTATTTTTATACAAATCACGAAAAAATTGCAGTACCTTACATATAGCGCTCTCTAGAAACGATTGTTTTCCTACAGTATAAATTTGTGCGCTCCTTATGATGGCTGTGGCGTCTGTATTGATAACGAACGAAGCTTGTCGTAATATCAGCGAGCTGGTTAGAAACTTCTTAAGTACTTTAAAGACGGCTTCTTATTCCGGGTCCCATGTCCATGTTGCGTCTTTCTTTAACAATGTCGTGCTCTGCGACACTTGCAGGCCTTCAGGTTGCACTACCGCCGACGAGTGAGGGCGGCGGTGAGGTCGTGCAGATGGGTCGCAAAAGCTATTTTTCAAAAACAATAAATCTAGCATCGATGCAGGCTCTTTGCGAGATTTCCTACCACCTAGCTTTTTCACCTAGTACCTACGAACTCGATGTAAATTCACGACAAAGTGTCTGCAAGCTGTTTACAAAACCCCCTTTTGAAAAGATAAAACAAGCGCTTCCCATTTATTATACCGTATTTCACGTTTTGTCTGTTGACACAGAGAGAAAAAAGGGCAAAACGTACAATACAAACCCACCCTCGGGCGTATTTGTTGATGCGTACTTTCTCGTTGCCTGAGCGAGGTAGGTAAACGTCTGAACGGGCTGTAGTTGTGCAAACATCTTGTATCTTCGCAAGATTTACTGGGCACATTCGCCCGAGCACGTTTTCGTATATATCGGGGGTAACAGTGCAGATGTTTGTATATTACCCCGAGATAGACGCGGCGACCTCTACGTATCGACTAACGCCGTTCGTGCGCCCAGAAATTATGCACAATTCTCACACGAAACACTTTTTTTTTTCAAATTAGCCCCCGGCACGTTAGGTCAGGGTCACATCCTAGCGGCCGGCGGTTCGAACCCTGACCGATTAAGAGAAATTTTTCGGCTCATGCCACCTTACCTGTTGTTAGTCAAATTAGCAAAGTTTGCTGCCTGCCTAATTTAATCACGGAAAGTTTCGCAAAGCACCGGCATAAAATATTAAGATTCACTTAGCTTCCTCTCCCACTTATTTATGCATCCTTCAAAGTAATCTCATAATAACAACAATGAAAGTGAACCAAGGTGGCACGGGAAGCTCGGCAATCGCACTTACCACAAATATGCCTCGCATTAAATTAACATTTACGCACCGCCCTCGGGGGTTTTTACTTTGTTAAAGAGAAAAGAAGGAGAGCGTTTCAAATTCGCGGTTATTGAAAAGCGGTTTTCCGATTATTATTTTCATGTGTACATAAAATATCTGCTGGGATTTCGATGTTGAAAGCATAGATGTGTATTTTTCATTTGATGTACGCCTTTCTTTATAAATTTATATACGAGGGAGAAAATTCATTTCCTACGGATGTGAACTTTCAACGGAGCAGGTGTTCTTCTTATTTGTAATTTTATCGTAACATCATAAAATTGGATGAGTTTCTAATGTCCTCAAGGATGAAACGCTTCTCTCACGGTAATCGGAAAGTAATGTACTCCGTTGCCGTTTAAAAATTCCTCGGCGACGACGAGAATCAATATAAATTATATTGCCGCCGGCTTAAAGGAATTAGGGAAAATTTCTCCATCGCTGCAGTGATTGAAATTAGCGTCATCGATTGAAACGTAACTAAAGGTGATCAACAGGCGACCTAAGTTTATAAAATAAAAATCTGCGTTCTTGCTATTATCTCAAATAAGGGGTGTTTTTGAGGGTTATAATCTTACACCCTCAGATCAATAGTTGAGCATAAGCCCTTTTACAGTTTTATTCTTGTCCCGCGGTGGGGAGACGAACGACAGGTTGAGGTCGATAGAGTGATGGATTTCGCAGATCCGTACTCAGCTGGACATGGTATACGGTCTCCTTAATCGTAAAATACCCGAGACAGTACCGCGAGATAAAGTCACGACTTTTAGCGAACGTTTAACTCAAACTCGGTGGAAACTGTTCTTACTGTAAATATACGGGTCATGCTATTGAAGAATGTCATAAGCTTGGTAAATCAAAAACCGTGGATAAGTCTGCCCCAGCAAGGAACAAATACAAATTGTTCAGGAAGCAAAAGAATTCTATTTTACTTCGGATTGCTTTTATTGCGGTAAAAATTCAGAAAAAGGAAATAATAAAGATGTTTTAATTGAAGCAGTTCAGCCCAACGAAACAAAAGAACATATTTTAGCAACATTAAAGAGAAGAGAGAAGACAGATATCGAAAAATCTTTATTAGTGCGGAGCCAACACGTTAATTTAGTTGCAAAACAAGCTATTTATCATGACCGTGTATATATCTTGAAACTGTTTTCCCAGTTTTTGGCGATTTTCTTGAAATTTTTCTATTGGAGTAATATTCGTTATTTTTGATTATTAAAATATAAGTAATAATAATAATAATAATAATCATATTTATTCCAAAAAAAAAAAATTTTTTTTAGAACCTCATGGCATAGATTCAGCAAAACGCTGCTCTTCCATCTACACCATGACAAAACAGAGAATATTTGTACAGAGCAAAACAGCGAAAGAAAATAAAATTATTTTAGAATAACTACTTACTAAGTATAGTGAAATGATGAATGAACAGATTGAAAGATAAAAGACAATACGAACAGGAATAATCAACAGTAACACGAAATCAAATTAAAGAGTGAAATAAAAGGTTAAACAATTGTTTACGAAAATTTTGCTGCCTGGCGCAGCTCTGTACGATAAAAAAAATAGATTTTTCATCCCTCTGAAAAAGTTTTTTTTCGAAAATCTCGGAAACGGCTTAACTTTGCGGGCTCAAAAAAATTGTCTCATTTTTATCATAAAACAAGCTATGTTTGCTCTTAATTTCAAAGCCCCACGATTTTTTTCGCAGTTTTTTCTTGGAAAATTTGGGTTTTTTTAAATTCTCTATTACTTTTAAATTGAAGACTTTCGCCTAAAATTAATAGTTTTGCCACTAATTGTAAAACACCGCTTTCCACCCTTTTCAACCCCCGAGATTTCGTCTGCGGAAAAATTCATCTGTTTTAATTATTTTTCCCCAATTTCTAATTATATCACCTGCATGAAAAACCCGGATTGAACCGGTAACTAATTTTTTTTCAAAATTAATTATTTTAGATAGCTATTTAGCCTAATCAGCCTCCTCTGTCGCCTCAATGGCAGTGGCCACCATACGGCCAGGTGGTGTTGAGCCCCACCTAGAATAATAATAATAGTAATAATAATAATAGTATTTTATTCCATAGACAAACTAGTTTGTGTGGAAATTGTCAACAAATATTTAAATTACGAGTAGGTACATTTAGTATTATATAGGTAAAAAACAAATTACACATTAAATAGCGACAAACAAGTTACATTAAACAGTAAAATATTCACTTATATCATAGTGACATTTGTCAACTAGAAACAAATATAATTTTTCTTTAAAGATTGATAATTGCCTACAGTTACGTATTATGTGAGGTAAATGGTTATAGATCTTAATTCCCAGATTGGAGGGTGAATTGATTCCAATTTTTGTCTTAGTGAAATGTGGTCGAAGATTATCATTACCTCGGATATTGTATTGATGTATATCCTTACTTTTAACCATCTTGTTAGAGTTGACATAAATATATTGACAGATTTCAAATATATACAATCCTGTTAGAGTGAGAATTTTATGTGAATGTGGTCTTGCCCCCACTGGAGATTACGGTAACAAGGGAAGGAGTATCGAATCCTCGCATTTGGTAGGGATGTGCTGGGACTCTTTTGAAAATGTCAACCGTCGCGTCGTATATGCTGGGGGGGGGGACGGGGGATTAGGCCCCCCCCCCCCGTATTATTTTCTCCCCTCCGAATACCCACCCAGGAAATGAACATTCTATCATATTTTCGGATATTACCATTGGAGTGTTAGCGGTTTGCTGAGATACCTATGTGGACGATATATCCATCGACCGACTCTAGTTAGGGAGGTTGTACAAAGAGCCCGAATTTGAGGCCTAGGTACGCGTGGACCCGGTCCACCCTCCTATCGTCCTATCGTAATCCAGAATCCAGGACATTATGGCATTATTGCATGGTAAAACTATCTCTTAAAATATGCATTCGTCGGGAAACCCCCCGACCACTACCTTGCTCCGAAAAACCGCTTACGTAAGCGGAAGATCCCCTCATGCACGAACCCCAGACGTCGCGGGAAGGGGGGGGGGGATTAGTTTCCCAGTTCTATTAACAACTTTTGATACGATTTTGTAATAGAATCGGAGCGGAGGGTATCTTTGCCCATAATTTTTAAAGAGTGGGACAAGGAGTTGTTGGATGCATTTTAAAGACAAAGCTTTACATTACCATGTTGAATATCCTTCCCCAGCTCAGGTGTCGTCATGTATTGGATGATCTTTCCAAATGAAAATTTAGGGGTGAATTATAAGTATAATCTGTGAGGTGGAGGTGATAGCATACTCGACATACGAGTCTAGTCGTAACATACAAAATGTTATGGGTGTAATTTAGCTATCATCCGTAAGTAATCGATCGTCATTGCATTTTCCTCGATCCCCGTCGGTCAACATAAAGTAAATTTAAAGCCATTCGAAGCTAAAGTTTTATCGGAGCAATCGACGGATGTAGAGAATACACACACGCTGTCTCTAATAATGCCGTTGGCCAACTCGAGGAGGGACGACGTAGTTTATTGTCATCCCCCATTTTATGAACACTAAAGATTTGTGGTCTCATATTGCGCACTTCTAACAAGAGTGGACGGTTTATCGTCCACTTTTTGCCTCTTTAATTAAGAGTGGTCGAAAGTGGTAACTTTTTCTTGTTATTAAATTAAAAAAGTTGCTAGCGCCGGTGTGCCCTTCCGCTCGGATGTATTAAAAGAATATTTGAGCAGAAGGCTTTCTTTTGGCGTAATTTAATTTGGAAGTCTTTGAAAACTATAATTTACGATTCGGTGGGTTTAAAGGGGTGAGCAAACATCTCGTATTCATGCAGGGAATCAACAAGAAAAAGGAAAAAGCGGAGCGTGTTTACCTTTACGGAAAAGTTGCGTCGAAAATTATCGCCGGATATTTCCCATGTCGCGCCGCTTCGAGGGAAAAAAGGGTTTATTTTTTACGCTACTTCGCTATAGTTTGTTTAGAAAAAGAAACGGCGACAATATGTCCACGTTGTTAAGCTTTTCGTATTATAACCAAGCTATAACAAGCAGTTTGTGTGCTGTTAGCGAATGGGTCGTAACCAAATGTAAGCGTCATAAAGTACACCCTGTTTACGGGTAGTTTGGGAAAAGGGTTGGCATTTATGTGCGTTCGCATATTCGGCTGCTAAGTAACAAAAGCCAATTTGATGTACTTTTATAACTTTTAACATCAATTCACTTATCTATGCTTTATTCGTGTAAGTGCTCGCAAGGAACCACCCCTCGAGCGACACTCTCTCATAATCTGACAAGTATCCATAAATCTTAACAAACAGCAATTTTGCACCAAGCAACACTTAAACCGACCACTGGGTTAAATAAAACGCCCCTCGTTTTGTCTAACAAATTTTTCTAACGTATACTCAACCCTTGTCACGGAAATGTGTTGAAAATGGAAACCAAGCAACCCTTACGTATGCATATTTAAACGCCTTTGTTTTGACTTTTTAATGTATGTCATTCTAAGTGAAAAATATATACGACCGTCCCTTTTAGAGCCATATTTTGCGTATTGAATTTAATTCAAATGTAAAATTAATTACACCTCGACTTCTTATTGAAGGTCGCAATTTGGGATCCAGAGCGCATGTACGAACTCCTATACAGGCTGTCCCTCGTAATACCAATTTGATTTTCAAATGCAACATTGTAATATAGTAGTCGGAACAATTTCCACAATCGTCCAATAACGCTTGGAATTATTAGAAATAAAACGTAGTTGTTTTCCCGTGAGATTGGAACTAAAACCTTTGATTGAATAGGCAATAAGAATTCACATCGGCGCTCTCGCGTAATGCAGTTTTACTCATTTACGGATTCCCCTTCCCTCACTATAATATAGTCTTTTATTATTTTTCCGCTCACGTAGCTTATTCTGCGCAGTGGTGTGTAATTAGATAAGAAGTTAAATGAACCGTTTTTGGTGCAATGTGCCGGGTAGTCAATTACGTTTTATAATATTTAAAGTAATTTAATAAGAGCTGACGTTCAAACTCGTGGGAGATAGAGGGAGAAACACAATTTCGGACGAGACTCTTTTACGGAACATTAGCACAACAAAAATGTACATTTCTACCATATTATATTTGTAATGTTTTACACATGACACGGAAATGGCGTAATAATTCTTTGTCCAAGTTCTCTATTACAATTCAGAGCCTTCACTAAAATCAACTCTTGTATATATTTGAACTGAGTGTGATTTTCGATGTAATAAACCTGTACGGTCAGCTCATGATGTAAATTTAACTTGAAATTCTTAGATGAAGGCGGCTATCCCCCTTTTTTTTATCCTAAAGAGACGCGTTTTAAGCATAAATAATTTATAGCTCAAGTGTTGAACCGGTAATTTACTTAATCTCTTTTGTCATGAAAATTTATCTAAAGGGATGATCCCTACGAACGTGAATAGCAATCAAGTACGAAGATTTTCAGACACGAGTTGTCGCAGCCGTTTTATGTGTAACAATCAAACACTGATGCAGCCGGTGCGCGCATACAATTTACTCTCGTCCTCCTCCGCAAAACTGCCCCCGTCTAACTAACGAAAATTTATTTAACTTTGAAAATTTTTACATTAGCACGAAGCAGGAACTAACTCTCCATTGAGACATTTCGTGTTTTACCCCCTGATTATTAATTAACCCAGTTTCCGTTTTACGAAAGCTGAAAAGATGGAGAAGATAAACTGAGCGCTAAATTTGTACCCGATGTTAACACCGCGCTTTTGTGTAATTAACAGAAATCGATGAGGGGTTTTTTCTCTCGTCTTACAAAGGAACCGACCGATTTACGAGAGGTCGGGAGGGAGTGTAAATAAAAACAGTAAAATGGGAAGTTCGGGATAAACTTGTTTTTTGTCACCTATTCCTCGTGGTTAACATAACGTGTCGGCATTAATATCAGTTGCAAATCAACTTAAAACCCCTCGTCCTTTGCAAGGATCACGCAGATTTTCAACATTTGTCAACATTCACCGCAGGTTTATCCTTTCGCATGTTCATTCTAGTATAATTCAGCTTACAGATGGGGGAGAAAATCATACCAACGGCAGTTGTCCTCTGGTTTTATGTTGGGTTTGGCTTCTCTTAGTAATGAGATTCGCATTTATTAGAATCAGCACGCTGCAAAAATGTTCACATTTTGCCACGTTGATATATTCTATCACATTTCTCAACTTACACCTTCCAATTATATATTTTGAGTTCAGCAGTGAAAAAATTGAAACTAATAAGTTACATCTTTTGTTTTTTTTTTTTGAAAAACGAGCTAAAGTGGCCTGTAGGATCCATAATTTCAAACAGTTCCAAGATTGGGCTACTAGTTCAAAAGTTACAGCCCTTTGAATTTTTTTTTTAAATTGGTCTATAACTTTTGATTGAGAAGTCTGATAGAAAAAGTACGAATTGTTCTGGATTCTACGCACCAAAATTAATAAGAAAAAGTGTTTTCCCGAGAAATTTTGGTGCAGTCGATTTTTGGTAAAAAAGGAAGGTAATACACTGCCTTTTTTTGAGCCACAAAAGAAAAATTGTCTCAGATCGACCCGGAAAAAAAATTTTCTTATAGAATCTGGTCTGTAGAATCCATAATTTCAAACAGTTCGAAGATTGGGCAATATCTCGAGGTGCTTTGAAAGCCCCCGTTTAAAGGTGCTAAAGACTTTTAAAGGTTTTTATTTGCATTTAGAGATCATAGCCGTATAGGTTCTCAAAGGTTCTTCACGATACTGAAATTAAAGCACTAACAACCAATGAGAGGCTCTTACAGCGTCTGTAAGGCTCCGAAAAATCGTAATGGCTCTTGATAATTCTTAAAGCCTATAGTACAATCTTGATTAAAATACCTTTAGAAACCGTTAAAAGCTCTTCAAAGGATACCTTTAAAGGCACTTAGAAGCTATAAAAGTTCATAAAAGCTCTTCAATATGCGAAACTTAAGGTTCGTGGAAATCCTTGAAGGTTTTCAGTAGTTCTTAAGTAGAATATTTAAAGGACTTATCGACCCTTCAAAGCTCTTGAACACCATTTAAAACTTTTAAATACATTTTGAGGCCATTAAAATCTCTTGAAACATGAATTAATGAGTGTATGTCTCTCCCCAAAACAGAGTGTACTGAAACTAACATCATTTTCATGGGATTTCTGAACTGCAAGTAGGTATGTAGAACCTGGACTGTCAGTACATCTTGGTTTCATAGCCCTACCAAAAGATACCTTTAGAAACAAACCATAATTTATTGTCTACACAATAGTAGATTCGAAATCTGGTGAAACAAACAGAGGCGCAGAATTGTCCGTCAGGGCACAAAGAGCCCAAATACCTACTCGGACCTTCTCACGGTATCATAAACTATCTAAATATTTAGTTGTACTGTACATCATTCACGAGAATCGTAATAAAACTTATTTGCCAAATCTTAACGAAACAAGACACTTACTGACAGTGAGGTATCCTGTCAAATTCGAGCTCCGATCTCTCATTTCACGTGCCATCACTTTTATTTTTATAAGAAACCGGAGAGCATTATTAATAAAACGGGATGTCACACGAAATTACTCAGAGACGTGAAAGAAAATGTGTCGACGTTTTCCATTCTTTGATTAAAATACAGTGGGAGTATTTAGAAAAAACGAGTTTTGAAAGAAGTCGACGAAAGAGAGATGTTGACGTGTAATCACCAATTTACGTCAACATTTGTAAGAAGTCTAAAAAGTCTTTGTTCGAGGCAAAATAATGCTGTCACGAGCAGGTAATGCAAAAGCGGAATTAAATTTAACAGCTCGTACACTGTCGTTTACGCAATAGCGTTTAAATAGATGATAGAGAAAGAGTCGCATCCCTTAATAATATCGACTCGTTTTCCAAAATATAAATTCCATGGATGTAATTTACATCACCATGATATAATCGACGGAACATAAATTCTACGCAAATATTTTAGATTTGGACTTAAAAACAATTTAAAATAAAATTTACGATGCCGTAAATACCGTTTACGTTCGGCCGGAATTACCATAACTGTACAAATACAAAATTTGGTATGTTCACTCACCTAAAACAAACATATTTGAGGTTAGGTGCGCTTTAAAAGCGCGGGGGTTTGTTTTAAAATATTGACACCCTCCTATAAATTCGGAGCAGTTTGATTACACAATTTTCTGTTACGTTCTTCGCCACATTCGCAAGCTGTTGTTATAAGGTAATAATTTCGCTCGGGAAAGATTTATATGGTCTAAAATGATAAGTCGCATTTCCATGTCGATATTTTAATAAAAAAATTGCGATATCGTTTATGTAATATTTCATCTCCCTTTTTACCCGCCGTCGCTTATCTATGGAAACGTTGCGTTCAATTTGCAATTCGATTAGTGGGGGAAATGGATCAGTGTAAGTAATTACTACATCAAATGGCATTTTATCGGCAGCCTGATAACTTTGGCGGTTATTGTAAATATTGCATTGTTTTTATTTTTCGATTGTGTAATTCTTCACTTTTTTTCTTTAAATAACATAGCGCGCCCGTACGGATTATCCTTACAATGAAATAGGCTGTTAGTACTGGTTTTAATTCTTTAGAATTACGGGTGGAGTGGATGAATGAATTAAATAAGTAGAATTTTTACAATTGAGGGTGCTCCTACCGAAATATGAGACAAGTGCTATCGTTTCAAATGATTTTTCTTTTGCATTTCAGTAGAATAATTAAAGAAAATTGTATGTAAATAGGTGCACTGCTCGATTTTACTATCAAAATCAGTTCCAAACGGGAACTTTAATTTGGATAGCATGTATTATAGTAATTTCTGGAAGTTTGAGCGAAAGTTATTAAAGACAGCGAGCGTTAAAATTTCCTCTCCCAACTGCCAACAACGGAATTCGATACCTAATGAAATCATGCCTTTAGTTGTTCACAATTCGCGCGTTTCTCCCCCTTATCTCAAACTACAAAACTTTCTACGGCACTAATCAATAATTCAATCCTTTTACGGGTATCAAAAATTTATGCAGCGTGTAGCACGTGATTCGGGGTAATATTTAATAACGAGTTTGGGTAATAACCCCGCGGCACTTTGTATTCATTACAAATATAGTATAGGTAAGTGGTATTTAATCTAGTAGTAGCAGTAACAGAATCGGTAATTAAGCACACTGCGAAAGGTATTAGCCCTTTTAATTGCCATTTAATTACGGGCTTTGTTTTAAGCCTGTCTGTTTACAGATAAGCTTGCGTTCTCTTAAATGGCAATCTGCACTTTGTCATAACACTAATTGGTAATTTTATAAATGGAACACTTTCGCCGGAGGTTATCGTTTTGGTTACCTACTAAGTGTTTTTAGAAACATAAATACGCATAACTTGGCCGTACAGATTAGTCTAACCAGTGTATGAAGTAAAAAAGAATTACATACATCGGGAGTGTTCGTTATTGTCATAATGATACTCCAAAGCGAATGGATACATCAACAGCCGATAACATTCGTCAAAATACCAAAAAAACTCGGCAAAATGGTGGAAATAATTGGTCATGTGAAAAGTTCCTCACAAATGGTGTTGAAATGAAAGTAAAATTTGTTCGACCTCCTTTAGTTTAATGGCTTCTGCTGGTTTAACGTACAAAGTGAAAATTGTGGATGTCAGTTTGCTGGTTAGAAGAATGAAAATTAATCCTGTAGTCCTTCTCGCGCATACAAAAGCATTAGAAACCACTGCAGCAAAGTACCCTATTACTAGATCAAATGTAAAAGTATTCCCGCTGGTGTACAACGTAAGTCTTTGAACAATGTGTTTCTTGGACAACTACCAAACCATGGCATAATTGGTTTTGTGTCAAACAAAGCTATGACTCATTTGTCCTTTTGGTTCTCGTCATTATTCATCGTCACCACCGCAAAAACCGCAAATTCTATAATTGAGGCGTTTTCATCCATTTTTGAAGAATGTGGCAATACACCTGAAAATATACAAACTGATAAAGTAAAAGAATTTATTGCAGTACGCGTAAAACAATTAAAAAAGAGATAAATTATTATATAACTCGTATCCGACGTAAAAGCTTCTGTGGTCGAGCGGTTGAATAGTACATTGAAAACAAAAATGTGTCCATACTTTACTTAATTCATTTGAATCACGATATGACGAAAATTCAACCAATAAATCCGCTAGAACTTTAACGAGAGTTGAATCTGATTCAATCCATTTTTTACACCATACCTGTACGCTCATTGACAAAAGTAATGATCACCTAATAGGTAAACTCTGCAGCATAAGCAACATACATACGCATAACATCGGGTGCCGTCTGTTTCTTCAAGTACCTTAATTTGTTGGGTTGCATTTCCAATATATTCAAATGTTGGTTGCGTATGCTGCACGATTTACCTATACTGCGATCATTACTTTTGTCAAAGACTGTACATGGTATGGATGATTTCGAAGCGAATCGGAAACATGTTACTCGCATTATTACTAAAAAACTGTCAAATCAATCTGATAAAATCACGTTAGGTAATATTCACAAAATGTTTGTGGTTTACCGCGACACTCGATAGGGAACGAGGCCACGTATAAATTATTTAAAACCCATCTGTGAGGAAAATTTCAACTTGCGCGACCGTATTTTGACACAAAATGTCGACCATAACCTATAAAAGCTTTTTCCGGAGACGAAAGTCCCCACTTACCTAAACATCGTAAAGTCCATAGAAACTATGGGTAAGATACGCGGAATGATTTAATAAAGGAAATTTTCAATTAAATCGAGCACTTCAACTGGTATTAGGCGGGACGTGTAAACAAGGCGAATCCGAAGACGTAAAGCTTAAAGAAAAATTACGCTATTAGCTTTTACGACATAAAAAGGGCGGTTTGCTGACTGTTGTCAAACGGATACGTGTCTGAATTCATGCTGTAGCGTATGTAAAATATATCCACTAAATTTGTTTCGCTTCTACCCCGATTTTAAACTACGGCCTTTGTGTTTCGCATTTAGTCGTTGAGAAAAACAGGTTAACAAAATATTTTTCATTTCCCGCGGCTGAAAACTTGTTCCATTTTCGATTCGGATATTCAGCACAAATACGGCAAACGGTAAATAATTAGGGATAAAGCGATTCGTATTTTCATTATCATAAACATTAAATTCCAGACCAAAAAGCGTTGGAATTCAACCTCTATCATTACATGTCTCTTTTATTGCTGACATCTTGAGAACCAAAGGACACATTAGGTTCAATGGATGATCGTGGTTAGTGTCGAGTTGTTAACGGAGGCTCCTAACTTCATCCCCTCCAATACGAAATCTCCCTCCTGCACTTGGACTTCCTACCGCCCCATAAGTCTACTAGAAGTTATTTCCAAACTCCTTGAGAAGCTCGTGCCACGAATTATCGACCCTGACTGGATATCGGAATACCAATTTGGCTTCTGCCGATTCCACTTAACCATGCATTTGTATGTGCAATATAACTTAAGAAGCAATGACAAACATCTGCACGACTTCGGTCGGCGAAACAAAGAACTACGCTAATATCTATACTAAGGTAATAACAAATTTACTACAGGAATAGCTTACATCTAAACTAGTGGATTACAAAGAAGATGGCCTAGATGGCGTAAGAATGCTGAATTTAAATTACGAGCGAAACGAACGTAACACGACCCAAAATTGAATCTTGTGCTAGTGCTGAAGGTACGGAGCATTTGTATTCGAGTAAACCAATAATAAAGCGATTCGTATATTCCAAAATCCAAATTGTACAAGCAATATTTTAAGAAACTTTGTCTGTTCAGAGAAAGTCATTGAACTGAGGGCCAATTTTAATATAATGGTAGATAGTTATCGAATCTCGAAGACGATGAACCTATACGTTAAAATAAAAGACGCAAGAACAAAGCGGCTTCGTGTTTTTATTATTATGTTCTCGTATGTCAATTTCAGTTTAACAATATTGGCAAATTTTCTCGAGAAAACAAGAGAAAAACCAATACGAAATGTACGCGAGTAACATTTTTAAAAGTTGACAAGAGAAATATGCGTTCGTTAAAAGTTTTCGAAACTATATGCACAGCAAGAAGGAACCGAATGTATAGGTACCTTTATGTTTAAGGAAAAATAAAATTAGCAATTTTTTAATACCCTCCTCTCTAATTGGAAAAGTTAAGAAAAATTGCGAAACTTCCGGCATTTAGTCCAGTAGTTAGTGAACATTTTAAATTCGAAAGAGGAAATAATTCTTTTTGGCAGTGACGTTGTACACCTCCATTTTAAGTTTTCGAGAGCGTTTCAATGGAACACCCGTAGACATGTTCGCAGAAAGTTTCTATTCAGCAAAACGGTTTTAGCGGTAGTTCTTTCTTACAGTTAAATCGGAATATCGATGCCCATTCTTTACGTGCCCCGGGAGAAGCAAAATATTTTATAATGCCGCCCCAAATTTGTTCGAAACCGGAGCTAACATTTGCGCTCTAAATATTATTTCGTCTCGCCCTTAACACCAAATATCTTTCTTTTTTATATTTAGTCATGTACTTCGCGACGCCCGACGTCGTCTTTGTCCGTCTGATTTTAGGGATTTATCGCTGTCAGGTGAACGGTGAATAGTAATTTTAATTCGATTGTGAAAACGTGTAAATTATGTATCTTTTCTTGTGTTGTGGTTGCTTATAAAACTTCAGCTTATCGCCATTAAGCTCTGAAGACGTAGACGAAGTCCAGAGGGCCTTCTATCTTTCACAATTTTTATCAATTCACTTTCTTGCCTCTTACAACAAAAAGAGGCCAAATAAATTTTATATGAAAATAAAAATCGGATAAATAGTTGATAATATTGGCGTTGGAATGCCAAAATGAAACCTCTGATTCCACATGGCATAAGTTAAATAATCCGAGTGAAGAAGGATCGGTAGGGCTCACCTTTAAAGTTCACAAAAATATTCACCCGTGATAGAACAAACAGACAAAACTGGTAGTAATGCCCTAATGTAACAGCGTCTGCAGACGGTCGAATACTAACAGAAAATAGAAAGTATTCCTTTAAAATGAATGCAATTCGAGAAAACAAAGGCCTAACTAATGACCTTGCTTTGTACTGTTAACCCGTGCCCTTGGTGGGGGGATCTCCCCTAAAGTAAAATTGGTTCGTGTCCTAGCTGTGTGTGGTTTGCACCTTGGCTAAGGTAAAGTTGGTTTTTACTTTAGCTAACGTCCCGTGTGGTTTGTATCTAGGGTAAGGCGGACCAGTGGTTTGTGGTACAAGGGCGGGCCCTGGGATTTCGCCGGCGAAAAAACTCCGGTAACGTGACTGGTGATACACAAAAGCTCTACGTACCAGAGATTTTTTAATTAATTTTGTGTACCATTTTTTTCAGAAGATACAAGATTACAAATTCTGACACGTTTACAAACTAAAAGATGAAGCTTTAGGGTATCTGCGTTTAAGAATTTAGACATTTACTACGACACTATTGTAAAAGCGTTCGAGTTTAACTTTATAGGTCGATAATAATTATTTACGGATTAAGTATTTAATCATAACTACTAAAAAACTACTTCTCAAACAAAGAACCTTAAATGTCGCGAAAAACCGAATAAATTAACTAAACTATCGGGCTCCCGTTACACTTCCTAACCCCTTTTGCGCTTTCTCACCATTTGCTGCCATATTGTACTTTTTCCTACCTTCTGCTCTACTTCTGACCTCGCGTACTCTCCAGCTCTTTGCAATCACAATATTCAAACTCATTATACAGGGTGCCCATTATGTATGGAATATACTATATATCTTGATAAATATCGACTGTATACAAAATTTTGCTATATGAAAGTTATTTAACATTTTATTTCCCATAATAAGGCAACATTGAGTTGTTTTGATTTCAGAAAACAAATGAGTAACGAAAAACAATTGAAATTTTTGAAATAGGAATACACCCTTTCATTAGTCTCATTATTTGATAGAAATTTTTCAAAACAATTTACTATAATTATATCAATATAACATTAATCTAGATATCCTACATCCTACATTCATTTGTTTTATTTTGATGCAGGATTAATGTTATTGATGTAATCGTAATAAATTTTTTTGAAAAATTTTCT
Organism: Photinus pyralis; assembly: GCF_008802855.1. NCBI lineage: Eukaryota > Metazoa > Arthropoda > Insecta > Coleoptera > Lampyridae > Photinus > Photinus pyralis. The sequence continues at coordinate 13,802,359 of NW_022170250.1, forward strand.
CTAGCAGATCAAGGCCCAGTAACGCTCTTTAGTCCACCCCTCCAGTGTTATTTAGTCAGGAAAAGGTCAGGCAAGCAGTTAACGAAATAGGAAGCAACGGGCGATCAAAAATGAGTTGCTGTCGAGTCGCCTTTGGAAGTTCAAGTTAAAATACGATTTCCTACCTAAACAAAAATTCCAAAGGTGACTCGACAGCAACTCATTTTTGATCGCATAGTATTAGGTTCGCAACGAAAAAAACCAAATACCACGCATTATTAAAAGAATAGGTACCCACACCGGACCAAACCACCTGTAGCCCACAAACTACGGACGGACGCCTTTCTGTCTTCTCCTTTATCCGTCCTGTGCTGTTCTTTCTGCGTTTTTGCACTTTGCTATCCTAGTATATGTCGTTTTTCTTCTCGTGTTCTCGCTTATACTATCTTATTCCACCAGGCCTTCTCTTAGAATTGTTTTTTTTTAATTTCTCAGAGGTCAGAGCGACACTAACAGTTTATCCTAAAAGCGCCTTGTCACGGTGTCCATTTTTCGAGTGCCACTATGGGGATAGACAGAGATAGACATTTGGTTAAATGAGGGCAAAGTTGCGAATTTTTGTGTTGAATAATAATCTGAAAAGACATTTCTAATTAACACATTATTCAGACACTTTTTAATGGAGATTTCGAATATGCTATCCCGTTTTTAATAACTTTCAAGATAACGGAGAAACACGTGGCAACTTTAGTTATTTTTATGGGCGCCGTTTTGGATTTTGACATTTTGAGATTAGGTCTTTTTTTCTCTTTACAACGATATATCACACATACTGGTTCAGTATCACATTTTTCCTAAAAATACAATTTTCCATTTTTTGAGAAGAGTGCTTTGGAAAAACAAAACGTTCTTTTGTTGTGAAAAAAATGTTGACTTATTTCAAACAGTGTCATTTACGTTTGTGCTAGTTTTATCGCTAAAATATTATTTATTCTTGTGTATTTTGTTCTAAGTTGAATTATAAATTTCTTGCAAAACGAAGGTTCAATTCTGTTCATATGAAAATCGAATTTTCTCAACACATCTAGTTCCCTGATGCCAACGCTGCAACCGGACATATGCATCAAACTGTCAAACTTTTGTTCACAATAAAAGAACGTTTTGTTTTTCCAAAGCACTTCCCAAAAAATTAAAAATTGTATTTTAGGAAAAATGTGATACTGAACCACCATGTGTGATATATCGTCGTAAAGAGAAAAAAAGACGTAATCTTAAAATCTCAAAATTAAAAATGGCGCCCACAAGAAAGACTAAAGTTGCCACGTGTTTCTCTGTCATCTTAAAAGTTATTTAAAACGAGATGTCACATTCGAAAAATCTCCATTGAAAAGTGTTCAAATAATGTGTTAATTAGAAATGTCTAGTACGACTAGTTTATCATGAAAAAATTAAAATCGAAAATCAGAAAGTATCGTTTTTTTGCGATATTTTCAGAACTATTGATGATATTTTAAATTTCTTTTCAAATGGTTATTCAGCAGGCAAATTCGCAACTTTGCCCCCATTTAACCAACTTTTTATCTCTTAAGGTAAGCGAGATCCCCATAGTGGCACTCGAAAAATGGACACCGTGTATAGGGGGACGCTTACGGTATTACGGTATTACGGTACTACGGTAGAATTGTTTTGTTATACAAAATTTACCAAACGGCACCTTTTAGCGATGAGAGAATTGTAAACTAATTCCGGCCGAATAAAATTTGTTATCTAACGGCAAAGACGCTTAAAGAACGGCTTAACCGAGGACTTTATCGGGCTATACGGCTACGATGCAGGAGTACTAAATAATAAAGTTAGAGGGGCTCGAATACATTACTTTAAATACAAAAGGTTTAAAGGTAACTTGGGGATAAGAAGATGTTTAGCAACTAGAACGATTGTCGGGAGAAATCTCTCAAGAGGCATAATGGACTCTCTCGTACTTCGTTCTCCTTCCTTGATCGAATTTATCACTTCTCGTACGTCCAAATTGCCGTGCGTCTGTTTTAAAGCCACAAAGTCTCGCCAAATTAACGCGAGCAGATATACACGTTTAATTACCGAGAGACTCTTAAAAGTTTTAATGGAACGATTGCCGTCATTTTTGCAAAAGTTTAGTCTTGTCGCAATAAATTAAAAGGTAACGAATGAATCGATCGGATGCGGTATGAACTTTTTTTAATTAATATCGTAATCGGGACGAACTTTTAAGTTTTAATCTGTTTTTTGTCAGCGCATGCCAACGTGCAAACAAAAAGGTTGCCATCATTACTATCCGTTGGATCTAGACGGAACACAGATAAAGTCATGTTAATAAAACCCGTAAATAATATACTACTGAAAAGTGGTTATTAAAGCGCGGGTAAAAATATAATTACAAAAGTTAACTTAAGCTCTCAACACTGTTCGTTGGTTTCATAAATATAATTAAGCAAACTGGGAAAGTTGGCTAATTATGCTTTTGCTGCTGAAAAAGATATTTTAATAAGCGTTTAGGTTCTTAAACTTTCTATTACCTAACCTTTTTTAATTTAAACGCACGTCAACGCATTTGCTACACCTTTCACGTGTTTTTGGCATTGATTCCAGACGAAAAAAGTCTTTGCTCATAGTGAGTACGTACAGATTAGTTGCATCAAAGTATGCGTCCTTTTTATTTTTAACTCAAACCAAATAAAGGCAATTAGACCTCCATCATCAGTCTTGTTTCAGAACAATGTGTTGTTGGTCCGCAAAGTTCTGACGAGTAAATCGATTTTCATAGCCGCATAAGGTCAACTTTACTTAAATAAAAATGCACTTATTGCCTTGAGAGCTCCATCAAGAAAATTATTTTAATTTAGCTCCACAATTCGCCCTGTCACGCATTGCTCCCATTAAATTCGATATCAATCACTCCCAAATCCAGGATTTCCGCATTGAAGTGTGAAAAAGAATAAGATTGTTTCATCTACTTTATTACCTTTTGTTGAAGTAATAATGGTACCCTGTGCAGCATTAATCGAAATTTTCTTTTCTCTCTCCATCGAAAATGGTACGGTTCAGTAACTACATAGGTATTGTGCAAAGCAACCTCTTTTAATTATGCTAATAGAATTTCCAGTTGTGCTCGCCGAGCACGAACAAGTTCAGGAGATAGAAAACGTTAGGTGGAGTCCTTAGCCATTTTCTTAATAAGGACCAATTAAGAAAGAGTGCAATTGAAAAAAATTAGCTCGTGTAACATGCGATGTTGTATGTTCGGTCTTTAAAAGGAGCACCGTTGCTCATCTACTTATTTCGATTACTGCAATTTTTTCACAGAATCTTATTGCCAACTTGCACGGATGGAATAGTCGAATTCAACACAAGAACCACTTAGTTAACAATTAAAGGGCGAAATAGTTGCATTCTGTTCTAAGGCCAAACTTCAGACTTCAGATGATGGGAAGGATGTTCCTTAATTGTCATTGTATTCGGTTTAATAGAGATTTTTCCAATCAAGCCGGAAAGTATAGACGTTTTCATCGAGGATTTACTCGTAATCCCCCATTACAAAGCCATTAGTTATGCGCTTAAAAACGCATCGGATTAACGAGAATTAATGCACAGGGTTTTTCAGTTATGATTCCACCCCGTTTCCCTGCGCCCGAACCATAACAAATCGATACTTTAAATGGAAATAAATAATTAAAGAAACTTGGAGAAAAATTCATTATGTAGGGCGAACGCGCATCTGCCGTCAGTTGTTTATTCAAACTCAACACAGACTTGATCCCCGACTGTAGAATGTGTAACGATCCCTGGAATAATTTAAGATAATTCCAATAATAAATAATTCAAGGGACATACTAAAGGTCAGGCTTTAGTATACTCTGTACGTGTCTAAAGATACTTACGAAGCTTCTTTCAGCGGTAATCTCCTTAGTAATACCACCTGAGACCCTAACTTCAAATCGCAAGTTAAATATGGCCGACGCTGCCCGGTCTTGGTTTTCCAAATTCGGCGCGTCCAAGCAAATTGTGGAAACAATAGGGCATTAATTGAGTATCTTATAACAATGGGTCAATTAGAGTGGGCCCAATTCGTGAGCGGCTCACGTGTCGGTAAAAGTATAAAAGAACGATATATTGGGGTAAATTATTAATTTTTTCCGTCCGCACGCAATTAGAGCAATTCGGGGGCGCCATTATTTTTACGGGGTTGCCAACTAATACGATTAGTCATGGACCTCCGACAGTAAATCATTGTTCGAGATGCAGGGCTACGTCTTAAGCTTGCGGGATTCCCTAACGAACCCTTAATTAGGAACCGGACGACGTTGATCATTTCTAGTCAAATACCGAAATTTACGGGTATCGGTATTTTTCCGCAAGCCCCTTTGTTCGCCCTGAGACAAGCCCGATAACAAGAAGATTAGCGATCCAATTTAGCAGGTGGATAAAAGACGGATAATCAAAATGTAGGGAATACCGTGAACTCGAGAATTCTAAATTATACAATCGTCAACGATCCTATAAAATGTCACGGGTACCTGCGGGAAATCTTTTCATAATCCAACTTTTCGTTATTCATTTGTCGTGATTAACCTTCGTGATTCGCAGACGTAATGCGGGATGAGAAACCCTTCGTAGTTTCCACCATTACTCGTAAACCACATCACCAATTTTCACATTTGTGAATGAACCTAGCAATCTATACAGCATATACTTAGGTGCTAATTTAGGACCTTTAGTTTTGGAGCTATTGGATGCTCTGTTAGTTGCAGATATTCAAAAAAATAATTTGTGATTCATTAAGAATTAATTATGTGCCCTAATTAATATGCTCTACTGGTTACAAACGAACTTACCACTTTTTATACAGAGTATATACATGGTGGAATAACTAAGTATGTCAAAGAGATGCGTGACAGGTAGGAACAAAACGATCATCTCTCATCAAAACACCCAAACTTTGCACCCCCAGTCTTTTATCCGGGCCCTAACAACGGAGGGAGCAATTCCTAGGGTAGGCTCGTGCCCGACGAACACCCTACCACTGCCTTCTTTCTTTTCTTTTCTATATGAAAGTTGTTTAACGTTTTATTCCCCATAATAAGGCAGCATTCACTTGTTTTTATTTTAGAAAACAAATCAATAACGAAAAACAATTGAATTTTTTTAAATGGCAGTACACCCTTTCATGTGTCTCATTTGATAGAGATTTTTTTTTTCTTTTCAATGACGTAACATGTTGGTACCCGTACCCTAGTACAAGAAAAAAAAAAAAATTATTATTACCTACATCAATAACATTAATCTAGACATCTTACATCAAAATAAAACAAAATGAATTTGTACGTTTCTTATTAAACGTTGAACTTTAAACTTCAAAATATTTTTATTGTTAACTGCAAGGCACTATCCTATCACGGAAAGCTTGCAATGAATGTCTAAGTATTCTGGGAGAAATTGCTACAGTGATTATTGCTAATTTCGTGTTGTCTGCAAGGTTTAATAAGAAACGCACACATTCATTTGTTTTATTTTGATGTAGGATGTCTAGATTAATGTTATTGATGTAATATAAAAAATTTTTTGGTATAAGGGTCATCATCGAAAAAAAAAAGTCTATCAAATGAGGCTATAATGAAAGGGTGCAATCCCTATTTCAAAAATTCAATTGTTTTTCGTTACTCATTTGTTTTCTGAAATCAAAACAACTGAATACTGCCTTATTATGGGAAATAAAATGTTAAATAACTTTCATATAGAGAATTTTTGCATATATTCGATATTTACCGAGGTAATATACAGGGTGTCCCTAAAAGGTCTGTACAACGCGCTACCAGGGGTTCTTGGTATCAAAATAGGACGATTTAACCCAACTTACCTCTATCCAAAAGTGCTTCGGTAAGGCGCTATCTACCGCCAAAGATTTAAAAAAAAAATCGTTATTTTTATTTTATCGGAAAATGGTTTTGCCGATTAAAATGAAATTCGGGATGTGAATGTCTAATGTAAAAAGGGTCTTTGTGATATCATCGTTTTGATTGTAGTTGCTATGTAGGTGGTAAAATACTGACCATCCACATCTGAAGAGGTCTAAAACTTTTTAACTACTATTTTGACGGTTCTGAATTTTTAGACACTGATAGACAGTTTACTTGCAAGCATTTTTTGTCTCTTGATGAATATCGCTATCTGTGATGGTTTACGAAAAAAAAAAAAAATTTAGGCATGATATATACAAGCGATTGTTCCTCAAAAAATCAGAAGATGGCTGTGAAACCTTAGAGTGGCGTAACGTTTGTTTGTTGTTTCTTAAACTTGAACAATTTACGTTTTGCTTGAAGACTTAAAATTTCATTGTTAAAATTGTAATATGGCCTTTCAATACAGTAACGCAGAGTTAACTGATATGCTATTAGTGTTTGGATACTGTCGTGGAAATGGTCGCCAATGCGTTAGGGAGTATACTCACAGGTTTCCAAATCGTCATAGCCTACTTCTTGCTTGCACTTATGGTTTTTGAGGAACAATCGCATGTATGGTGCATGCCATTCATCATGCCTAAATTTTTTTTTTTTCGTAAACCATCACAGATAGCGATATTCATCAAGAGACAAAAAATGCTTGCAAGTAAACTGTCTATCAGTGTCTAAAAATTCAGAACCGTCAAAATAGTAGTTAAAAAGTTTTAGACCTCTTCAGATGTGGATGGTCAGTATTTTACCACCTACATAGCAACTACAATCAAAACGATGATATCACAAAGACCCTTTTTACATTAGACATTCACATCCCGAATTTCATTTTAATCGGCAAAACCATTTTCCGATAAAATAAAAATAACGATTTTTTTTTAAATCTTTGGCGGTAGATAGCGCCTTACCGAAGCACTTTTGGATAGAGGTAAGTTGGGTTAAATCGTCCTATTTTGATACCAAGAACCCATGGTAGCGCGTTGTACAGACCTTTTAGGGACACCCTGTATATTCCATACACAATGGGCACCCTGTATATGTTTATTACGGTAACCTCTACCGAAGTTCTACGCACAGCTGATGTTCGCTCTCGGTCTCGGTCGATACAGGGTGTAAACGGAACTAGGGAAAGCCATTTTTATCGAAAGTTATTAAAGATACAAAAAATGTTTAGTGTTTTTTTACATAAATTAATGTAAATCAGAAAACACATTTTAATTATTTTCCGAGATATATACCTAGTTTTGACTTTTTTAAAGTGTACACCCTATATATTTTGATACTATTTCGTAGGAGATAATTTTTGCTTTAAAAAAGTTATACCTTCTAAACTTAACAGAATTCGAGATATTAAAGAAAATATTAAAATAATTTAATTATAGATTATAGATTTCATTCTGTGGGGTGCCATCAAAAACAAAGTTAATGTTACGCACATTACACTTGATGAAATAAAGCTAGAATAAGACAAGTTGTGAACGAGTTAAATAATAAAATTAATAATACTGTGAATCAACATTTGTTTAAAATGCTCAATACGACAATTTTTATAGTGTTACCAGTATGACAATAATTTGATGCACATTTATAAATTAAAATGATTCGTAACTCAATAATTTGGTTTTCATAGCCAGCTTGAATTTCGAGTAAAGCTATTTTAATATTTCCTTTAATATCAAGGTATAACCTATGAAACTTTTTTAAAGCAAAAATTATTTCCTACCAAATAATATATAAATATACAGGGCGTACCATTAAAAAAAGTCAAAAATAGGTATATCGCCGATATTATTCTGATTTTCTCGAAAACTAACGATTTTAAAAAATCAAACGTCAAAATAAAGGACTTCGAAACAAGCTATTACTCGGTACCACTTATCATTTAAAATTTTTAAGGGAATGACCCCGGGGGGCAAAAAGTGAAAGAGGGTGAAGTAGTTTTCGGTTAAAAAGTTTAAATGTACGTAAAACAAGTGGTTGGGATTTGTGTGAATTTTCGGATTAGCCAAAATGATTTGATGTTTCACTCGAATCGTGCGTTGCGAGCGTTTTCGTTTGTAATTAACCCACCTGAAGCGCAAAATTAGTTTTTAAATATCGCCGAATTTAATAAAACCCCACAACTTAATGGTCAATATTAAATTTAAATATGGAAATAGGAATTACACTTACAAGTTCGTTGAATACGATTACTCGCTATTTGAAAGTCAAATTGAAGTGCGTAATTTTATCCGTTTCAAGTAACCGCAAGAGTTAAACAACTTTAGTTAATATTAATGTATGGAGATATACTCTTTGTTTTTATTTAACGTATGTAAGATCACATTTGAATTATAATTAATAAGAATTTTCCCAAATCAAAGTGCGAAGTACCGGGTGATTCATTAGAAGTGATGATCGCTTGAATTTCGCGCGTAAAGTTTTAGTGTTTTTTGCATTATTAAATTGACGGTTTGAATTTCGTTAGTAATTTTGATCTGTCATGACTGTCATTTAAGAAACCAGTGTCGCCGTTAATTGTTGTGTGGCACTTGCGGTTTATTACTTTTTCCATTTTGAACCATTTTTAGAGTTGATGCACTAAAATATGTAAGAAACGTAACTGTGTCTAGTGTTGTGGCAAAACAGAAGCAGTATTTGTAGATTATAAATAAGTAAACGATTTACTGAAAGCATGATGATACACCACTGCAATTAAATAAATGATCATCAGTTAGTACCAACTTCATAATTTTTTTGATTTGCGGGAAATTCAATCTGTCATCACTTCTAATGAATCACCCGGTATATGAATTACTACGAGATCTATGAAAAGAGTGGCTTGCTACGGGTAGCAGAGACCAGAAAGATATTTTCTATCCGCTTCGCTGGAGTGACATGTAGGAACATACATTTGAGAAAGGGTTAATTAAAGTTTGATCGTACCGAAATGATTAATAATTTTGTATACGTCACCCTGACATCCATTTTATATGCCGACAATTGATAGTAATAAGGAGAGCATTAAGAAAGTTGCATGTTTCGCTTAGATCATTAATTACTGCCAACTTGTAGTTCAAACAGTGAAAGCTCAAGCCAACTACAAAACCTTCTTCATCTTGATTAAACTAAAGTTTATTATTTTACTGTCCCCTGTTATCAGCACCCACTGACGGGATCGCCACATATTTTTCTTTCGTCCTTTTCCGTTTTGCGTATGTAAGGGACTTCAGAAAACCTGAAAAATTAATTAACAGTTGAAGCGAAACATAACATTTTACGAAAAAAAAAAAACGAATAAAAGAGAAACGGAATCGATGCTCAAATCAGGGAATAAATCACTCACACCGACCCACATACGCCTTGCTAAAGCGAATTTGCCGACTAAATTTCTGGGTTGAAGTGCGATAATATCGTTAGGGGTGGGGGCGAAAAGAGATGTATGGCGGCCATATATTTTTCCCTCTTGTTTATCTAAGCTTAAACTAATTATGCATGTTTAGATGGATTAAGTTTTACAAGGGAGGCGCCGCGTGTATAATTTTCTTGATTTATCGCGTTTGAACCTGTTTCGAATTTTAATTACGCCGTTTAGTATTCTTTTTGTGCGCTTGTTTGCATAAATAATAAATTTTTTAAGTCGTGAAGTTTGACGGTAATGCGCGAGCTATTGAGCTTTGATCGGGCACGCGAGCCCATCCTGCAATTTACAGTCTAAATCGCAGTTCGCCCCGAAATGGACTAATGTTACCACCATGTTATTGATTGAAGTGTGAATCGTCCGTTTGAGGCTACCGCATTTAACTGTTGCTTCATGTCCTAACCCCATTATAACGTCTGTATAGGTACTACAGTGTTGTTCTTAAATTTACACCCTAAACTGTATTGATCGCCTTTTCTATTTACACGTGAAAATTCAGATTAAACTAAACTTCTCCTGTTCTCAAGTTCTTGGCCCAGATATCATCCCTTCTGCTCAGTAAATTTGTTCACTTGGAATACCACGAACTATAACTCTGCTGGCTCCGTTTTCGGGGGTGCTATGTTAACGCTAGCGTCATCTTTGCATTCCCCATATATGGGGGTAAAGTTTTCCTAGTATCACCATTTTGCTTTTCCTATAACATCTTGTTTTATGTTCTGCTGACATAGCGCCAGTTAAAGCCATAATTGTACGGGCTAGGGCCTCCAAGTAGTGTGAGGGTAGTTTTTTTGAACTTTTCTGAACTAGTAGAAATATTGTCGATTAATTTAATACTTTTGAAAATTTGCTCTTGAGTTTATTAGACGTAGTGAAAATCCATCAATCAAATACCGTAGTCACTCGTAGTAATATCGTAAAAAACAAAGCAGCTGAATTAACCGCGTATTTTGGAACCTAGTTCAGAAGAGATTATCATAACAGAAATTCCATCTTAAGAATAGTGCACGTACAAATTCGTATTTAAAAATAGATCAGTAGAAACCAAGACATCAAAGAGAAAGAGAGAACCACTCGAAAGATAATTATGATAAAGCCATAACACTAATCTCTTTAGCAGGTATACACGTAGTCAAAAAGTAATGGCGTACCAAGAGAAAAATTTGCATCTAAAGGGGAAATGAAATTTGACAATTTCTTTGAAATTTTTTAAATTTTGAACAGATACAAAAAAAACACTGTCTCATTGCCACTTTTTGAGCTCTACAATAATACCGGTGAATGATAGTTTTAGCAGGATGGTATACCGGCTCACAAAATCTAGATGAAGTGTATCCATTGGTGCGGTTACAAATTTAAGAGCGAGTATCTCGAATGCCAACTTAAAAATATTAGATTTAGCGGGAAATTCAAAACGTCTACAATAAAATTATTCCTGTTCGGCCAGTTGAGGCAAGAAGGGAATTTAGTCTCAATAGCCAGGCATATAGTGAAATTTTCAAATTGTAAACGATTCGAAATGCTTTATGAAACACAGTAGAACATTACACTAAAGCCGATGATGATAACATAATCATAAATATTAATTCCAGCAGCGAAAATATACATATATAATAGATCTAAATGAACCGTTCCCTGTGCTTTAAAATTACATTTAGAAGGAGAAGAGAGAGCGCTATCTGCTCTGCTACGAACCGACTGACTTTAGGGCTTTTTGGAACAACACGATTTTATTAACAGTTTGTACTCCTCGTCGTATAATTTAATTAAAGTAATGTCGGAAAACCGTAATAAAGATATCTTAACTGAAATACAAGACATTTACTAAAATATATTCATGAGCAATGAAGACGATATTACATAAATATTTTCAGTTCGTCGCTCTTTTGTTGAGAAGAATTTCCACTATCCGCGTTGAGCTTTGTTCCGGAGCCGGATTTTAATTAGTTTTGTGTAAAGTGAATTCGCGTTAACAATCGGATGCGAATTTTCTTATAAACATGTTTTTCATCGGCACCCGAAGAAATGTTATAATTTAAACCGGATTATCGCGACTATTATTATTATTATTATTACGCCTTCATGTGAAAATGCTGTGAGTAGGTATACAGCAATTGCAGACTTATGAAATCAGAGCGGGATTAAGTAATGCAGAAATGCTGAAAGCCTGTGAGGGTTAGTAATACAAGTGTTAAGCATACTAAAGTTAGGAAAATGAACCGAAACCTAAATTGCTAGTACTCCAAAAAAAAACTCTCACTGCCATGTTCTCCCCCAAATTTTTAGAGCATGCATAATATGCAGCATTATCGATGCATTTAAGACATTACTCGTAAGATGCTTTCTATTAATCCACGAAAACAACTTTTCATATTCTTTGTACTGGATTTGGATTTTGCCCCTACCAACTTTTCTTCTGCTTTTGCAACAAGCCATTGAATGAACTGTGCAGCATTCTCTTCAATTCAAGTCATTTTATTGACAAAGACGGTGATTTTTATAAGCAAACGTTCAGTGACTGACACCATGGCAATCATAGGATTAAGATAAACAGTCCACCCAATTAGACATGTATTCGAGTATAACGTCAATATGACTTTTTAGTTTATTTTTAAATTATATTGCAGGTATAATAAAAAATATTATAAGAAACATGTCTATAATTGATCTTTACACTTAATATAGTACTTGCTGCTTACTGGTTACAGCACAGTAGACTAATCTTAAGATATGGTGGCTAGGGTGGGTACCTGTGAAAAATATAACTCACTTTACCGTAATTTCTGATTTTTTATCAAAAAGTACGGGATAACTTCAACAATTGATTTACAAAACTCAAACATCCCTTAACAAATTGCCTCGGAGAAGTTTAATCTTTCAACTGCATATTAATTGAAATGGGTTACACTTCTTCAAATTACAAGCAAACATCTCCGTTATTCTTGTTGAGCATCAATTTGACAAAGGGTAGGTATACTCATTGAAGAAAGACTCGGAAATTTAGAGCGTCGAAATTCAATTTAACCCGACCGTGTAGGGTAATTACAGCAATCTTACTTACTTAGAAAATAAAGCTACTTGAACCGTAATAATCGCATAGTGTGCGTAGAACCCCGAATGGAATTTGAAGGGCCCGCCGCCGTGTAGATAATACGTTCACGTATTTGATCTATGATATCACCCTGCGTCTGCCTTCTTTCTTTGGCGAAAACCGACCTATAAAAACGAATATCTTAATGCGAAATACAAATTTCAGTTTTATCGCTTTATATTTGCGGCGGAGTTTGTTCTCTCTAAACGATAAAACATATTATCCTAAGATACGGTCGGAAAAATCCCTAAGGAAAAGTTTTGATTACCTTTCGGAACTGAGAAGGGAAGCTTTTTGTTACTATGAAGTATAAACACCTCAAAGGTACAAGTTTTTCCTAAAATAATAAATATAACCTACTCGCTCAAGCTTAAGACAACATTCGTCGACGAGGGCTTTGTGGGAGATTAAGCTTTGGTAATGATAAACGGAAAATGTATTCCACGACGATACGGTCTACTATAAAACTACAGACCCATGTAGAAGAATAGAACAATAGTATATTCTATTTGAACCAACAGCCACCCTCATATGAAACTAGGGTCCGCGTAATCGTCACATTACAAATGTGTATTATTATTATTATTATTATTATTATTCATTATTGCTGGGATCAATGTGATCACATAAATGCTTTAGTGTGTAATTTATGAACTGCCATCTTAGACCATCCTGTACATAGACTGCTATTCCATACAAAATAGGTGGTCATTTTATGTTGAATAAACTCCATTTAACATTTTGAATTTCCTCACGACCAGGGGCGGACTGGGTAACTGCGGGCCAGGTGGAATTGCATAGGTTACGGGCCATTAAAGTATTAGTGTAGTAATGATGGTGGCGGGGGGGGGGGGGCTGACATAACATCAACCCCAATTAGAGAAACGTGTTATTAATAATTTATTAATAGTGCAAGAAACTTAAATACAGCACATACTTATACATTTCCGACGGGCCATTATGATCTACAGGCCAGGTGGCAATCGCCCCCCCCCCCCCCCGGGCCAGTGCCATAATCCATAATCCATAATTTCAAACAGTTCCAAGATTGGGCTACTAGTTCAAAAGTTACAGCCCTTTTAATTTTTTTTCGAAATTGGTTTCTAGTCTACATATAACTTTTGATTGAGAAGCCTGATCGAAAAAGTACGAATTGTTTTGGATTCTACGCACCCAAATTAATAAGAAAAAGTGTTTTCCCGAGAAATTTTGGTGTAGTCGAATTTTGGTAAAAAAGGAAGGTATATACACAGGGACGGACTGGGTACTTACGGGCCATTAAAGTATTAGTGTAGTAATGAAGGTGCTGGCGGAGGGGGGTAGCTCTGAGGTGCACCACAAAAACATTTTAAAGTACTCCTTTCTCGAAAATCAATTACTATACAGTTTTTTTTAAATTGCAGCTGATCATTAAAAGTAACAAAATATACAATCCACACGAGGTGCGTCGCCTATCATTGTATTTCAGCACTTTCAAAATACTACGACAAAAAATGATAAATTCATTGTAAAACACTTCAATTAAAACAGAATTTTTTAACAACCTAACATCAACCCCAATTAGAGAAACGTGTTAATAATTTATTAATAGTGCAAGAAACTAAATACAGCACATACTTATAAATTTCCAACGGGCCATTATGATCTACAGGCTAGGTGGCAATCGCCACTCACCCCCCCCGTGCCAGTCCGCCCCTGCTCACGACAACACGTATGTTACTCTACGGAGTTGCGGAGGTGGGGGTAAATAGTTGGATGTAGCAAATGGGCCCCTTTTCGAAACAGTTTTGTATATGGTCCACTTTTTTTGTAAAATTCCACCCTTATGCCTTCGTAAAAACATTGCAAAAAGTACCAATAAACCACAATAATATTATAACCAAACGTACGCGTTTCAACAGCAAAGCTGTCATCATCAGCGAAGAATTTTTACATTAATAAAGGGCATCTTTCATTCTATTTTTAACAGTGTAAAACACGCTTTAGCCACTTGTGACTGCGGTTATTTATCAACAATTTTCCGATAGAAGATGTTCCTCGCCCTTCCATGAACACGTAGTATGTGACACGAGGTGTAGGAAATTAAGGGGCGGTAGATCGCACGTTTTACTAACACAACCCCCAAACGCACACCACTCATTAAGCGAAAATAATTCGTGCGCATTTTTTCGCACGCAAATGTCGTGACCAATTACAATCAACATAACGTAATTAATTAAATTAAACGAGGATTCATTAAAATTCATTTACATGCTAAATTTCTGCTGCATAAAGTCCGACATTTTCGACGTCAATTTTCAAAGTGAAAAACGAAGAAAAATTACTTTCAGACGGCGGCAAATTGAAATAAATTTCATTTCCATGAATTTGAAAAAGGTTTATAAAATATTCATCTTTAATTATCTAATTGGCGGCCATTTTTTTTTCTTTTCGAGTTCCGAATGTAAATTTTCTTGTAATTGTAACGGAATGAAAACGAATTTTCTTTAATTAGAAAGGGATGTTTGTCGCGCGCGTATGGTCGATAATTATAAATCAGCGGCACTAGCAATTTTACGTTTGGGCTTTTTAATGAAAGTAAATTGATTTATTGTGTCTGAAAATAAATGAAATTAATATTTTTCTATTGCGTTTACCGAGTGCAAAATAAAACCGGCGGTTTACTGTAACTAATTGCACGTATGAATTTATGACCCCGGCGGCGGCGGTGTTGGTCACACTTGTTTGGTTGAAAGTGCGACATGAATAAATGATAGTACGTAAGGTGTTATGTAGGGCCTTTAGTTTATCGATACAGCTTGCAGCTGTTAAAGGGTCCTCTTGATCGTCAAAATTCAATCTAGTAGTTCCGTTTGAATTGATGGGCCTTTTTTTCGAGGTTTGGGAAATCTTTTATAGGCTGCCCCGTTTGCGTCTATAACGGGGTAAAGTTTACCCCTTTCCTCTCTCTACTAATATAGTGGCTCGCTGGGCATTCATCTCAATCGAGTCCTCCGCGAAACCAATCACTTTCTCTTCTTATTTTCGTGTTGTAATCTTAGCGTACCATCATACGGTATTAATCCCCAACAGAGGTCCTATATGAAACCCTTGTGGCACTACAGCACTCGAATCACACGTGAGGGTTTTTTTACCCGTCACGGCCTTCATTATTTCGCACACAGTGTATACAGAAAAATGTACTACCAAAATAATATGCATAAAACTATAAAGAAAATGCTTCGACGGGCTCCCGTTACAATCTGAGGCTGTTATTACAAGAACCGTGCCAGAAACGTAGAGTATGCATTTAAATATTTTTTCATTGAGAGAAACTTTCAATTTTGAGTTTATTCTGGTAGGTGAACTGAGGCCGCAATGTCAGATTAGTAGATTCAACCATAGATCCAGTGTTTTAAACATAAACGTTTAATAAAAAACATTAAAGAATTCATGTTGTCGTGTGGTTGAACTACGGATTCGATTCTTATAATAATTCAGATTGGCGAAATGGGAGTAGTATTTCGAGCAGGATGAAATCGACATTATTTGCAATTTTCACCCTGATGCGACAACTGTAGAACAAGTAAGGGAGCGAATGTGGTCCTCGCCAGGAGGCAACCACTTTCGACTTCCCAAACAATAAAAACGTTTACCGATATATTTCCACGTTTTTCTTTTCCGACTCAAATTTATAACCCTCGACACCTTTACAAACCTGAAATACTCTAAACGAGAGAAATTTTCGCCAATACGTCATGTCACCGCCGATATATGATAAATTCGTCGTCCATCGGTATCCTCGCTAATACATAAAACATGTTTGCGGCGCGGTTTATGTAGCGTACTTGATTAATATACAGCGCTTTTTCCGAACGGGCTGGGGAGATGGAGGGGTGCTTTGAAATTTTGTACATATGCAACGTATATGATTGATACGAGGCGCCATGCCCACGTAATAATTAGTCGGGCATATTCGGAATGCGATTGATTACTGCCGTTTCGTAATGTTTCTCTAATCTGTAATAATTAATTACGACAGGTTATGCAGCATATTGCTCTATTTGCTTATGAACATTTCCCGTGGTAACAATTAACCAACCACATTACTTAGAGGACTAGATAATGTGATGCCGAATAATCCAATACGTTCTGTTCTATACAATGCTCGCTCAATGTAGGTCCATTCCACGTTTTCTCTTATATTTAAAATAAACGAATTGTCGATTAATCGCACTCACATTTTTAATTTTTCCAACTCCGCACCTCAGTATAAAAAAAAGTAGATAAACAATGCGCAGGCACTTAAAGTTTTCAAACAAATCGCGTGCGTTGCGAACTAATCACTGACGGATCGAATAATACCTACCGTTGAAGAAGAAAAGAAACTCAAAATGGATATCAAGAATTCTCCCACATGTCGGTCTTCCTACGAACTTATTCATTCTGTAGGTATTGCATGGAAATGTACCTTACCAAACTCATTATTTTTAGTATAGTGGTAGGAGTGGTCCCTGCGACCTTTTGGTCTATTGTGCTCCCCGGTATTGTCTACCCTGCAAGGTTACCTGTATCTTTAATAAAGACCTGGATTTTAATAGGGCAAATCCTCGTTACTTCCTCTTGTCTAACTTTTTTTATTTCTAAATAGGCGTTCCTTTGTCAATGCTTCACATTGGTAAGTGTGGTCTTCCTCGCCATAAACTCTGTAGATGTCGCCCTACTGTGGTTCAGACTAAAGTCACTAAATATAGAAAGTACCGCAATCCATTGGGCTCGTGTGTTAGAGAGAGAACGCATGATTTTTGCCCAAAAATGGCGGAAGTTACCAGATTCTAGTAACTTTAATGTTAGGGATTGTTCCACCTGTTTGGAGATATCTGTATATATTTTTATAAAGCATGACAGTACTATGAAGTTAGGTTATAAAAAATGACAGCTATTCAGATTTTATTTGTCAATTTTTGGCAGCAAATTTGCACAAAAATGGCGGATGATTGCGGTACTTTCTATATCTAGTGACTTTAGTTCAGACTAATTTATGCTACTTTTACCATGAATAAAGTGGTAAAATCGGACTCAACTGCTGTTGCCTCTTCGCATACCATACCTCCCCGTCCTCGACCTTCGTCTTGGAGATGAGTTTGAACGTCGCCCTGGTGAAGTTCACGTAGAGTCGACGATTGCAAGTGGCCCCCATCTTGTCCCAGGAAGTTTTGTCCGCAAGGGCAATCAGAGTTTGTCCCTTGGGGTCGTTCTTCTTGTCTACCACACACCAACTGCTGGTTGTAACTCCAGCGCTTTGCATTTGGATCGCTTTCAGGATGTTCTCCGATTCTAGTTGAGCCCCTTACTGATTTTGGGGGGTTCTTCGCTTTAACAAATCGAAGTTTCGCCCCCTTCCACGGATATAATTTCGCTAGATCCGACCTTAATCGGTCGACCGATACCTGGTCAGCACTCCCTCTCGGTGATGACACGAAACCGCCTCAATGGACAAAGCTCCGACATGGTTAACGGACGGTGGCGCCGTTTAACCCCGCGCGAGCCCTTGGCTGCGACACGACAGCCAGGGTAGCTGGTCCGCGATGCTGTCACTGTTTCATGGAGACGAACATCCTTATCCCTAGAATTAACTTATGCGTCACTTCGCTTAGGCCGTTCCCCTAACCGCCACCTGGGTACGCGCGTGGTAAGGTGCCACCCCTCAGATTCCCAATAGTGGGGCCTATTTTTTTTATAACGTAACGTGCGGCTAATCGGCTATCAGCAGTAATTTCTAAAAGTTGGCTAGAGTTTGATGAGCACTTTGAGTAAAAAAAAAACTTCCAAAGCCCTTATTTTAACGGTAAGTGATGGAATGAATGACACCATTTCTGTTTCTGTTGCATGAGCTGAACCGTTTAGGTATGTATCTTTCCATCTGATTAAATTTAATAACAAAAACAACGGTTTGATTGTTTGTAACTTGTAACTTGACATAAAAGAACTGACATAGAATAGAATATTTACATTAGCCTGAATTCATGTATGAAATAAAGCTTTCCGAGTGAATGCAATTTCTCATTTCGTATTCGAATTTTGCGGTCTTATCTCTTAGTGCCAGTATACGCCGTCTATATTATTCCCTATTCTATCGGGATGAACATTGAGTGGAAGCGAAGTTTTCGCGACTGATCTTTTATGCACATCTGTTTTTCCTGAAGGAGAAAGGGAAAGAAATTATATTAAAATGTAATCGGTGGAACGTCAAAAGGAATGTCGTGCTCCTGTTGTACTATCCTAACGTCAGTTCGAGATAACGCCAACTCAATGATTCCAATTTCGCATCGTGAAAACTTTGCAGATAAACGCGTTTTAGTGAATGGCCGGTCTCGGGCGGCATTAAAACTTTTTATCAGCGTGTGGGACGTTTACACGTTAACGTACAGGTTAATTACGGTCCAGATCGATATTTACCCAACATTACTTTGTAACAAGATGGTGCTACACCACATAATGTTTTACGTGAATCGTATTTCTTGAACGGCCCCGATACAGCGATTTAATTGGCAGTCAGCAGATCCACTAATAGAATAATGCCTGTAAATCTTAGACGTTATCAACTATTATGGCTCGGCGATAGTATAAATGTATCTTGAATTGACCGCTCAAGTACCAAAGTTTAATGTTTCTGAAACAGTTACAGTGCGGAAACCTTAAGTTTTACAAGCCAAACTTACGCTTATATAGCTTCGGGCGGAGAGAACTTGTATAACCCGGTAATGAATTGAAGCAGATAAAGAATAGTTAATTGTTTCGCCACTAGCATCGAAATGCAGTTTAGTCTCTGCTGCATAACAGGTAAATTTCGTAGCAGCCGGTGTGCAGAGGAGATCGTCTTGGGAATAATAACGACAGAGGATTTTGGTGCAAAGTGGTGACTGCTGCAGGTTTTAGTATTGGACATAGCAGCGGGGATTTGCCGCATAAATGTCGTTGTAGTGACCAAATTGAAATTCACAGTAGAATTCCTTCGGTGATTGTCTTCGCCAACTTTTCTACGATTTACGTTATTTCTTCTCTCCCTAATAACATGACGTTTACCTCGCCGACTCTTCCAATAACTTTCGATCGGTTTTTTTTTGTTATGAGCGGACGCGGAAGGAACATTCATTAAATTAAGTATGAATTAGTCGGTAATAGGTGTAAAAGCAAGCCACATGGTGAACATTCTCGTTGTTTATGGTTGTTCGTTATATTAAATTCTGGATTCGTATTTTCTAACAGACCATTAAGGGCACGTGCAAGGAATATAAAGGAAGTTAATCGAAGTGCTTAGATGTGCTATAGGATTTCCTTAAAATAATGGTGGAAAACGTAGGCAGAAAACTTTAATCCGAGAATGTTTACAATGCCTAACGAGTATTTCTGTATCTTTTACATCAAACATTTAGATAACACAGCGGGTTGAAACAACCACCGTTTATAATTTTCGAAAACGTTAAGGTCGATCATTTTCTTTCAAAATCCTTCCTTTTGTCATGTGTAGTTAAACGGATTCCTAGAGACCATTTCCGAATAATTTACCGTATACATTTTTTCACCGAATCTAAACGTTTTACCCAAAATTCAATTGGCCTATTTTTTTTTCAAAAACTGCAATTTTTCCCCAGTTAATTCCGACGCTTAAAATCGCCACTTTAATTTCCACATTTTCATTGGAATCCGTCGGGGCGTACAATACAATTTTCGTGCAAACTCGAAGTTTATTAAGATTTTTGTTTACATCCGCTTTTTAAAAGAGGATTGAAAATAATCGCGTTTACGTAAAAGGGGTGTAAAGCAATTGTGTTGACACAAATTGAGGGCTACTTTTTTAATTACGCTAAAATGTTTCTAACAATTTGTTTTAGTTGAAAACCGTGTTAAAAAACATTTCAATTTTTATAATGGCTCCCGGCGGCCCGGAATGAAATTTAGTGTTCGCTAAACACAAAAGACATTTAGATGGTAAAGTATGTTGAAACTTTTTTCTGGGACATCATTAAGCAAAGTATTAAATTACATCGCTAATACTTGGCCGCCCTCCCGAAATATCCTCGGGCTAACTCAGAACCTATCAAAACTTCCGTTAACCCTTTGTTATCCGGGGTGTTAGAAACTTATTATGATTAATGATCTATTTATTCTAATCTCGATTTAGCTTGCGTGCACGCTTTGCGAGAAAAACAATTAAGAATTAGGGAATGTTTTGAAAAAATCGATCGATGCTGTCATGTTTTAGATTTATTCGCGAAAAAAACGAAAGGAAACCAGAAATACCGTTTTTCCTGAAATAAATCTTTTAACTTCAGATTCATACCAATTTTGGTACTCATTACGCGTGAAGAAACTTACAAAATAATTGTTTACTGACAACATTATGTGTTTAATTACAGTTTAGATTTGCCTGTTCGATATTAAAATGGAAACTTTCTCAGCAATTTAACCGATTCACTCTTAGTTGGAATATACTTCGTGTTTCTTTTGCATTCAGTAGACAAAATCGATTTCGGAAATTCGCCACCGATTTCCCCTGTTAGAATACTCGCCCCTCGCCGGTTAAGAACTTGCTCCAAAGAGAAATTAACGTCCAGAAAATGTCGATCGCAGATATTGAGATTGAAAACCTTCGCCGATGGTGCATTCAATTTTAAAGTTTTCCTATGACCACATTCACTGTAGGAAATTCATCTCCAAAAGTGTCCAAGTCCAAAGTCACGTCTAGAACGTTTCCAACCCAAGAAAATTGTTCTCTGCGCATCATGTGCAGTATTAGAATGTTTTCTGTAATTGCAAAAATGTTCATAACTTTGCTGTCTCACTTCATTTCACGTCATTGTTTGCACCTTAAATTCTCCCTAAAAACAGATTGCAATGGTGATGACGCGCCCCTCTAAATGTTGCTCATGGTCTCTCATCTTTATTATTTTCTTGGCGTGACCTCGAATTAGTGCAAAAGTTTTTTCAATGGGAAAAAATCTCCATCACCTAGAAGCAGAAAAGGTTCAGACCAGGGATTTTTGCTCAGTTAATTTAGCGAAATTCACAGAATCATCACTTTATTAGATTCAAGTAAAGTCACTGGATATAGAAAGTACCGCAATCATCCGCCATTTTTGGTCAAATTTCCTGCCAACTTAAAAAAATTGACAAATAAAATCTGAATAGCTGTCATTTTTTATAACCTAACTTCATAGTACTGTCATGTTTTATAAAAATATATACAGATATCTCCAAACAGGTGGAACAATCCCTAACATTAAAGTTACTAGAATCTGGTAACTTCCGCCATTTTTGGTCAAAAATTATGCGTTCTCTCTCTAACACACGAGCCCAATGGATTGCGGAACTTTCTATATTAGTGACTTTAAATTCAAGATTGCAGTTGCGCTCCCTAGCGGCCATTTTAGAAATTCGAAAATGGTTTCCACGTTGGCCGTTTTAGTAATAGCTTTTTTTTTGCCGCAAGCCTCTACGATGCATAGGTCCCCAGATACAGTACCTCGCATTCTTAGTTGGCCAACCTGTACATACCTCCATTTTTCCTTTCAGCAATTCCTGCGCGATTTTAATTATTGTACTGTAATAAGTTTATGTATTAAAAGTAAAGATTACGCTTGCAACTTTGAGTGAAGGTGCACATAAAATAAGTTTGTTAAGCCAAGTGTGCGTCTTTCAAGTTCTCAAACAGTAATAATCTTCTTATTGTTGTGAGAGTTTAATTACAAACAGTGGCTCGGTATCAACAAACTTCTCAAGTTTAGAAATGTTTTTCTTGAAATTGTTTGTGCCATTCGAGTGCCTTGTCTTAAACAGACAGCAATTAGTGCAATGTATCAATTTGCGGACGATTTCACACAGAACATGTAACTGCCAATGGCAAAGAACACCTAAAATATTAAACAGTGCAACGTTGCGGTTTACAAGATTAGGTAACACAACCCTCCGGAGACCGATACCTACGTCTCGAGACACCTGATACATTATCTACACGTGACAGTTCACTTGATTAACGGTTTCACACATGCCGAACATTTCACCTTTCGTCGGGCTTCAATAAGAAGCAGAAACATGTTAATAAGCACTTAACGTTACATCTCAACAACGTCTTGCTGGTGGGAAAATGGGAATTTAGTGCTCTCCCTTACGAACGGAATTAAGAGTGCGAGAGTAAAAAGGTCTCCTCGAGAAGCGTCTAATTTGTTCAACTACTTCGTGTGTAATGGCGTTACAAAGAGCACATTTCCATTTAGTAAAAAGATAAAAATGTCAAATTAAATTTATTCTTAATCGCGTTGGCCGACGTGCATTTTGCGACGTACAGCTTTTCGGCTTTTGAAACAATGGAAATGAACCTGATTTAAATGGTACAGTGATGGCATTTTCTCATTCTAAAAAGAGAACGCCACGAAGTTTGCATTTACTAAACGTCACGTAGATATTCTGTAAGAATTACGCGTTTAACCGCTTAATCAATATCCGGCAGCGAAAGATAAACGCCCAATTTTGATTGCAAAATCATGTCATTCTACGCTCTAAACCCATTTCGTGAGGTGTGCGGAAAAATACAATTTCGCATGGACTTACCTTGATACGCCAACAGCGAGTTGACTAGCAGCGCTAGAACGCCGAGAATAGCAGATTTACTCTTCTTTGTGAGCCACATTTCGCTTATCAACGTAAACCACCTGCAGTTATCTAATTGTCGCTACGTCACATTTTACAGTCGAAAGTCAAGGATTCGTCCACATTTTCGCACCACCCGCACACCCTCCGGCAAATTCGACTGCGCCCTGTTTTTCTGGGGCTTTGTTTGCGGTCGAGGTTTTCGGAATAAATCAACGTAACAAGTGGTCTTTGATGTATGCGTAAATCACGTACGCCTCTGAAAAATGAGAAGAGAACTTATATTAGTTTTTTTCGTTGTTGCTCGTATACGCAAAACGGCCGTCGGAAAAAATTTGCCAAAATTTTTCTTTCGGTCTCTAATTAGATAACTTCGGAACTTTGACCGCCCCAATCTTTTATGGATTAGTTCGATTATCAAACAATTCATGTTCGACCAACAATGTTGTTTGCAGGGGGAGTCGAGCGTGTATACCAAAGGCGAGATTTAATTTAATAATTAATTTCGTTTGATGGTTTAAAGGATTGAAATTGTTTTGAAACTGTGCGTACAGACCCTTAAATTAAATAATTACACTGATGATGATGGGGCGTTTTATTAAATATAATCCTTGGAAACGTATATTTTACAATTTTTGGGTTTCTTTGTGTTTGTTCTAACTAAAATTTAATTAAAATCGGAATACTAATGATGTATTCTTAATTAGAAACGTCGCAATTTGTTCAGGTGAGGAGAAAGAAATCTGCCCATCGATTAACCTACATTTTTCCGACGTTTTCGCGAGTCCAAAATTAGCATATCGCCTCTCGAAAAGTGCACTTTGATAGGATATGCGGGATATTTAACAAAATTACGAGGTGTAAATTTTAATAAATGACAGTTACGGCAACGTACCGCTGTAAACAAAGGTTCGACCTAAAGCCCACCGTTTCTCAATTTAGAATTAATTGTAATTTACCCCCCCGAAAGTAAATAAAACTGTCTACGGAGAGAGAAGGAGAGTCGGGTGGGAAACGTGTTGTGCAAATTAAATTCAAAGTAAATCAAAGCTTCGCTATGACGCTGGAAAAACCTCGAGCGCGCCCCGTTTTTGTACCGCAATCTTTTTATGTTCCATTTTAATGAAGTCTTCTCTAATTACAATATCGCGAATAAACTTCTTTTCGGTAGTACACTATCGCGGTACTACTTTAGCCTGTTTCGTCACCGCCGCCGCCGCTTTTAATGAATTCGTTAATTTCCGTCGAGACGCCATGAATAATAAAGTCACGAATGTAATACGATTCGAGGTTCAACAAATTGATGGAATTAGTATTAACCCTCCATAACAATTTCGCCACAGTTAAGCTTGTTAAACTGAGCTTTAGTTTAATGCGAGTCACCCGAAGGCCTCCCAAATTATAACATGCAAAAGCATAATTGATACTAGTGTAGCATTAGAAGTTATCGGTCGACAAACGGAAACTGTTCTCGTAATAAAAAGTAACACGTAAAAATCGCGCAAGGGTAACATAGGTGGATGGAAATTGGGCTTACAAGATATAACGTCTCCTGTTCCACTGAGAACAGCAAATAAAACTGTAATTTAAAGGTTTGCAGAGCTCTCTGGCGTTTTTTCAGAGCCGTCTCTAGTTCTGAAGAAATGTTAGAGGAATCATCCAAATTATAATTAATTTAAAATCTAACCGCACCACGGTTGTACACCTGACCAGTATTTTCGCCTGGAAAATCCCAGAGCACGGCCTTGCAAGGTCACTCTTATGCAACTGGGAAACCCTCGTTACCAAGGTCACGACTTTTTCGCCGAGGTAATCTCAGGAAACGATCTGGCACCCCAAAACCAGGTCACGACCCAAACCGCAAGTGGGGAGGGTGACTGCAAATAATGACCTTGGAAAGTACTTTGCGCCTTGAACTTTACTCAGCGATTATAAAGTATCGAAAAATATTGTCATAGATAGCGTATGCCGAGCACTCATAACCAAAGGAAGCGATATTTTAAATCAACTAAATTCGGGTGCCGTCAAAGTTATCTAACTTCCTGACGAAGAAGTTCAAAAGTTGCTCATCGTTCAAAGTCCAAAGGTTGCTCGCCGTGCAAAGTTCAAAGACTTGTCAACGTTCAAAGTGCAAAGGTCGCTGTTCAAGATCCCTTGGCAAAATCGTTCTTTTTGCTTGAATCCCGATATTTGCGGGTTCCCGCAAAATTTTAAATAAATTGGCAACTAAGCAATTCTGTGCGGTTAAATTCTGCATTAAAATAAGTCGCTAATTATCACAATATTTAACAAAAAAGTACCTTCGGCCTAACTTAGGACTCAAAAAAACCTCACCTGTGAGCACAAAAAGGTGAACTTCTAAAGTGCCTCAAAAATCATAGTACATTTTTAACGAAAAAAGTTTAACAATTATATGAAAAATAACTTCTCCGTTATGCGTTTCATTAACAAAGTAAACAGAGTCGTCCACTTGGTCGACAAATTCCTCAGTCCCGCCAATCCCGCGGGATCCCGCTCCATTTATGTGCGGGATTAATTCCGCAAAAATGCTGCGGGATCCCGGTATTTCGGGATCCCGGGATCCCGGTATTGCATTCACTAAATGAGACCCGTAGAATAAATAATTTCAAACAGTTCCAAGATTGGGCTACTATTTCGAAAGTTACAGCCCTTTGAATTTTTTTTCGAATTTGATGGTTTCTAGTCTAACTTTTGATTGAGAAGTCTGATCGAAAAAGTACGAATTGTTTTGGATTCTACGCATCAAAATGAATAAGAAAAAGTGTTTTCCCGAGAAATTTTGGTGCAGTCCATTTTTGGTAAAAAAGGAAGGTAATACACTGCCTTTTTTTGAGCGACGAAAAAAAAATTGTTTCAGATCGATCCAGAAAAAAAAATTTCTTGTAGAATGTGGCCTGTAGAATCCATAATTTCAAACAGTTCCAAGATTGGGCTACTATTTCAAAAGTTACAGCCCTTTGAATTTTTTTTCGAAATTGGTTTCTAGTCTATAACTTTTGATTGAGAAGTCTGATCGAAAAAGTACGAATTGTTTTGGATTCTACGCACCAAAATTAATAAGAAAAAGTGTTTTCCCGAGAAATTTTGGTGCAGTCGATTTTTGGAAAAAAGGAAGGTTATACACTGCCGTTTTTTTGCCTCGAAAAAAAATTGTCTCTGATCGACCCGGAAAAAAAATTTTCTTATAGAATGTGGCCCGTAGAATCCATAATTTCAAACAGTTCTAAGATTGGGCTACTAGTTCAAAAGTTACGGCCCTTTGAATTTTTTTTCGAAATTGGTTTCTAGTCTAACTTTTGATTGAGCAGTCTGATTGAAAAAGTACGAATTGTTTTGGATGCTACGCACCAAAATTAATAAGAAAAAGTGTTTTCCCGAGAAATTTTGGTGCATTCGATTTTTGGTAAAGAAGGAAGGTTATATGCCTTTTTTTGAGCCCCGAAAAAAAAAGCCTCAGATCGACCGGGAAAAAAATTTTCTTATAGAATGTGTACGTACTATTTGATAAAACTGAGAACAAATTTTAGTGCGTAATCAATGCTAAATATACTTCCGGTATAAATGGATCACTTGTTATTCATATGGTAATGCCCTTGATTAATGAAGACCCCCGTCTATCGATGATATAGAGGAAACAATAAACCGAAATCCTCAATTCTCGACGGTCGGGTTGTTAGATATGCCCAGAATAAACGGGATTATTACAAAACAAAGAGACACTTCATCTACATACATAAAACGCGTTCCACTTTGAAAGTGGCGCGCATCCGCCTTAAAGTAAATTTTCGAAAATTGATTGATTACAGCGGCGGCGTAAGGACGAGTGTGTGTGAAGAGCGTCGCGGTTGCATTGTAACGTCGCTTCGAAATTTCCATCATTAATATTGTAATGAATACCAACATCAAGATAATTGAGTACATCTACTCCGATGTCTCGGTAATAATGATACTGACAGGACGAGGCGCTTCGTTAGAATCTTAGAGGAGACGAATTAGCGTTACCTACCTCCCGAAAATTCATAAACTCCGGCAACTCTAAAATTAATTAGTAAGTCTTTTTTTCTGTTCGTTTCGATGTTTCGTTTAACTTCATTAATTAAGAGCGAGTACAAGAAAAGAAATTAATTTTACAACTCATCTCCAGGGGCGATTTTCTTTGTAACTGCTATACTCGCTCCTTCAGCTTAGTTAAATATTACCACGCCACTGACGAAATGGAACATTCCCGCTTTTCTTCTTTGAGATGAATTAAAAATACAGGCAGCTCCATCGTTACGGTAAATTAACTCGTTACCAGTTTGACGTCTGGACAGCAGCCTAGGGAAGCCAATTTCAAAATCCTTACAGCGTTGTTAATTGGTAGGTATTGGACTACGACATTCCAATTATTAATATTCTGCTCCCTTGATTAAATGCATGACTTTTATAATTTGGTTTAGCGCCCATTTCTTCCCTGAAGGCATCCTAAGGCAGTTTGTTTCTTTCGACAGGAATTTTTTCACAATGATAAGCCTTTGGAACCTCTTTCCTCAGAGGAATCAAACAAGGTACAAACCTTTACTTCGCTCGTTCATCCTGATCAGTGCTTGTTTAAAATGAGCCCCACACAGGCTGTCCTTACCAGATCTACATCGACTTCATAATGTTCTGAAGAATAACGTAATGGTCGTAATGTACCTGCACGTCAAAGTATAATTGCTTATAAATTTAACGAGAAGGCATTCAACCGTCAACAACAATGCCATTATGAAGTGGCTATACTTGACAATCGCGTTATTAAATGTTAAACGTTCTCGAGTGTACTTTATATGCTCGCCTTCCTCTAATTGAAAGTGCAACACATCTCATCTACGGCTGAAATATTGCAACATCTTCTATCTAGAACATTAAGAGCAGTAATGATTCTCCAAGTTATGAATTGTTCGGTGAAGTTGGTAGATTATAAAGTAGGAAAACAAACGGCACTCAAACTAAACCTTACGCTGCAACGATTCTTAACTTGGGCGCTCTTCTTATTTATGGGTCACAATCGCATTAACTTTATAATTACTTCAATCCCCTTTTAATCAGGCTATTGCGTTAAAAATGAAATTCAAAAACATGTTCAATACTTCATTTCTACTCGATTAACGCTCTCATTCAACCAATACTCGAAAATTAACTTGCAGCGCTCCCTCGAAAGCGGCGTCGGGTTACTGAATTTTTTATTTCGTAAAACAGTAATTTACATGGCTGGTTCAACAAGCTAATTAAATGAAGCATTTATGCACGGCGTGATCTGTGAATTTACGTTTAAAAAAGCCTAACGTATCGTTATTTATCAACCGTCAACGCAATTACCGAGACCCCACGGAAAATAACTGCATTTGCTTTGTCTCTCTGTTATCGGAGAGGTCCAACTTAAACGTACTCTATCAATCCCCATTTAACCTTTAATAACGTTCTTTTTCTGACCGCCCTTTTTATTTTTCTTATCAAACGACTCTTGATGACGGCATTTATTTGCGAGGTCGGAGTTATATGGGCGGCCGTACGAGTTAGTCGCGTCAGAGTATGCCTCCTTGAAATGAAAATTTATGGAAGGAGTTGCCGCAAATTTGTATATATGAGGTGGCTCGCGAGTTCGATACGATTTATTTCGAAATCCTTTCGTTTTTCATAACGCCACGTAAATTTTGATCTAGCTATCAACAGCCTGCTACGGACTCGCCGCAAGTGATTTAGTACCTACCTCTTGTTTAGTTGTTTTCGTGAGAGACAAGTTATTTTTATTTAAATGATCTCTTTAAGAAGTAAGTTATTTCCAGTAAGTAGTTTAAGTAATAAAATATGCGCGAGCAGACCAATGATAGGTGTAAAAACCGACGTCGATTTTGTAATTCTTTGGGATCACCGAGTCCACTTTTTTGGTTTTTATATTTCTAGGATACGGACGTACAATGGTTATGTACAGTACAATGCAGGAATGATTGCCTGGATAGCGAAATTACATTTATTCACTAAAAAATGGAAATACTTTTTAAATGGACGTGACAATTTAATTTAACAGTATCATATTTCTAACGCGCCGCTGCGCAGCGAACCATGCACGAAAAAGAATAACGTCAAATATTCTAAGCGTTTATAAAGGCGTCTACCATTACCCTCGCACAACATCGCTAAGGTATCGCCAAGAATAGGCCGTAAAGGGGCCGTTGTACTCCGAATATGAGAGCGTCAAGTTGAATCACGGCGGAAAATCGTTGCCATCTTACAACCGTTTTCAGGTTGTCTAGTGCACTATTTAATCATAGTAAAGCACGAAACGTTCGGTTGAAGCAAAATCAAACATTTCGAAACAACGTTTACTTTTAGCTCGAGCTCTTAGACTGATTGTAAACAAACTTCCTGCGAATTGTTGCTTTGATTTAGAATTCGGTTTAAAAGTGACAAATTCAGTGCACATAATAATAATAAATTAGTTTCCCGACGTAGCTGAAGATTTGTCGTGCACACGAGTTAATTGCATTGTCGCAAAGGTACGGGATTGTTTTGTTTTGGGGAAATTTAGGCGCATAGACGACCCGTATAAGTTAGTTACGTCTATCAAGCTCAGCTAGTAAACTTCATAATTGTAGAAATCGTTTCAGTGATTGGCGGAAACGAAAGTGTTGAAAACTCACAATAAGCTCCCTTCCATTCAACTAGTACACAACGTTAATAAAAAGAAAATAAAAAGATAATTACAATTTTTAATAATGGAATGCGTTACGTGCTGGTGAAGTTTGAACAAAGGACGCGCACTCACTCGCGGAGTTTCCCACACGGTGCGTTTTCCGCAGATAACTAGGATCCTGAAACGATGCTAGCCATATTTTCCGAGGACTTTCGGAATCAGAGCATGCGCCACTACTATAATATGCAGCGTTCTTTATGTGCTCTTGTTCATGTTGTTTACCAATTTTCGCACAAATTTAGTTCTGAACGGGTCGACACTTTTTATTCATTTCAGCTCAAACTTCCTCGAAAAAAAAATGCAATTATAAAATGTTTCTCGCGTTACAACACGCGATCATATTTCAATTGCATACTAATTAGAATCGCCGCAATGCGAGTTATTTTGTAAAACAAACGTTATGCTGTAGTGATAAGAATTTTTTCCATTTTCCTTTTCGTACATCCAATCCGTTATTTAGACTATTCCGATATAAATTAATGACGTGAACCTAATTTATATTCGGGTTACCGTTTTCCAAAGGTCGGCTTTTATCCACCTTTTCGGACGCAATAGATTAGTCTTGGTCAAATCTGACTGTTACGTTATTCGCCTGACACCGGATTAAATAAATTTTAGTTTGACGTTTTTATCTCTTCTCCTCTCTCTTTTCGACAATCTCTATGCGGAAAAAATATACGCAGAAATCCTATGTGTATTTTATACGATCTAGACTAAGCAACCTCTTCGTAAAGCTGTCAATGTATGAGAATAGGGTTCAAAATAAAATTAGGGGAACGTACCAAACCGCAGAAGTTCTTCGCCGTTCAAATGCGGAATGACGATACGGTAAAACTCGGAATGAAATGAAACAGCAGCAATTAAAAGTTATTAGAGTCGTTAAAGAACTTATTGGACAAGGATAAATAAACGTTGAGATTGGGATTACAACTTGATTCCGCCTCTTGATGAGCCTAACGTACCGATTTCCGACTGTGTAGCTCAGTGGTAGAGCGTTGAGCTACATAGCCGAGAGGTCGGGTGTTCGAACCCGGGCTGAGGTAAGAATTTTTCATCTGTGGCAGAGATGGGAATTTCTTTGCCGGCTACTCCGAATTAGGTTTTCCTAATTCGTAAAGTAAATACCGGAGTAGTATAGAACAACTTAAGACCTTCTCCAGGGGTGTCTCTAAAAAGCATTATGAGGGTCACTCTGTAATTGGGCGAAAGCCTGTTTAAGGCCCAGAACAAGAGAGGGACAATAAATAAATGAATTAGTCCAAAAAGAGCAGATGCAACAAGAGCAAACACTGCGGTACCTTTACGCTCTTTGATTCGCCCACCCTCCCGTTATCGCGAGTAGTCGACGGGGGGAGTGTCACAGAAAAAAGATGACAGTGACATTTTGGAAAAAAGCACGATTGACGTTAAAATGAAGTTTCGGTTGATTAATAGTTTTTGGTTATAATTACGCGTATAATTTTTTCGAGCTGCTGGGGAAGTTACCGCTTTCTCGGCAGTTTGGGCTCCCCTATAAGCCCAATGTTGGGTAGGTAATAGCCAGAGACTTGCTATAACTAGACTGAGCTTAACGTATCTAAGGTGTTGTCGACACAGTATGCAACACACAATGCACGGCGGGGCAAAAATCGCAAAGATGGTGTGCAATATAATGAAATAAGCTCTTATTTTAGATGTTCCGTTCATTAATCATTCTCGTGATTAGCACGAATTAGTAAACAGATAAATTTCTGTTGAGAATAAACCAACAAACTTGTGCGTATCAACATGTACTCTCTAGATACAATTTTAAACAATATGCAGATTTCCAACGGATAAAAGTTTAAAGGGCCAATGGATCAGAGCCACTTGAAGAGAAAAATGTACTCCCACCATAGTGCATTTGCGGGGAGTGAAGCCTATTTTAGAAAGGTACCGCCGAAGGTGTTAAACAGTGATGCAATACCGAGCGTTTCCGACTTTCCCATTCACTTAAAATAACGTAGAACTATTATTCGACATCCTTTACCAGCAAGATAGCGGCAGTACCTATTTGCCTATTAGGTATAGACGTAACTAAGTTCTTACTGGTACTAAGTATATTTCAGGTTTTTTTACAAGAAAAATAGTAAAACAGTTACAGCCCATTTGGGTCTTTGGATAGGCATATATTGAATCAAAATCCGCTAAATAATGATATCTTACTACTTACATCTTTAGTTTTAAGAGTATATTTTCCCATGCGTGTTCACCACCAAATTACACATATAAATCGAATTAGGACTAGAGTAAGGCAGTTTAGATCAAATAAAATACCAATAAATTCTAAATGTTATCTTTGTTTGCTACTAAAATTTAGAATAAACCTTCCTTTTTTACCAAAAATCGACTGCACCAAAATTTTTCGGGAAAACACTTTTTCTTACTAATTTTGGGGCGTAGAATCCAAAACAATTCGTACTTTTTCGATCGGACTTCTCAATCAAAAGTTATGGACTAGAAACCAATTTCGAAGGAAAATTCAAAGGGCTGTAACTTTTGAACTAGTAGCCCAATCTTGGAACTGTTTGAAATTATGGATTCGACAGGCCACATTCTATAAGAACATTTTTTTTCCGGATCGATCAGAGACAATTTTTTTTTTATTATACCTGAATCACAATCTCCGTTTTAAACACTCAAATGCGTGCGAAAAAGGGCCTTTAAAACACACGTGCTTTAAAGTTGCTAAGTTGCTAAGTAACGATACTTCAAGTATGACTTTTGAAACTGTCATCTGGATGAAATAAAAAAATCCTCTTAGGTCGCTTTCTGTAAATGCAGAACATCTCTTTGGCTTTTGTACCTATCCTTTGGTTGAAGCTTTCACAAACGCGCGTAATTTAGGGTATGCTTCCAAATTTGTTCCACTTTTTAATTGCAGCATTGCTTTAAAGTTTTGAATGAATGCACCAAAATATAGAAGATTTAAATACCTTTGACATTTCCTTCATATATGCCAGCATTATGGATGCATTTAAAACTGTATTCGTAGGTAACTTCCTATTCATCCATGGAAAGAACTTTTCATATTCTTTATAATAGGCTTTACTGGAGTTGGATTTTACACCTATACCAACGTTTGTTTAGATTTTAAAACAATCGATTGAATGGACGGTGTATTATCTTTTTCAACGGAAACCGTTTAATTGTCAAAGACGATGATTTTTATAAGCAAACGTCAAGTGACATTTCCATGGCAATCGTGAAATTACGAACACCAAGCCCACTTAATTAGACATGTATTCGAGTATAACGTCAATATGACTTCATTGTATTTCCTATTTTTAAATTATACTGCAGGTATAATAAAAAATACTATAAGATACACGTGTATAATTGATCTTTAAAGCACTTGCAACGTTAAAGGCACTCGCCGCTTTGCGTCGTGCCCTTAAACTCGTTGCGCGTGCTTTAAAGACTTGATTATACACTTGTATCTTAATATACTATTTCGTGGCTCAAAAAAAGGCAATGTATAATGTACTTTTTCGATCAGACTTCTCAATCAAAAGTAAAGACTGAAAAGAACCGAAGTAAATAATAGTTTCCATTTCTGAAGGAATAACGGTTTCGGTCCAGTTTTCGGTTATTTTTCGGTTCGGTCCAGGTCCGTGCGTAGCCGAGAACAACACATGTCGCGTGTAATTCGAGGAGGAAGAGGCAGCGGAACACATCATCTGCTGGTGTGAGGCTGTCACTCTACAGCGACTACAGAGATTACAAGACCTGGGCGAGGCTGCCACAGCACCTCAGCAGATCAGGGAGTTTCAGCCAGAAAGAATCCTCAGATTTTTTAACAAAGTGCCTCTCTCGAAGTAAGCTACTGGGGCACGCACAATAGGTCAAAGAGTAGGCGTGATATTCCAAGAGGGAAAAAATTTGATGTAGGTAGATTGGATGTGCACAAAAACTCCAAGTACAGGTAATAAAAGGCATAACGTACTTATTAAAATCGAAACGCTTAAATCTGTATCCCTATCACTAACCCCGTACGAAATTTATTGTAATAGGGACCTTTAAGCAAACATTTAGTATGATTAAATGCTTTGAGGTTGCAATTAATCTCTCCTGGTAGTTAGTTTAATAAATTCATACTTATATACCAACTTTGCGAATGGAAATCCTATAACCTCTTGTAAACTGAGAAAAGCACGTAAATTGATTTAGAAGCTTTTAAAAAGAAATGCATAAGGTGCAAACTTTCGCTACATTGACCTACTATTAAAATGAACAGAATCCGTTTCACCTCAACTCGATGCATTAGCTAACGAAGTGAATGAAAACCATATTTCTGCAAATTAACTCAATTACTCCAAACACAAACGATAAACTGAAAGCAATTTCGTTTAATACGTTTGGTTCGTTTAATTAAAGTAAAACAAATGGAGGAGGGGCGCGATTTCATTTTGTCTTATTCATTTAAATCGTTTAGCTTTTAAGAGAAGACTGTAAAATTAAATAATTGGTGTCTTGATACAGCAATGTATAATCACCAAATTTATGAACACCCTTTCTGAAGAACCGGCCGGCTCAGACGATGGAATTCTCGGTTTTATGCGCCACAGTGGCACTGTTATTTCACATCACGACGTACATGTTCAAACATCCCCGAAATCTCCCCGTTTATGGGATTTAAAGTCACTTTCTTTGCATAAAGCGCACTTTAAATCTAGTTTCAATTTCAATGACACGAAATTCGTATCTAATTATATGGTCAAGTGAAATCTACATTTTAAAGTAAATGAAGTACACGTTTTTGTCGCGGTTTTCTAATTAAACGTCGAATTTTTTCGTTCGTAACAAAGACGCGTATTCAATTAACTACTCTGTACTTCTTTCTCTTCAAATCCTTTATGCAAACCTCTCTAAAAAGGTCTGAAAGTCCTCTGTAAACATCATCGACTAATTAATTTAAGTCACCCTTCGTCAAGACAAAGGGCCACATTTCCGATTGACGTCTCGAACAATTAGTTTAAACAATTTCGGATCGATGGCGTCGCTATTTCGCCTCTACAATATTTCATGAGCTCTATCGCGCGTTGTCTGTTTAGCTTCGCGTTTCAAAATATTAAATAATTGATTGTCACATTAGTCGAAAATGAGAGAGGCAATCTGAACCCGTCTCTAATTTTCGAAGTATCGACAGTTGACCCAGGAAATTCACGCTAAAACAAATGAACTGAAAGATTCCATTTTCTATGTCATTAGTTTCTACTTTCGCCACCCCCGAAATTCATTCTGCCGTTTGCAGGTTTAAAAATGGGGCTCTTCCGAATTATGTATATCGGCAGATTTAGAAGGCCCCCCCCCCCCACATTATCGCATATTAATTATAAACGGAAAAGAAGCTCGAAAAGTTTGAAGGGTTTCATCGATTTTGTCGCGGTATTGGCGTAGGTGAAATACATGCAATCGAATGAATAGCAGGATTATGCCATTAGTTCGTGTTGCAATTCTCGAAACGAGACTAACTTTTGAAAGGAAATGTATGTTTTGAGTTATTTGAAAGAGTGGGAGTAAATTCTGTCGGAAAAGGGGCAGTTGAATTCGATTTTTAAGAGGAGAACACGATCTCCCTCGCTTTAGATCACTTACCTACTGAGAGTACTGTTTTAATAATTAAAATTATTATCAGACAGTGAAATTGCAGTTTGTTGCACCAAGACATTCCTAAGAAGCTGAAGGGGAACTGAAACTGAACACGTAGTGGTAGCGAAGTGGTCTGGATACATCCCCAACAACAAAAGTGTCACTTCCTGGGGAGGCCGGACCCTAAGGAAGCCTCCAGTAGTACCGAAGTTAGTATCCTAGTCCAAGAAGAGGGTAGGACATACGGAGAACTACTAAAGGTTAGAAGGGGCGATCAAAGTCATCCGGAAAACCAAAAACGGACATTGAACACACTGAACTAATCGAGATAAGAGACATGATGGTAGGGAAATGGCGGTGAGAAAAAGGTCTTCCGCCTCAGAGACAAAATTCAGCCCGTGAAGGGCAAAGACGTAGAAGAGGCGGTGCTTGGAGTTCTGAAGGGAACCGACAAGGTCGCAAAAGAACAGTCACAATCTCTACGAATAAAACGGCAGCGACGAAACGTTCCATCGCGTTTGGGCGGGTGTGGCCCCCCTGTAGACTGAACAAGAGGACGAGATAAATGCAGAAAGTGAGAGAGGAGGGCCAAAAGTGCAGAGAAGATTTGCCCAGGGAGAAACACTGGTGGCGGTCTATTCCATCTCCAATTTTCAGAGAAATCACACGTCGATCCATATTGGGGGTATCATAGGCGGACACGGCTACGATTAGAGACGCTTGAGTGACATTGGGTAGATTTGTAGATGTGAATTCGTAAATTGACAATGTAGGCGAAGAAATAATAAGGCCCTTTTGACATCTCCGTTATAGTTATGAACCGAATTGCATGAAATTCAAACTGGGCATAGCCAGTACCATGTCAAATGTAATGTTACCGCTTTGACACGCGCATGTTCTAGTGTAAGCATATTGAAGTGATGTCTCCGCTAACACCTCAATGCTAACCGAGAGCGGCATCTATTGAACCTAATATCACCTTCGGTTCCCAAGATGTCCGCCGTAAATGAAAGTCTATAATGAGAGTGGCTTTTAGGCTTTTGTATAGAAGAACGTACGAATCACGAACTAGTAGGTAAGGGAGTGACATCCCCTCCCTTTTGCTGCTTGTAAGATACAACGCTTATTACGCTTAACTCGGCCATACTGATCTAATCGCCTGAAGATTTAATATTGGCTCGATTCAGGTCACTACTTAATGCACACCATTCGACGTTTTATTAAATTGCTTTGACTGCGACAATCAAGATCGAATTTAATCGCGTATTGATCTTTATTATGCCCGGAGCAAAATTGCTGTAATTAATAACAATGGAACGTGAATGCAACTCCATTAGTAGTTTAAGATCATATCGCTCGTCGACGATAAGGAGAATGGTAACACTTTTCTTCGTCGCCGACCCGGACTCGACTCGTACATATACCGGCAGATTATGAGGACACATTTTAAAGTATTTCAACTATTACTTCACAAAGTAGAAAAGAAAACCAATAAAGTTTTTTAATATAGGTACGTTGTTGACTTTCGGGCGGGGGAAGTGATGGAAACCCCAGACGCAGAAATTTTATAGAAATAGTTCCGGAAACGGCGGTTATTTTCCTTTTAATTGCCAATAATCCCAATATCGGCGTCCGCATTGAAATACTACCACTTATAAAATTAATAATTGCCGGTAGCTCTAATTGCCCACCTTAATGGGAACGAACACCTCCGCCCATTCGGTATCCCCCAACGCATCCGCTCTAAGTGAAAAATAATTTTTGGGAGATTAAATCGTTCGTTAATGGGCATACATAGCATCCATTCCAGATGTACACTGGTGTAATTTATTCGGCTTAGCGGGACACCGCGCCGTAGGAAAATGTGGGAGAATTTGGCTTGTCTGTCGAGTTAGGACAAGCAGTTCACAACGCGACCAGAGACCGGAAAATTAATGTCCCTGTCCACATTTGTTATTTTCGCAATTAAATACGGGCACGTTATTGAAGTGAGTGATAATTTTCAACTGCACGGCGGCGCAATATTTGCACTCGCATAAAACATTCGGTACTCGCCGCG
Organism: Photinus pyralis; assembly: GCF_008802855.1. Classification (NCBI taxonomy): domain Eukaryota; kingdom Metazoa; phylum Arthropoda; class Insecta; order Coleoptera; family Lampyridae; genus Photinus; species Photinus pyralis. The sequence goes on from NW_022170250.1 coordinate 13,839,850, forward strand.
GGGCGTATCTCTTCTTTTTGTCACTTTATGTGACAGTTTTAGTGTTCACGCGCCACAAAATTTCTTCAAACTAAAGCTGAAGTATTTATTTCTTTTTTTCTTTCTCCTTCTCGTTTAAAAGTTTATTCAGAACGTAATTTCAGTCGGAGTAACATGGCCGAGCCATATATATTAAAACTTGCGGCGGCGGTGACGTACTGCGATGCAGGACTGCTTTTGGCAACCTGCATAAATGAGTACAATTTATTGGGTTGGCAGACACATAGTTAAACACGACGCGGTATCCTGCTTTAATTAAGAAACAGACATCGGGAGTGGATTATAGACAGACAGACAGCGCGCTTTGTTCCTTTTAGTTACAAGAACAGGATGTTTAGTAATACTGTGCACTTCTTTCTTCTTTTTGACTGAAGGAGCAAACCCAAGGATCACATTAGGCAACCAACTAAAAAGCTTCAGTTTAGGAAAGTTTTTCATTGCCCGGGAAAGCCTTTAAACAGTACTTTATGTCCTTTTGGAAGCTTTCGAGTAAAAGCACTTGACTAGAAACTATCAACAAAGGAACAAAAAATAACGTAGAATATAAATAAATATAAAGCTATATTAAGGACCCTTTTAAAAGGAAAAGGACTCTGTAGGAGGAATCCTCTGAATTATTTCCGGAGCTAGGCCAATCTACAAAAGTCTAGAAAAAGACTATAACGAGCTTTATCTACAAGGCTCTGAAACAGCCTAAAACAGCCTTTGGTCGCCCTGAAAAGACTCTTCACGAAGGTTCTGAGAAGACATGTATTTTCAGGAGTTGCCTAAGTACTTATCTCTGAAACTTTCACGGACCTTTCTAGTGTATATTAGACCGAAGAAATAAGAAGATCGTCGGTGTTTTCACGGGATGCTGGACGATCAGCTATTACCAGCGACTTGCTATAACTAGACCGCGCGTAACGTAGATTTTACTATAAACGCCTGTTATCAAGATAGGATAGGCAACCAACTGTTCATTGCGGGGCAGACGTACGTTCTGCAGCTTGCTTTAGCACATGTTTATACACTGCCTTTTTTTGAGCCACGAAAAAAAAATTGTCTCAGATCGACCCCGAAAAAAAATTATCTTATAGAATGTGGCCTGTAGAAACCATAATTTCAAACAGTTCCAAGATTGGGCTACTAGCTCAAAAGTTACAGCCCTTTGAATTTTCTTTCGAAATTGGTTTCTAGTCCATAACTATTGATTGAGAAGTCCGATCGAAAAATTACGAATTGTTTAGCTTTCTACGCACCTAAATTGGTAAGAAAAAGTGTTTTCCCGAGAAATTTTGGCGCGGTCGATATTTGGTAAAAAAGAAAGGTAATACACTGCCTTTTTATGAGCCGCGAAAAAAAATTGTCTGATCGATCCGGAAAAAAAATTTTCTTATTCTATTCTTCGGATGTATCTTGCTTAATCCGTGTTTAAAGAATTACTGTTTTCTCTCATTACAGAATCATTTCCACGGCGAAATATTTTGCTACTTTAATTATCTCAATTAGAAATGAAAAAGAGCACTATACACTCTTTATTAAGAAGATTGATCGTAAAAAAGATAAAAACCAACAAGAAAATATGTGTGGCTTTTAGAAAGTTACAAAAGATGTACGATATCGCGCTCCCAAGGGTGAACCTTGCAAGTTTATGAAAAGTGTTGCAAAAGGGATAAGTTCCTGACTACTACAAGAATTTAACGATCATTTTTGACAATGGAAATCGTTTAAGTTGAAAAAAAAAGTTAAGAAATTATGAGATATCGGAAAGTTTGACAGTTATTAAACTTTTCGTTATCACGCCTACTCGTAGCGACTCCTCGTGGCCAAGTACTGAATTACGGCTGATCCGCGGTTGATGTTCCCATTTTCAATTGTCACCGAGCAGATCCTTACACTTTTTCAGCGGCCGATTTCCCTTTATTATCTTTGGGAAGTACCATAACTCACCTTAAGCCCATTTCACATCCGACTATCCGAACGCAGGTACGCGCTCACTATAATTAACCTCAATATCTCGAACGTAGGCAACGAGAGAGTTGCGTTTATTGCTCAAGTTTCTTAATACCAATTATAATTAAGGGTTGGTTTCTTTTTCTACGTTTTAGAGCGAGAATAAAATGTTAAGGGCGTTTTACGGAGGCGTTTACACTAAGGTCGTTTTAGAGCCCGGTAATGTATTTTGATGTCAATACAACATGCAGGTGCTTCACTTCCTTCCCCAGAGAGCTATATAACTCGTTTTATACTATAAAGTACAGGTAACCTAACTCTAATTAGTAAAGTTAACTGCCGTAACCCCAAACCGTAAAAAGTACAAGAATTTATCTCTTTTTATAACTGCTTTAAATATAAATAAAAAAAGGATCCGGGATGCGGATAAATTGTATTTCATGTCAAGTTTTCAGTTTGTCCACTATAACATTTTCGCCTGCTGTACGTCGATATAAATTAAATTGGCAGAGCAACTGTAGCAAAAGATCTCTATTATACAGGGTGATTTACGACAACCGTCCGTAAATATGTAAAAAACTTTAATTACTAACTCATCCCGTAACCATATGAGTTGGTAGCATCTACGTACAAATATTGTAAGAACCGGTAGCTATGTCGTATACAGTTTAAATGCCCTAAAGAGGTAACAGTGCGATAAAAATGTGGATGTGGAATTACCGAAACTGTTAAATACAGGAAAAAAACCGGTAATCGTTTAGCATTCAGGAAAGAAAAAAGCGAAATCGCTGTTGCCAGTGTAGTTCGCATTACATCCCGAAGAGCTGTCTGCAAAAGATTGCGTCATTATATGAAACGACTTTGCTAAAACAAATCGGGAATGGAAGTGATGTCGCACAACCACTCACCGGATTTCCGGAATGATTCCGGGAGTCAGAGGACTTTTTATTTCTTCCGGAATAATGCATATACTTTCACATTTTAAGGGTAGAATATATAAGTAAAAATGTGACGGTCGGAGATAAAACCCCATAGTAAACTGTTGTAGTGATCTCATTGTTTTTGTCGATTCGTTTCTTACGAATTTCGAGCGAATTTCGTCGGAAGTTGAGTTATTAATTTGTGGGTTACGGAAGTTTTGAAAGCCTAAAGTCAGCACAAAAAGTATCGATCATCGAGCCTGGCGTACGTTATTATCCTAAAACTCAAAAGTAACGGGAAACAAAAATGGGGTTGCTGATAAATAAGCCGTTGGACCTTATTAACGTGCTCGAGATCCGGATTATATCTGGCAGATTAATTACAAATGTGAAATTATAAATCTTGTGGTTTTAAATTTAACTGTCGGCAATGTACAAAACGTAATCCGGGGACGTCAGTCCGTCACCTCATTTTCAGTTACGTTGTCGAGATCGGGTGTACCGATAGTGTGGGAATGTAAATTAGGATTAAAAATTTGACACTCGGTTGTCCCTAATCACGAGCACTGAAGAAGGGCACTTAATGAGCGACCGCAAAAATGTTTCGATCAAAACGGGAAAGTTTGCTGCAAGGAAAGCTAATTTGGAAACGTTATATGTATCGGGCGTGGATAGAAAGAGAATGAGATAAAAGGGAAAATTTATCTTAATCAGTATTCACCAACTACTAATAAACCCTACTTAGCAAAGTTGAATTGAAAAAGTTTTTTAGAGTAATCTGCGTACAATCTGATTAAACGTGTCTGTTTGATGGAAGTGTGGAACTGCAATAAACTACAGCAGGTCGCATAATCCCTCGGGAGGTCCGGTAACTAATGCGATTACTAACAAACTTTCAAAACTTCTAGTAGGTTAGCTGTAACGGAAATGGAACAAAATCCCTCACTGAAGTTTTATTATCCTTATTCTCGAGCTGCACTGATACATTGTGTAAAATGGGAATCGATATGGGTTTTGCTTAATGTAGAGTGGCGTATATGGAAGTAGTGAAAAACCTTTTCAGGGAATCGCAGCTCAACGCCTTTCTAATAAAGAGCTATCACGTCCAGCGGATTTTAGTTACGCCATTACCATTAGATTAGATTTCGTTTTTTCAGTTATTGTGCTCAAACTTGCTGGTCGCTTCTACACATTCGACAGGTTTGAAAAAATATCTAAAAAAGTTTCAACCCTCAAAACGATTCATTACTATTGAGGAGCGTTCCTTAAACAAAATTTAAGGGCAGTAATGGTTACTAAATTTCAGTGGCGTTTAAAAAATGTGTTTATGCAAAATGTATTTTAATTTTGTGTATTATTTATTTACTTTGCAACCCTTAAAAACCAAAAAAAGACTGGAACAGGAACCGGAACCGATGCCGGAACCCTTAAAAAATAATTCTACTGAAATGGTATATAACAAGAATTTTCTGACTGGCACATTTTGTAAAGATTTAAAACGAAATTTTGCTTTGAAATATGTTTGTTGATGATGGGAAAAGACTTCGTCAACCATCATGTTCTCCTGGTAGCCAGAACAAAATTTTATAAGAATTTTTTGATTGGCACTTTGTGTACTAGGAGCTGAAACACCTCCTCGCACATTAGAATCTCCTGGTGCCAAATTAGTCAAGATTTAAAACGAAATTTTGCTTTAAAATATGTTTGTGGGTGATGGGAAAAGAGCTCCTCAACCATTATGTTCTCCTGGTAGCCAGAACAAAATGTTATAAGAATTTTTTGATTGGCACTTTGTGTACTAGGAGCTGAAACACCTCCTCGCACATTATAATCTCCTGGTGCCAAATTAGTCAAGATTTAAAACGAAATTTTGCGTTGAAATATGTGTGTGGGTGATGGGAAAAGGCCTCCTCAACCATCATGTTCTTCTGGAAGCCAGAACAAAATTTTATAAAAATTTTCTGACTGACAATTCGTGTATTAGGAGTTGAAACATCTCCTCGCACATTTTGTAAAGATTTAAAACGAAATTTTGCTTTAAAATATGTTTGTGGGTGATGGGAAAAGACCTCCTCAACCATTATGTTCTCCTGGTAGCCAGTCAAAATTTTATAAGAATTTTCAGATTGGCACTTCGTGTATTAGGAGCTGAAACACCTCCTCGCACATTATAACCAGAGTTGGACTGGGTCACTGGGTCAACTGGGTCACTTGGGTCACCTAATTAAACTGGGTCACTGGGTCGCTGGGTCACGTCATACTCTCTTCAGTTAGACCCAGTGACCCAGTTTGACCCAGTGACCCAGCGACCCAATTTGACCCAGTGACCCAGTACCTAACAATAATTTAATTACTGGGTCACCGGATTCAACTGGATCAACCTAGGGGTCAACGGTGTAAACTGGGCCACCGGGTCAAGATGGGTCACCGAGTAAAGCTGGGTCAAGATGGGTCACTGGGTCAAGGTGGGTCACCGGGTCAAGCTGGGTCACTGGGTCACCGGATCACTGGGTCAGTAAACGAACTGGGTCACCGGGTCACTGGGTCACTCTATGCTTGACCCAGTCCAACTCTGATTATAACCCCCTGATGCCAAATTGGAAAAGATTTAAAACGAAACTTGGCTTCAAGGAATTATTTTTGTGGGTGATGGGACCTCCTCAACCATTATGTTCTCCACGTAGCCAGAACAAAATTTTACAAGAATTTTCTGACTGACAGTTGCTGTATTAGGAGCTGAAATACCTCCTCGCACTTTATAGTCTCCTGATACCAAATTAGCAAAGGATTAAAACGAAATTTTGCTTTGAAATATGTGTGAGGGTGATGGGAAGAGACATCCTAAACCATCATGTTCTCCTGGTGACTAGAACAAAATTTTACACGAATTTTCTGACTGACAGTTCGTGTATTAGGAGCTGAAACACCTCCTTGCGCATTATAATTTCCTGATACCAAATTATTAAAGATTTAAAACGAAATTTGGCTTCGAAATGTGGATGTTGGGAAAAGTAATCCTCAACTATTATGTTCTCCTGGTAGCCAGAATAAAATTTTTCAAGAATTTTCTGACTGACAGTTCGTGTATTAGGAGCTGAAACATCTCCTCGCACATTTTATAAAGATTTAAAACGAAATTTTGCTTTGAAATATGTTGGTGGGTAATGAGAAAAGCCCTCTCTTTCTCTTTATTATCGTACCAGTCCGTGTTATTTGCTTTCTCTCTTAATTTGCTATAGTTGTATGACTGTGGCCTACTCCGCTTCCTTCTTTAACCTCGTTGCAGAGGAAGCACATCATCTCCTTCTCGCACGCTTCCGCATATAGTCCCTTCCATCACAGTTGTAGCACATACGGCTCCTGGCCACATACTTTACATTTACCTACCTGGTGTCCAATCTCTCAGCATCGGTCGCATTTTCTGTAATCCTGATTCTGTACGATGTTAGGCCTACTTGTAGGTGTCCTAATTTCTGAAGTTGTTCAGGGATACATAAGCTACATGTTGTTCCCTCTCCAATTTTAGGAGATTTTTAATAGGCATCTTGCCTCCGGCACCACTCTTATAATATCTTTCAAGACCTCCGCCCCTGTGGTCGCGGTTTCTAGGTCGCTTATCTCCTGCCCTGGTGCCCTCCAAAGAATCGGCCGTCACCGTTGCATTTCTGAGCATCAAGGCATTGATTGAAAACCAGACGTGGACGAAAGATCAGGCGAATACGGTCCGACAATGGATCGGAATTCGTCAATAACGACATCTAAGGGCCCCTTCACCCTAGGCGGTTAAGCAGCGTTGCCTGGAGGCACGTCGCGACCGCTGCAATAGGCAATCCCCACACAAAGTTCAAAAAAACGTTCTATTTGTTAAACAAAAAGAATAATTTAAAAAAATGCACTATTGTTTGCGTTTTGTCCGTCCGTCAGTTCGTCTGTAAGGCGACTCCGCTCTCAGCAGCGCGGCTAAATCACTTAGTGTGAAGAGGCCCTTAGTGTTAGATAAAAAATACTAGTCAGTTGTTTTTAAAACTTCAATAACAATTAATTGACATCCTACCTCTGCATCATCCACACCCTTAAAATTGCATTAACGACTAGTAATGCGTCTCTCTTTTTCAAAAAAATATCTATATCGGTTAAGAAGGGAAACAAAATTTGAAACAATCTTCCTGCGCGAATTCAAGAGCGACGTATCCGTTCCCAATGGACTACAAAGGCCTCTATTACTGGAAATGAGCGAGAAAGACACAGCTACCTTACAATGTAATAATGCAGTACATTTAAATCGAGTTTAAAAAAGGTCGATACGAAACCTACCAACAAAGTTTTTTTTGTACACTTCTTTTGCGTGCTTTATACGTTAATGAAGTCGCAAAGGAATGAGGGAGGGGGGGCGCGAATCTTCTTTATATTTACCTAAAGCAAGGCGAATCGATATATGTTAAAGAAGTGGAGTTAATTAGGACGCATAATGAGAACATTTCCGCCATTGTGTAAGGTAAGGCGGTAAGTAAATTATATTGTCAGACCTGCTTAAATTCTCCGAGTAAACAAGTTGTTTGTTTCCGATGAATAATTGCCGGTAAATGAGTACTGATTATATTATTGTAATTATTCCCATTAACTATTCACTTAATTGCTTAGAAGTCGGGAACAGAGAACTAAACACGTGCACTGTCAGTTACATGAACCGATTAACAATTTTATTCGTTAGTCAATAATGAGTAACAAACATCTCTTTCCATTTGCTCGCTTCTGGTATCAAAGACGTAAATAATACAGGGCACTTTTTCTATTTCAGTGTAAAATGTGTTGTGCCACGCATTGAATGGGGAAGATCAATGTTTTTTACGCATTATTGGTTGAGCTTTTAGGATTTAAGAGGAATATCTACAGTTCTATCAACGCGTTTAGTTTTTTAATTTATGAACCGAGATTTTACACGCAATCTTACAGGTTCCATAAAGGTTAGTAACATCAAAATATTGTCGAAAATCATGGTGTTGCAACAAACAAAAAATTATGATAACTTTTCTTAATGCGATCAGAAAGTGACAATCGAAATGAAAAGTGGAAACGAGCTCCATCGGGAATAGCTGCTCTCGGATAGGGAAAAACCCATCACTTTGTTCGACGTAATTTTCCAATACTCGCTTACAAATTACACGTCACGCAAGTGTTCAAAAGTTTTGGTATTAAACCAAAATGTAATGGTGTCTCTCCGGGGGATAAATGTCATACGAATTTCGAATCTAATTACTCGGTTTGGGAATTTGCAAACGAATGGGGCGGCGAGTACGCGTTTAATTATTTACGAAAAGTTTTGCTAATTGGGTCCGGGTACACGTAGCGAGGATAATTCGTTAACCTTCTCAAGGAGGGGAGTTTTAATTGACGGTCAGCCTGCTTACTATTTTTATGGGGTCAAGCTCTTTCGGCGCTTTACACGCCATCTAACCGGTGCGTGATTAACCCTTAACCTAGTGCCGGCAGACGCCTACTCGCGCATTGTTCTAACATTCGATTGCGTAGGGGTTGGTAATCGCAGATATCTACAGGTGCTTTTGTTATCGCAACATAAGAATGCGTAAGCTTAATCGTGACGCGCCCCTGCAACTGTCGCGACCTTTTTTTTTTATTCTTGTAAAGTAATTTCGATCGATTTCAATTTAACCGGAAATGGGATTTCCGCACTTCGTTATAGCTTTTCGAAAATACATATATACTATATCGCGCACATAAATAGGCCAATCCAGTAAAGTAGGGGTAGCTGTGAAAATACGATAGCGATGCAGGCTGCCTGTAAATCACACCTACATATACATCTGCTTTCGTACAGTTGGCCACCTTAAGGACGTCGCCGAGAAGGGTACGATAAATCTTGCTCACCGCGTGTGGTCTACCCGAAATGCATTATGCCAACATCCTATCCAAACACTACGCCAATTACTTTGGATAAACTTGATGGAGTTAAAAATTATACGTTAGGGAGATGGAGAGTTTTGTACTGGATGGCGTGGCGCTTTGAATGAATTAATTTTACGCTTGATTAAGTTTAGTGCGCCATTAAATGCGGATAGCAGATGTCACTGTAGTCTATTATTTTTAACCAGACTGAATAAAATCTTGTTAACCTACTTACTAGTATCTAAATTACTATCATTACATTCGAACATCCATCAAACGTTTCTGAGTTGATTGCTACCGCCTTCCACAAAATCGGTTTCTGTAGGTTTACAGGCCTTTTGTAGAGACGAGAGTCGCTCTCCGTGAAAAAAAACTTATTCATATAGAATTTGGCCAAAATTTTAAAAAGTAAACCACGAGATCAGAAACTACAGTTAAATTTGTTTCCGAAATACTGATTTTGAGAAGATTTTGAAGAGACAATTTTTTACCTTTAACTTTTGACATACTGAAGCGACCCTCACAAACACAATACGGCGATTCTTTTACATGTTGGCCTGTAGAACCCAAATTGACAAGGAAATTGAAAATCGAATGTGTGAATCAAAAATTCTAACCTTTAATCACCTCCTCGCACATTATATTCCCCTGATACGAGATTTCTCACTTAACCTAACCTCACTCATACTTTAACCTAACCTTTGATCATCTCCTATTCTCTTGATCCTAACACAAACAGCACTATAACCTAACCTTCAATCATCTCTTCGCACATTATGTTCTCTTGATACAAGATTTTTCACCTGGCCTAACTAACATTCTAACCTAACCTCACTAATACTTTAAACTAAATTTCAATAGGTTAGGTGAGAAATCTTGTATCAGGAGAACATAATGTGCGAGGTGGTGATCAAAGGTTAGGTTAGAGTGCTAGTTAGGTTAGATGAGATTTCTTGTAACAGGAGAATATAATTTGTGAGGAGGTGATAGGTCAGGTTAAAGTATTAGTGAGGTTAGGCTAGAGTCCTAGTTAGGTTAGGTGATAAATCTAGTAACAGGAAAATATAATTTGTGAGGAGGTGATAGGTCAGGTTAAAGTAGTTAAGTTAGCCCCCCCCCCACTTTTTAAAAATTTTTTATGGCTTAACCGTAATGGCGCTAGCTTTAATTCAAGTGGCACAATTGAGCTCATAACCAGATGTATCAAGTGGCACAAATACCGGTAGCAAAATGCGTTATGGGGGATTCCGTTCACTTGCCCCCCCCCCCAAATATATTTAAGGATAACCAAAAAACAATAATGGCGCAAAGATATCTTTTTACGGCGCATTTCAGCGCATACCTGAGAGTACAATTTCGTATGAAAAGATGTTGTTAAAAAAAAGTAACTTTTAAAAACGTTAAGTTGGCCCCCCCCACTTTTTGAAAATTTGTCACGGCTTAACCGTAATGGCGCTAGCTTTAATTCAAGTGGCGCAATTGAGCGCATAACCAAATGTATCAGGTGACCTAGTTACAAGGGACAAAATACGTACTGGGGGGGGGGGCTACGTTCACTTGGCCCCCCCAAATGTTTTTTCGGATTTCTAAAAAACGATAATGGCGCAAGAGTTATTATCGGTGGCGCATATGAGCGCATAACGAGCGCATTCATTTCAAAATAATACGACTATCAAATCTCTCAGTGGGGGGGGCCAAGTTAACGGACCCCCTGGCTTGGTAGTTTATTGACTGTGGAGACTATAAAGCCTTCTTTCCCTCGGGTTTCTCAATTTTTTCGAAACCGACCTGCTAATGGCAACATCATCCTAATCCCCAGTAGCTAAATAAATTTAAAAAAAATCAACCCCCTTAAAGGGCTCCCAAGCCAATAAATTTCATGTCCATACTTAAAGATTCTCGAATATTAGAGGAGGGTGAAGTATTGACCTCGCTCCACCATACAGATTACAGCATCAGGCATTAGTGGCAGCAAAATACGTCAAAATTCGTCCTTAAGGGTGGTATACACAGTCTGGAATTTTCACGAGAAACTTTTATTTTGTTTACGAAGTCGTCGACGGCTTCTAGACCTCCCCGGCATTTGTGAACCTGCTGGTAGGGTAACTACATTATGTTAAGTTGTGCAAATGACATCAAATATCCAAGTTCTACCAACAGTCGAATTTATCGAAACCCGTCTAGGTAGCTCCTTATGTAACGAGAAGAGGAAACTGGAAGAAAAGTGTGCGCTGAAAGTTATGACAGCGGTGACACGTCTGAATAACATATGAAGTGTATCGGAAAACGGATCGAATATTCCCGTCTGATGGGAATGTGTAAAATAAAATTAGCAAGAGGCTGGCATACAAATGAGACTCGTTTTGAAAAGCGTCTCTTTAGTCACCTTAAAAAATTCGTTCATTCAACTACAGTTGATGACATAAAAATATCCCTTTTAATGGTTTAATGGGGATCGAGCATAAAATTATGTAAAATTTCGCGCTAACAAGTCTCCTAGACGGCCGGCTATCAGAAATACTCATGAATATTTATATTTTTGTATAATGAACTTGTTTAGACCTCATACACCGCTTTAATTTAATTTCGTCTGGAATTCTGAAAACCTCCCGCACTTGCCGACCTATCGTCCGTTACTAATTCGGACTGCCACACTTTGCGCAATAATTAAAAACGGGACGTTGTAATTAAACGAAAGAAACTTTTCCCCAACTAAAACATTGAGTGGCGCACTTCCATTAACTTGCGGTGTGATAGATTGCTAATAAAATACCAATTATGAATATTCTGCCTTTTCCTTGACGACGTCAATAACAATATTTTAATAAGCACAACTAAATTAATAACGGTCCCTTTTTAAAAGTCATGTTGTAAGGGGCGAGAGGAGGGAGGGAGAAGTAGACATAGGGATTTAGGTAAGTATATAGTTTTTCTATGTCTGCTTTTAAATGACAAAATCTCTTCGGGAGGGCGCCTAATTTTATGCAACCTAAATAACTTCTTAAAACAAATAAAGATCTGGCAGTCATATTGATTCATTTGAATAGTGTTACTTTGACTTCACAGAAAATAAATCTCTTACGCTCCTTAAACTGTTACCGGCAATTGACAAATATCAACTTTTTCTTCAGTCGAATACGTCGCACGCGAACGAAAATAGAAATACGGGAGCCAAAGGAACAGTGTTCAAATTAATTAATATGGCAGCCAGATCTTTATTTTGATTGCATAAAATTATGCCCCTTCAAAAGAGATTTTGTCATTTAAAAGTAAAAGGGAAACGTCCTATGTCTACTTCTTAGTAAATAGCTCTATATAGTATATATTTCGGTAAATATCGAATGTATACATTTTTTCCATATGAATAAGGCAGCATTCAGTTGTTTTTATTTTAGAAAATAAATGAGTAACGAAAAACAATTGAATTTGTTTAAACGGCAGTGCTCATTTGATAGAGATTTTTTTCTCTTTTCGATCATAACATGTTAGTACTCTTATTGAAGAAAATTTTTCAAAAAAATTTATTATATCTAGATCAATAACATTAATCCAGATATCCTACATTAAAATAAAACAAATGAACGTATACTTACGTTTCCTATTAAACCTACCTATCACAAAAAGCTTGAAATAAAAATTAATTTTTTCTACACGGGTGCTAACGTGTTACGTCATTGAAAAGAGAAAAAAAAATGTCTATCAAATGAGCCTAGGGAACGTGTGCATCGCTAATTAAAAAAATTCAATTGTTTTCCGTTATTCACTTGTTTTCTGAAGTAAAAACAGTGGAATGCTGGCCTTATTATGGGAAATATAATGTTAAACAACTTTTTTATAGAAAAATTTTGTCTACAATCGATATTTACCGAGATATAACAGGGTGGCCATTTGAAAACGAAACAGAGCCTATTTTGGGAACCTCAAAACATTTACGAAAAAATCCTCGGACCCGTCAATTTTTGATCCAAGGAGGAACCATTTTTTTGCTAGTTTCGCCCCCCTGGGGGCATAGCCATAGCGGGGGTGACAGTGATACCTTATTTTAAAGGTATTTTTATGTAGATTATAACTCTTAAGATTTAAATCAATTTTATTTTAAGCGCTTAAAGCTAAAATCAATCAAGTAAATGTTGAAAATGTTGGCCTTCGACTTCCACACAATAATACAGGTTTTGTTCAAACCTTTCCCGTACTTTTTGCAAAACTCCTGGGGTGATTTGACGACATTCATCAATTATTCTTTGTCGCAAGTTGTCTAACGATGTTGGCTGACTAGCATACATTTTAGTTTTTAAATGCTTCCATAAAAAAAACCTAACGGACTTAAGTCCGGGGAACGAGGAGGCCATTCAATAGCTCCTCTTCTTCCAATCCATTGTCCTGGAAACGTTTGGTCCAAATATTGACGAGCATAGTGGGGTGGCGCACCATCTTGCTGAAAAACTAGACGATTTTCCAAGTACTCGTTGTTATTTTCTAGTATCTCCACTAATGCTGGATGAATCGTATTTTCTAATAACTCCAGGTACATCTCTCCTGTTAGATTGCCAGGTAAAAAGAAGGGGCCTAGGATATGGTTACCAAAAATGCCAGCCCAAACATTTAATTTTTCGGGATGTTGTGTATGCACCTCACGAAATATTCTGGGATTTGAATCAGCCCAATAGAAAAAGGATCATTTATTTCAACTCTTTCAGCAAGTGAATACAGGGGCGGACTGACCCGGGGGGGCGGGTGGCGATTACCACCTGGCCTGTACGTCATAATGGCCCGTTGGAAATGTATAAGTATGTGCTGTATTTAGTTTCTTGCACTATTAATAAATTATTAACACGTTTCTCTAATTGGAGTTGATGTTAGGTTGTTAAAAAATTAAAAAATTCTGTTTTAATTGAAGTGTTTTACAATGAATTTATCATTTTTTGGCGTAGCATGAAAGTGCTGAAATACAATGATAGGCGACGCGCCTCGTTTGGATTGTATATTTTGTTACTTTTAATTATCAGCTGCAATTTAAAAAAAACTGTATTGTAATTGATTTCCGAAAAAGGAGTACCTTAAAATGAAGCAAAAAATGTTTTTGTGGTGCACCGCAGAGCTACCCCCCCGCCACCTTCATTACTACACTAATACTTTAATGGCCCGTAACCTATGCAATTCCACCTGGCCCGCCCCTGACTAGAAACCAATTTCGAAAGAAAATTCAAAGGGCTGTAACTTTTGAACTAGAAGCCCAATCTTGGAACTGTTTGAAATTATGGATTCTACAGGCCACATTCTATAAGAAAAATTTTTTTCGGGTCGATCTGAGACAATTTTTTTGCGGGCCTCAAAAAAAGGCAGTGTATTATAAACCTTCCTTTTTTACCAAAAATCGACTGCACCAAAATTTCTCGGGAAAACACTTTTTCTTATTAATTTTGGTGCGTAGAATCCTAAACAATTCGTACTTTTTCGATCAGACTTCTCAATCAAAAGTTATAGACTAGAAACCAATTTCGAAAGAAAATTCAAAGGGCTGTAACTTTTTAACTAGTAGCCCAATCTTGGAACTGTTTGAAATTATGGATTCTACAGGCCACATTCTATAAGAAAATTTTTTTTTCCGGGTCGATCTGAGACAATTTTTTTTTCGGGGCTCAAAAAAAGGCAGTGTATAACCTTCCTTTTTTACCAAAAATCGACTGCACCAAAATTTCTCGGGAAAACATTTTTTCTTATTAATTTTGGTGCGTAGACTCTAAAACAATTCGTACTTTTTCGATCGGACGTCTCAATCAAATGTTATGAACTAGAATTTGAATAAACCATTATCTCAGTTCAATATACCGATTTTGCAACTAAATAACTTTAAAGTGCTATTTTTCACTACTATGATTTGACAAGAACAATTGACAATCACTATTAAACTTCAAAATGTTGCTATAATAACGCTATCAACAATAACTAAGATTTCCGTTGCAGAATTGGCATAGCCACCTACAGGTATTAAAAAGAAAAAAAAACAACAAAAAGTACGGTTCAGAATGTAGGAGAACAACATTTTTTGTATTTATTGTTGTATTAATTTTTGTTATTTAACTAATACATTTACAAACATTTTTTTTTCATAAGAAAATGTTGACACGTTTTTATAACTTTTATTAGCTCCTGTTTCGGCTAGGCAAATTAGTAGCCATTTAAAAGTTAAGGGTTATAATCCACATAAAAATACCTTCAAAAAAAGGTATCACTCGACCCCCATTCGATTTAAAATTTTGGGGGCGGTCGTCACCCCCGCTAGGGGGGCGAAACTAGCAAAAAAATGGTTCCCCTTGAATCAAAAATTGACGAGTCCGAGGATTTTTTCGTAAATGTTTTGAGGTTCCCATAATAGGCTCTGTTTCGTTTTCAAATGGCCACCCTGTATACTATATTCCATACATAATGGACACCCTGTATTCTCACTAGGTATCTGACAACAACAACCAGTCTCCATTGCAGAAGGGCTGGTATTATGCCCTCCAATTCTGGTACTCTGCATGCTGAGAACGATTTCACCGCCCAGGTCACCCTCGCTACATCCACCATCTGACTGGCAACCGCCCAATCATTTTACTGTAGCTTTGCTCTTCTTTGCCTTATTGAACAGTTGGCCCAACTGACTTTTCCTGCCCTCCACCACCAGGGATGGTTATAGAGTCCTCAGAGGACATGTCTACAAGATCTACTTTGTCCTGTAAGTCGGCAGAACTCAAGTGGCGTCCAACGAAAGGATGCTCTCCGAGTCTTTCTCCAAGGAGAAGTTTGTACGATCGGACCGGGTGAGTTACTAACTCTAGAGCACTGGCCACATGTTGCCTGGGCGGTGATGCTTCCGTAGCTTCTTGCAGTTGCTCCTGTAGCGGCTGCTGGTGTTGTAGTGGTGGTCCTACAGACGTATTCCCCAGCACAGGTTCGACTCTCACATTTAGAGAGGGAAACCCATAACTCAGCCCCCCCCCCCTCTCCGGCGATTAGGTTAGCCTGGTCCTTTTCCTCAATGCCGAAAACTTTCATTCTCCATTCAGATTGATCCTTCACCGCTGTGTGGAAGAGACACCAGCTGACGCATTTTGTGCGATAGTGACACGAAATTAATTTGCCGTCGCTAGAGTAAAAGTTAGCATACAAAAGACGCCTGATACGCTAAATAAATTAGAGGGGGTGGGGGGGTATCTGTCACTCGAAACGGGTTGAAGGTAGGAATCACATTTTCACGTTAAAGAGTGTCAATTTATAATTTAAATTTGATTTGTTTCAAGATTTTATATGTACAGAACCGAAATAATGAACTTCTCCCCTTTGGCTTTTCCACACTGCATACACGGTGTCCATTTTTCGAGTGCCACTATGGGGATCTCGCTTACCTTAAGAGATATAAAGTATGTTAAATGTAGGCAAAGTTGCGAATTTCCCTGCTGAATAACCATCTGAAAAGAAATTTAAAATACCATCAATAGTTCTGAAAATATCGCAAAAAAACGAAACTTTCTGATTTTCGTTTTCAATTTTTTCATTATAAACTAGTCGTACTAGACATGTCTAATTAACACATTATTCGAACACTTTTCAATGGAGATTTCGAATGTGACATCTCGTTTTAAATAACTTTTAAGATGACAGAGAAACACGTGGCAACTTTAGTTTTTCTTATGGGCGCCATTTTTAATTTTGAGATTTTAAGATTACGTCTTTTTTTCTCTTTACGACGATATATCACACATGGTGGTTCAGTATCACATTTTTCCTAAAATACAATTTTTAATTTTTTGGGAAGAGTGCTTTGGAAAAACAAAACGTTCTTTTATTGTGAACAAAAGTTTGACAGTTTGATGCATATGTCCGGTTGCAGCGTTGGCATCAGGGAACTAGATGTGTTGAGAAAATTCGATTTTCATATGAACAGAATTGAACCTTCTTTTTGCAAGAAAATTGTAATTCAAATTAGAACAAAATACATAAGAATAAATAATATTTTAGCAATAAAACTAGCACAAACATAAATGACACTGCTTGAAATAAGTCAACATTTTGTTACACAACAAAAGAATGTTTTGTTTTTGCATAGCATTCTTCGCAGAAAATGAAAATTGTATTTTTAGAAAAAATGTGACACTGAACCACCATGTGTGATATACCGTTGTAAAGAGAAAAATGACCTAATCTCAAAATGTCGGTCCAAAACGGCGCCCATAAAAAAAACTAAAGTTGTCACGTGTTTCTCCGTCGTCTTGAAAGTTATTAAAAACGGGATGCCATATTCGAAATCTCCATTAAAAAGTGTCTGAATAATGTGTTAATTAGAAATGTCTAGTACGACTAGTTTATCATGAAAAAATTAAAAATGACAATCAGAAATTTTCGATTTTTTGCCATATTTTCAAAACTATTGAAGATATTATAAATTTATTTTTAGATTATCATTCAGCACGAAAATTCGCAACTTTGCCCTAATTAAACCAAGTTTCTAACTATTAAGATAAGCGAGATCCCCATAGTGGCACTCGAAAAATGGACACCGTGTATACCTACTTACAGAAGACTAAAAAAATTTAAATTTGCAATGAAGAAATAGTTATTTACATAAAACGATATATTACTGGCGAGGAAATATTGAAGTGCGAGGCCCCCTCGGGGCCGAGTACTTTAATTTCCGATTATATTTTTGATGTTCAGCTTTCAGTCAACCAAAGAAGGCAACGCTTTGCTATCTCAGGGCAAGCCAGTTACCCCAGGGTGTTACCAAATAGGGTTACTCTTTGGTGTTACGTCAACTCAGAAACTCTTTTTGTGGCAGGGGAGCAGCGAGATCAAGCTTGGTCCTCTGAATTTTTGATTAAAGAGGAAAACCCTTAGAAAGACACTCTTTTCGCTGATATCTTCAACAGTACTATTTAATTCTGTTGGTTCTGTTAAGATTCAAAAGCATTCATCTTAATTTAATTGTCACCGTCCAATAAAACACTGATACAATAGATAAAAAGATCCAATGACGAGTAGAAACTTGCACAATCTGTCCACGAACAACATTCTGAAATGGATCGCTCAGTATAAGTCGGCGCAATTTATAGAATACTCACATCGCCATGTGCCTTTTCGCAGCGGGAATCGTCTCATCCCCCTCGTTGAACATGTACAACCTGGCCGCGTGCGTGCAATTGTACAAATACTCGTCCAAATCCATACCTTGCTCGTTCAACTTATAAAGCTCCATCTCGCGTTGAGTCAGCGAATCACGCACGGCCAGCAAACCGTCACGCTTGAACTCCCACCGATTGTTTGCGTAATACTCCAACATGTCGGAACCCCTCGTGATCCTCTGCTGGATCTTCCACAATCTGCGCAACAAACATTTTACTATTATCCCAGGAACGTTTCGTTCCCGATCATTTACACTGGTTTGTTCCCCGACAGGAAGATAAGCGAGTCTAGAATAATAGCGGGAATGTAATGGAAGAGGATGACGCTTATTTGGTGGTGCAATTTGGAACGTTTCATCGATCCGCCGGGATACCAAACGACGCCGTTGAATGGTAATCGCTTCTCGACCAGTTTTCTTCCTCTTTCAATGATCTCCTCCCACGTTACTTTGACCGTTGACGACGTGCAGTTGTAGACGCGTCTTTGCCTGCAAGGAATTATGTCAGTCGGCGGTCTTGGTGACATGCTCTGAGCATACCCGCGGAGGATGAAGTCCAAGGTGGTAACCAGTAAAGCGTTGACCGCGATGTCAACGGGAATAAAATCCGCGTATCCTTGAGAATCGCAGTACATCGTTCGTAGTACGCCTTTGCCCGCTGCAACTAAAAGACCAGTAGGACCGTTGATGTTGTCGGTCCACCCCGGTACAGGTTCTTGCCATACTGGGATCACTGTGGAAGGAAATTTTATTTTGAATGAGAGGGAGTGCGCGTCCAATTTAAGGTGGTCCACCAAGAATATGTGGGAAATTAATGTATAGGGCAGGCTCCTCCAAAGAGGAGAGGGCTGCAACGCAGGGCTTTATTCGCTATTCGCAAGAGAGCCCTAAGGCTGTGTCCGGGTCGTTGGTTGAGAAGGGCAACCCGACGTCAGGGACCAAGCGTCTCAAATCGGAGGAAAGTACTCCAGAATTGAGAAGAAATCCCGAGGTTCTGGATCACCCGAAGTTATGGGTGCACCCTGGGGGGGGGGGGGGTTGCTAATTGGATTTATTGCCGAATTGTTGATAAAGTAATGAGAAATACACCTGAAAGTAAACTAATTCGCATATCATTAGATGAGAAAAAAATCTTCTTTTGATGGGACTATATTCCATACAAATTGGGCACCCTGTGCAGGGTGTTTTTTTGGGAGCTTTAGTTAAAAGTTTCTGGGAAAGTGAAATAGGTAGGTTTTTGAAAATTTGTACTTAGGAGTTACTCTGAAGGCCGAATCGATGTAAAATATTTTCAAAATGGCCGCACTTCCGGAAACACCGGAAGTAGATAGTAACTTCGTTATTTTAAATGGCAACCCCTATTTTTTATTGCATTTTTGGATTCTACGTGAAATTTCACTTCTTTTGATACCCATATGTCTATATCTACCATTTATGGTTTTTAAGTTATTTTGACTTTAAGAAAAAAATGGCGGATGCAGATGGTACCTTGATAATTGATTACTTGAAAACGGTTGTAGTCATGGCAACCTATTTTTATCAGTGCATAGAGAATGAATATGGTTTTCTTTTAGTGCACTTAAAAAAAAGTTAAGTTGCGTACGACCGCCCCTATGGATATCCAAATTTATGAAACTTCAAAGACTAAAAACTCAGTTTTTTTTAATGGAATGACCATGTTCTTACTATTCCATGAGATAGAGAATCGAAATGGGCATATTTGGACAATACATGTTCCTATAGATATCTTTAACAGTTTCTGACTTATTCCCATTTTATTGAATTGACAATATTTTTTTCGGATTTTCTTTTTAGTAGTCGGCCATGATTCTATAACAATTGAATTTTAAACAAATCTAGTGACACTAATCCAACACCCACTGTTATAGGTTAACATAAGTTTTTCAAAAATCGAAAAATGACTCCCAGTGGTTTCACCTATTTTTGAATTTAATTGTTATTTATGGTGAAATGGGCAGAATCGCGGCGCGTGAATTTTGGAAATTTTGTACCCCTAATGCACTACAAACCGTTGAAGCACAAGTGATACAAAGCTCTACAAGAGAATATTTAAGAGAATGAATTGAATTGCAAATGCAAGATTAACAAAATAAATTCAATGCAAAATACAAAAAACTTCGTTGAAACATTTTTGGTATGGAATTGTTGCTAGAACAGATATCGCATTACCTCTCTTAATTTCCAGACTTATAAGTTGTTTAAGAAATTCAGTTGAACGACTGTTTAGATTTTTCAAAAATTTTCCGTCCTATATCCTTAATAAATGAGTTATTTATTAATGAATTATTTAGACTAGAACTAGAATCAATGGTATTAAAGAATCCTTTCCTTGATTTGTTTAAAATTCGATTGTTATAAAATCATGGCCAACTACTAAAAAGAAAATGCGAAAAAAAATTCCGAGATCAATTCAATGAAATGGGAATAATTCAGAAACTTTTAAAGATAGCTATAGGAACATGTAATATTAAAATATGCCAATTTCGATTCTCTATCTCATGCAATATTAAGAACATGGTCATTCCATTTAAAAAAACTGAGTTTATAGACTTTGAAGTTTCTTAAATTTGGATCTCCATAGGTGCGGTTGTACGCAACTTAACTTTTTTTTAAGTACACTAAAAGAAAGCCCTATTCATTCTCTATGCACTGATAAAAATGGGTTGCCATGACTATAACCTTTTTCAAATAATCAATTATCAAGGTACCATCTGCATCCGCCATTTTTTTTCTTAAAGTCAAAATAACTTAAAAACCATAAATGGCAGATATCGACATATGGGTATCAAAAGAACTGAAATTTCACGTAAAATCAAAAAATGCAATAAAAAATAGGGGTTGCCATGTAAAATAGCGGAATTACTATCTACTTCCGGTGTTTCAGGAAGTGCGGACATTTTGAAAATATTTTACATAGATTCGGCCTTCAGAGTAACTCCTAAGTACAAATTTTCAAAAACCTACGGATTTTACTTTCCCAGAAAGCTCCCAAAAAAACACCCTGTATATATTCTGCACCGTAAGCACCATAGCCAGACCGCCAGAATTACAAACACAAGGTACTAAGCTTAAGCCACAACAACTCACAAACAACAATGAAGAATCTTGTTTGAGGTACGAAGCACATGATCGAGGCGGCTGTAATCTGTGCGAGGGACGACAAAGCAGTGGGTACCAAGCCGAACTAGACGAGGCTACCAAATTAGTATCTTCCCACTGGAACGGCAATAAGACAGTTAGCACCGCCTCTTAGACCCAACTTATACGAATTATAATGGCAATAATACTGTACGGTGCACTTGTATGGTGGCCTACAGGGAGCAACTAGGAAAGGTTCAGCGACTGGGAGTTATTGGAACCATGAAAACCACGCCAACTTTGATCATGGAGATTTAGCTGTGGAGGCAGCGGCTCGAAAGGCTAAACAATTGGGGCGAGTGGAAGGATCGAGGCATCCTTCGGCACGGGAGGATCTGGGAGGAAACCCTCAGATGGGGATCTGAGGGTTTCCTCCCAGATCCTCTTAAGCGAGCAAATATTTTTTTATTTTACCATTTAAAATTTGACTCAAACAGAGCACATGATGCCTTTATTACTTTTTAATAGCATTAAGAAGATACAAGGGTCGTACCCTGTACGCATGTTTGCTCATTATTGCTCAAATTCAAAAAACAAGGCTCGTTTATTGGGAATTATTTCGGAAAAAAATTGTAAGATTGACAAAAAATCATAGAAAAAAGCTTTCAATGTAGAGTTTAACAAATGACATCGAAGCAATTAAAAATATACAGGGTGTCCAATTTAAAAAAAAGTTATTTATTTACACCGTAACAATGAGACACCCTGTACATTCCAAAATAATTGCTATAGATGTATTAACCATTTACCTATACATTTTTTTTACGAGATATGAGCTCAAAATTTGGTACACAGATAGGGCAGGAATCGAAAGAAACAAGAGCACAAGAAGTATGCTCGCGCTACTTCCTTATAGCTTTGTGTGGGTTTATGTTTACCAATAGAAGGTCGCGAAATGATGACTGGTAGCTTATCCATTTCGTCATTGACGAGTCCCTCAGCAAGTGCTTTGCTAAACACGTAATTGTTCGGGTACCCATTTAAAAGTCTACAAAATCCCATCTGCTTAACAATAAAGGCAATTCTCCACTTACGTCTGACTTATAGAATCGACAGCTCCTGGGTCCATCCATTCGACAAGCTTTATGAACATGTGAGGATCGGCGGGGGGAGGATACAGCTTGTCGTGCAAAACCTTCTCCTTTGGATACGTGTAAGCGGTGGATACGTGATGGAAAACCTACAAATCTGGTCTAATGCCAAAAGTTCTCCAAAGTAGCAACTTACAATTAGATCCTTGCATTCTTTAGCAAAATCTAGCATGTACCTCGTTCCTCTGACGTTCAGCAGGACTGAATTTGTTAAAGTATCGTTGAACCTAATCGTGGCGGCCAAGTGGTAGATTATATTCGTTTCGTTTCTCAGAGTTGCTCGATCTTCTCTCGACAGACCCAAGCTTTCCTCTAGCACATCTCCGGAAATGACCACGACTTTCTTTAACACCTCCTCGCCGACGGTATTTTTCACCAGGTCGAAAATCTAATTTCAATTACACCCCGTCAAAGATTTTTGGTATGGGACTCACCACACTGTTGAAAATTTCTTTGAGTCGATCCTGCGGATCCTTCCCCTTCTTTTTCCTTACAAGCGTGTAGATCCTCTTTACACTTGGGCACGTTCTCAGGATCTTCTCGATGAGAACCTTCCCCATATACCCGGTACCTCCACTGACCAGCACCGTCTTGTTGTTAAACATCTCGTCGACCCGATTGCGATTTTCGTTTTCCGCCATAATTCTTGAACACACAAAAAAATTAGCTCACCTTTTTCCTGCACGTGTGAATCGGTCGACACGCGAACTGATATTAAAGGAAGGAATTCTAGGTCAGTGTCAGCAAATTCTGCAAATTCCGTTGTCAACGACGTACCGTTTCCCATATTTTTTGCAACCATTACATAGTAATGTGCTAATGATTTAAATGATGATGATGCAATCGGTCGTAAATGATGTATAGACAAGTTGAATTGTGTAAAATCTTGCCATGATTAATGATCTGTGCTTCATCGCTGCACATTTTTGAGAAAGTAGAAGAACGAGCACCTTTTTTTTCATTAGTTAACCGAAGAAACTGCAAGGTAGAGATGTGTGTTAATTCATAACGATTATCTTGACATTGTATCGAGTTTAATTGTCTGGACTGTGTGGTAACTCTAAAATGAATGTGGCCCGTAGAATCCATAATTTCAAACAGTTCCAAGATTGGGCTGCTAGTTCAAAAGTTACAGCTCTTTGAATTTTCTTTCGAAATTGGTTTCTAGTACATAACTTTTGATTGAGAAGTCTGATCGAAAAAGTACGAATTGTTTTGGAATCTACGCACCAAAATTAATAAGAAAAAGTGTTTTCCCGAGAAATTTTGGTGCAGTCGATTTTTGGTAAAAAAGGAAGGTTATACACTGCCTTTTTTTGAGCCCCGAAAAAAAAATTGTCTCAGATCGATCCGGAAAAAAAATTTTCTTATAGAATGTGGCCCGTAGAATCCATAATTTCAAACAGTTCCAAGATTGGGCTGCTAGTTCAAAAGTTACAGCCCTTTGAATTTTCTTTCGAAATTGGTTTCTAGTCTATAACTTTTGATTGAGAAGTCTATCGAAAAAGTACGAATTGTTTTCGATTCTACGCACCAAAATTAATAAGAAAAAGTGTTTTCCCGAGAAATTTTGGTGCAGTCGATTTTTGGTAAAAAAGGAAGGTTATACACTGCCTTTTTTTGAGCCCCGAAGAAAAAATTGTCTCAGATCGACCCAGAAAAAAAATTTCCTTATAGAATGTGGCCCGTAGAATCCATAATTTCAAACAGTTCCAAGATTAGGCTACTAGTTCCAAAGTTACAACCCTTTGAATTTTCTTTCGAAATTTGTTTCTAGTCCTTAACTTTTGATTGAGCAGTCCGATCGAAAAAGTACGAATTGTTTTGGATTCTACGCCCCAAAATTAGTAAGAAAAAGTGTTTTCCCGAGAAATTTTGGTGCAGTCGATTTTTGGTAAAAAAGGAAGGTTATACACTGCCTTTTTTTGAGCCGCGAAAATGAAATTGTCTCTGATCGATCCGGAAAAAAATTTTTCTTATAGAATGTGGCCTGTAGAATCCATAATTTCAAACAGTTCCAAGATGGGGTACTAGTTCCAAAGTTACAGCCCTTTGAATTTTCTTTCGAAATTTGTTTCTAGTCCATAACTTTTGATTGAGAAATCCGATCGAAAAAGGACGAATTGTTTTCGATTCTACGCACCTAAATTAATAAGAAAAAGTGTTTTCCCGAGAAATTTGGGTGCAGTCGATTTTTGGTAAAAAAGGAAGGTTTATACACTGCCTTTTTTTGAGCCCCGAAGAAAAAATTGTCTCAGATGGACCCCGAAAAAAAATTTTCGTATAGAATGTGGCCCGTAGAATCCATAATTTCAAACAGTTCCAAGATTGGGCTACTAGTTCAAAAGTTACAGCTCTTTGAATTTTCTTTCAAAATAGGATTCTAGTCCATAACTTTTGATTGAGAAATCCGATCGAAAAAGTACGAATTGTTTTGGAATCTACGCACCAAAATTAATAAGAAAAAGTGTTTTCCCGAGAAATTTTGGTGCAGTCGATTTTTGGTAAAAAAGGAAGGTTATACACTGCCTTTTTTTGAGCCCCGAAGAAAAAATTGTCTCAGATCGACCCGGAAAAAAATTTTCTTATAGAATGTGGCCTGTAGAATCCATAATTTCAAACAGTTCCAAGATTGGGCGACTAGTTCAAAAGTTACAGCCCTTTGAATTTTCTTTCGAAATTGGTTTCTAGTCCATAACTTTTGATTGAGAAATCCGATCGAAAAAGTACGAATCTACGCACCAAAATTAATAAGAAAAAGTGTTTTCCCGAGAAATTCTAGTGCAGTCGTTTTTGGTAAAAAAGGAACTGCTTTTTTTGAGCTTCATTAATTCATTTGTCTGCACTTCAATGTACGATAACCAATTATGGCAATAATTTTAAGAACAATTTGTTGTAGATAAGCGTGGAAAGAGCGAGGTCATTTAATTATATACTGCGATACAACTTACTATTTTTTCAAAAGTGTCGACCCTCACACGCACACTAAAAATGTTAAATTTAGGAAGACGCAGCTTAGAATTTAACTGATGACTATTTAAACAATTAAAGCCACCCACAATTTTTTTACACTAAGATTCGACTACAACTTGCGTAACCGTGTGGAAAACTAACTTCAATAGGTAAACAGTAATTAGCTGCGCACATTTTGTATTTATATCTACGTTATGCAAATTAGATTGTATAACTCACGACCTTCGCGTGCTTTAAGAAATTGTACAAACCCAGCAAATTAGTCGAATCGGATTTAAATCCTACAAAGGTTGCGTGTTGCGAGACGGGGAACAGTGTTGCGAATCTTCTAGAAATGCCGATAGGCATCGAGGCACCACGAAAAATTTGTCATCGGCGATAAAGAGCGAAGGCGTATGTGACGCAAACCTTTCGGAAAAAATGACGTGATTATCCCAGAATATTCCGAATCATTCTAGAACAATTGTCGTTTACTATATAAGCAAATTGTAGCGTATATCACGCAATAAGACTGTCATAAATTTATTATTATTAGATAATGGTAAATAACCACGTAATTAAATTTACGTTACACCTTTAACACAACTTTTGCTGGTTTTTTAGGTTCTATAGGTCAAAACTTAATATAAATTGCTGCGTTTTGCTTATAAAATAATACAAGGAACCGCAAAGGGTGGTAACTCATACAAAATACGCCGCTTTTAGGCTGCAATGTCCCCGAGCATTTCCTCCAGCTTCTCCAAAATACTTAAAACCTTTCAATTCTTCTTCTTATGGATTGAGCCTCTGCTCAGTTGTCTACACTTGTACTCCTCTCAAAGAACAGTCGAATTCGTTGGTTTCGACACGTTCCAGGCGCAGGTGTAAGCGATCCTTTACTTCCGCTACATTTAATATAACGTACTGCAGCAGTGCCACTGTATAATTGCCAGGAGCAAATGTTTCGTCGATTATTTATTGTTTCAGTCCTTTCAGGCGCAGTTAACGCGGAAATAATCAAATTAGCAACACAAATTAATACCAATTCCAGCCTCCTTTGTATTCGCTATTGTTCCAAAATTGACTATTAAACGCACGCCTTTGTCACTGTCACAACTTGTATCGTCTTCCCCCTTTTTTTTTAACTAACGTTTGAAATAGATACGACGGAAATCTTTTCTTTGAACTAGAATGCGAGAAACGAAGCTATACATAATCGATTAGAGTCGGTGAGAACCCGAATCAAAATGCCTACGTTATATTGGAGGGACTGTTAGAAACAGATCCTTTTAGTTTTATATCGCACCGGGCTTTTTTGTCTTATTTTACTGGTGTAAAGCGTCAATTTTGAAGAATAATTTAACATCTCAGGTATATAATATCTTAGGACTCTTTAAAGATCAAAGATATTTGGTTTTTGATTTCCTAATCACCTAATCTCCCTCCCCCGAAGCTATAAGATACATTGACGTTTGTTCACTATACCCTTACGTGAACAAGTACGGCAACTACCCTGTCGGTCATCCAAGTTTTGCGGTAGGAAATTTACGGGGATGTATGTCTCTCATTTCTCTGGGATACTTGGTGCAGGAGGTTGAAGAGGTATTGGAATACATCATGACCCAATACGACAGGACGAGTAAGAACTAGCTCAGGGTTGGTTGAGCTTGAAATCTTCCACAGCGGTAGTTCGTCCTGGGGGTATGATCTTCGTGCTTCGTTCCCACTAATGAGGTTGAGCGCCAGTCAATTTCTATCTTATATAATTAGTTAATTAATGCCTGAAGGGCCTCGCACTACCCGTAATCTGCTGCCAGGTTATAACAACTGTTAACATTACGACCCCCACCGTGGGATGCACCTTGTCGTGGTGGTGGGGCTTAGTAGTCACAATTTCGTGGCGAAGCTAAGCATCCCAGGCGGGTAATTAGATCATGGTTTGATGCGTGTGCTACCAATTATTAATCTGGTTCAAAGGATGCCGTATTGCCCCAGGTCTACCCACTTAATCGGGTTGGACTCTGAGGGGTTGTAAAAGTAGCTGGATGTTACGGAAACGAAAACAATTTGTGTGCAAATGTCTGCACCGTGCTTAGTTCAGTTTTCTAAGTATAGCAATGGAGAAACAATAAAATTTATTAAACAATTGTACAATGCGTGTAACAAATTATCCAAGTCTTAAATCTACGAGTGCAACTGGGTTTCGATCTGGTCAAGCACTTTAATTGTCTACATTAGCGGTTTAAGAAAATACTGATACATGAGGTAGAAGAAACCGAGTACAAGTAAGCACTTACACAGCTTGTCTACACACCACATTCTGAAAGAGACCTTTTAATACAAAATGATTACCGAAAGTGAACTCACATCATCATGTGCCTCTTCGCACCGGCGATAGTCTCGTCTCCTTCCTTAAGTATGTACAGCCTAGCCGCGTGCGTGCAGTGGTAGAAGTACTCGTCCAGGTCCATACCTTGTCCGTCCACCTTGTACAGCTCCAGCTCGCGTTCCGTGAGCAAGTCGCGCGCTTGGAGGGCGCAGTCATTATTGAAGTCCCACTGATTGTTGGCGTAGTACTCAAAGATATCAAATCCTTTGGTAATCCTCTGCTGTCCCCTCCACAACCTTCAAAACGAACATTTCAATACAAGAAATCGAAGATTCAAACCACTTACACTGGTTTGTTTCCCGACAAAAATATAATCGAATCCAAAATAATCGCGGGAATATAATGGAAGAGGATGACGCAAAGGTAGTGGTGCAATCTGGAGCTCTTCATCGATCCTCCGGGATACCAAACGACACCGTTTAGTGGTATTCGGTTCGCGACGATTCCCTTGCCTATCTCAATAATTTCTTGCCACGACACTTTGTACTCGAACGACGACGTACAGTTGTAAATACGTCTTTTCCTGGAAATTTAGGGTGCCATAGCTGATGGTAATTAGTGCGAACCGCTTACTTTTGAACGACGGAGTCCATGCAGGTAAGCAACATCGCGTTGACGGCGATATCCACCGGAAGAAAGTCGGCGTATCCCTGAGAATCGCAGTACATCGTTCGCAGTACGCCCTTGCCGGCGGCAATTAGAAGACCCATCGGTCCGTTGATGTTATCAGTCCAGCCTGGTATGGGCTCTTTCCATATTGGGACCACTGAGGGAGAAAATTTGACGTTAACATAATTTAGTCATTTAAGTGGTCTAACATTTAAATTTTTTTCGAAATTTCGTTGTGAAGTTAGAACTTTTGGGGTTTTAAGGGTTTGTTTTTTAATCTGTTTCGGAATATTCGGTACATTCGTCGTAGTATGAGAGAATTCGATCTAAAAGTTCCATGTAAAGTTGCGGCAAAAGATTTCGTTAGGATTTTATGTTAGCCGAAGTTCATATTTTTCTGAAGCGTCAATTTATCGCCAGTTTACCGAAAATGTTACAATTAAAAACGGGCGAAAATCATTGGAAGGAAAAGGTTTTCCGGTAAAGAGTTTAACCAAAAGAAGATTTTACGTTGACAAGAAATGTAAAGAATGTAAAGAAATTATCTGTGCCTAGGAAACTAAATTTGTGGGTTTAGTTATTGGAATAAATAGAGACTCTCATAATTAGGTTTTAGAACAGGATAGACTAATAAATCTTTCTTTTGGAATATGCTAACAGTAAATGTAAAGGCAGCACCGAGGGGTCTGGAATACTCCCCAGCAGAACCCTCACCAAGGGAAGACTCGATAATTCTTTCTCTATTCCCCCTAACAACCCCATGTTCGCTTTTGGGAAAACGTAATCAAATTTTTGTATGATGGGGGTATTCCCTACCCCCCAGACCACCCGGTACTACGTTTTACAAGAAAAGCGCTCAGGTTCATGCCGTATAATAGGTTAAAAATCAATAAACTAGTTATAAATAATTTGCATTGGTTATTAGTGACACGTTCCCTGAAAAACACCCAAACAAGTTGAGAAACTTGTGTGAAGATCTCAAACAAAAATAATGCGCTAATTTAATTTATCCTCGGCAAAGGCTACCGTGGATGTTAAGATCCGGCTCCGAAATAACTTACCAACAGGAGGTCGTAAAATTGTCACGTGTAAATTGTCCATTTCGTCAACGACGAGTGCCTCCGCAAGTGCTTTGGTAAACGCGTACGTGTTCGGATAGCCGTCCAAGATCCTAAAAAATGTCATTAATGCTCGTAAACTCAACAACGCACCCAATACCTGTCAGTTATAGAATCGATAACTCTCTCGTCCATCCACTCGACCAACTTTATAATCATGTGCGGATCGGCCGGAGGTGGATATGCCCTTTCGTACAACACCTTCTCCTTTAAATGGCAGTACGCGGTGGAGACGTGATTGAAAACCTACAAAGTTTGCTGGTAAATCGCAACTTTGGGAATCTTACCACTCACAATCAGATTTTTGCATTCTTTGGCAAGATCTAGCATGTACTTCGTCCCCCTTACGTTCAACAGGACTGCTTTCTTTAAGGGATCGTCGAATCTGATGGTGGCGGCAAGATGATAGACGACGTTCGTTTCATTTATCAGCATTTCTCGGTCCTCCTTCGAGAGGCCCAAGTTTTCTTCTAGCACATCTCCGTAAATTACTGCGACTTTTTTTAGTGTTTCCACTTCGGTATTTTTGAGTAGATCGAAGATCTGCAACCAATAAACATGACCATAAGGTTCGATTTGTGACTAAAAGCGATCCAGTTTTCGATTTTTCTTGGAGGGCGCCTTCTTCAAGGGAAGGCTGTACCATTTGTAACTTATAGCCAAACTTTTAAGATTTTATTACATAGCTAGACGTGGGTAAAATTAATTGTGATAGACAATTTTGCCGTAGAGGATCAATTAAGTTGTGTTTTTCTATAAAGATAAAGTGTTAGTTACGCACTTTGACGATTTCAAGGAAACGAAGCATACTGATGGTAATTAAGTGGTTAATTCTAATTAACTTATTGCGTCAATGCTCAATGAGCAATCATTATTAATTATAATGGGCCTATGGGTAGACTCACCGCACTGTTGAATAACTCCTTAAGTCGTTCCTGCGGGTTCTTCCCCTTCTTGTTCCTGATGAGCAAGTAGATCCTTTTAATGCTAGGACAAGTCCTTAGGACCTTCTCGACGAGAACCTTGCCCATAAATCCCGTGCCTCCGGTGATTAGCAATGTCCTATCCGCGAACATCTCGTCCACGCGATTCCGATCTTTCAATAGTTTTCCATTTCCGGTCATAGTTCTAAAATCGAAAGAAAGAATTTCAGTGCCACTTTCTCTCGGTGCATTTTTCTTGTGCAACCGATTCGCGTAAGTATTCGTATCGAGAAAAAAAATCGAGGTCGCATTTGGTAATAACCGATAACCTCGTTTTTAAACAGAATATGCAAATTTCGCTCGCGGCCGGCGAATCGCAATTAGTCGGTTAGGAAGACGATCTAAAAGTATTTTGCGTCCCTAATTTGTTTTCTCGCACTAATCGCGATCGGATTATAGGGGATCAGGTGAAATGTATCTAACTTTAATCCGATACGATACTCATATGCAAAGTTTATTGATCGCCCTTGTATCGCGGATAATAAAACCATATATTTGAGTACTTAAAACGAAAAGGATGTAATTGTTAAGAACATTTTATTGTTTACATTAATAGTTTTAATGTAAATTGCTTCCTGTAACAAAGTCGAAAAATAAGAACATTTAAATGCTCGGGAACCAAATAAACAGGATGTTCAAAACGCTTCATTAATTTTGCCTCGGCGATCATTTCGTCTAGAGGAAATTTTGCATTTACCGAGGATTTTGAGTACATATCCTTTTAGGAGTACATTACCGCGGAAATTTTTAAATAGCAATTTTAATTAGCTTTGAAACTTTTTTCGAAATTTCGTTGTGAAATTTTCCAAGGGTAGAGCAGATTAGGTATTGCACATTACCATAGAAATTGTAGAGGATTTTCCAATCAATTATTTGACTATACTGCATTCATTATAAGAAGGTAGTAGATGGCGCTGTGTTTGAAGATCGAAACACACAGGAAAAATATAAAACGGCACAAAATTTGAAAAATATACATATAAATCAAACGATATCACGCTTGGATCTTTGAAATTGACAGCTAATGACAATTCGACAGTTTAGTTCGTAACTGAAACTTTAAAACACATAATTCGTCACTTTTATTTTTCAGGGTAATACTGACTCGTGTTTTAACCAATCACAGTGAAGGTCAAACTGTCCCTATGCTTTCTACCGCTATCTTCTTAAAATGAATAGCGTATTGTGGAAGTGTATTATTACGCCTTGGTGGAAACGAAGTCCGTCTTTTCTGCGTCGATTAATTTCTGTAGAGCATTGGTTTTAACGGACTTTCGATGCCTGGAGACTAGATGTCGAGGATTTGGATCATATTCAGTTATATTAATTAGGGTTATGTGGTTGGAACTGCGAATTCAGCATGAGGTCAGTTCGGCATCGCGGAAAAGGCACAATAGCCATATGTTAGTGGTATTTGGCTCTAACGAAAACTAGATTAAAAACGGAGATGGCTAAAAAAAAGGTTACGGGTCATTAAAGTATTAGTGTAATGAAGGTTGGGGGGGGGGGGCTCTGCGGTGCACCACAAAAACATTTTTTGCTTCATTTTAAAGTATTCCTTTCTCAAAAATCAATTAGAATATAGTTTTTTTTTAAATTGCAGCTGATAATTAAAAGTAACAAAATATACAAACGAGGCGAGTCGCCCCCCCCCGGGCCAGTCCGCCCCTGCCTGGGGGCCATACCCCCCAGCAAAGAGGTAGATTTAAAATCTCAGCGAGGATTTAAAAGCACCCAGCAAAGAAGTACTCGATAACGTTTTAACCTCTAACCTTTGGTACTCTGGAAATGGCAATGGGACCATTTTATATACTGGTGGGTATTCCCTAACCCCCCAGACCCCCCGGTAAAGCTTTCCCCCGCAAAACGTTTACCTCTTAGAATACATTCCATATACTGGGGGGTATTTCGTACCCCTCAGACCTCTAGGTAAAGATTTCCCCCCACGTTTAGCCGTTAGGACACATTCTATATATCGCGGGATGTTCCATACCCCGTAAAGCTTTCCCCGCAAAACGCTACCTCTTAGAATACATTCCATGTACTGGGGGGTATTCCGTACCCCCCAGACCCTTCGGTAAAAATTTCCCCCACAAAACGTTTAGCCCTTAGAACACTATAATTGTTTTCCGGAAAATGATCAGACCCCCTTCTTCAAAGAAGTATTGCATAGAACATAGAATCTGGGGGGCGTAGGGGTATGGAATGCAAAAAAGGAAGACTTAAAAACGCAGCGAGGATTTAAAGGCATCCAGAAAAGAAGGACTCGATAACTTCTTGTTCTCCAACCCTTGGTACTCTCATGGGAAATGGCAATGGGACAATTTTATAAACTGCGGGGTACGAAAATCCCTCGCTAAATAATCATAAAGAGGTAGGAAATCTCAGGAAAGCCACCAGGAGGGTCTTTCACAAAACCAAGCGCAGTGGCTAGGGCGATTAGGAAGGCAAAGAGAATTATCCGTGAGGAACGACGGTGGACTAGAGAAACCTTGCGGCTCTTGATGCGAACTCATTTCTCAATGTAAAAATACGTATATTGGTAGTTAAATTTTTGATAATTTTGGGTAGGTAGGATAGTTTTCAACATAATAATACATTCCACCCTGTATAAGAAAAATATTGGCAAATAAAAACACCAATCGGCGTGTCCAAGCATTTAATTATTGGCGAATTCGGAATTTTTCCCCATATTCTGTTTAGAAGTGGGTCATCTCAAGACAGGAATTTTGAAAGATGAAAAAGGGTATACCCAAAATCTTATGTAATCCGAAAAAATTGTTGAATTTTAATAACGCAATTTTAGCTACTTAAAATTAAAAAAACCGCACCACTTTCTAATACACAATTTTAAGTTATGTAAGGTTTTTCATTTGTTCAAGTCCAATCTTTAACTTAAACATATACGTAATTGTCTAATTGGATTTCGCAAGGAGCACCGAATTATGTAAGTGCAGGCGCTGATTAGTTGCTCGAGTTTTTGTGTAATTAAAAGATTCGACTGGAAAGTGTTAAGGAACTAAATTTTGCACAGGCTCCTTCAAGATCCTTAGGTGGAAAGTGAAGAGGCGAGGCACTATCGTGAAACTGCCACCTTTTCAAAAAAAAACCTTTGCCGCGATATACGTTTCAAATGTACCTAATACCAATCTTTAATCTTCAACTAGGCTTGCTGTTTCATTACGACAAGAAACCATACCAAATTTTGTGGTAAACCTGAATCTAATCTTACTCAGAATTTCCCCAATATTCTAAGCATTGAATAAAATTCCAATTAGCAAAAGGTAATAATAATCAACATTAACTGCTAAAGACCCTGGATGGTAATGGTTTTATAACACTTATAAATTTTGATTTGCAATTAATTACTCAGAAAACCTTCATGTGTCAAATATTTGGACAATAAACCTTGAAGAGTGTCTCGTTTTTGGGTTGCAAGTTTTTGTAATTTGGAGAAAATGGTCCGAAGAAAGATTTAAATAAGTACTGATACACTTACACTTAAGAAATGCACTCACAATCTCACCTTTTAAAACAGTCACCTTACACAAAATTACATAAGCAAGTTACTCGCCGAAGATACGAATAATTACTAAACTTTCGTTTTCCTTCGATTCACGTATTCAATTTTCACGGTCGAGGCTGTAAAAAAATGTGGAAGCCCTCCCCCCCACCTTCAAAATAAGTTTGTCCGAAGTATGAAAGTGGCCCGATACCGCGGCTACCTAAAGTTAAATCACCTTTTAGGTGAAAGTTTGAAGATTATGAGGATTTAATAAATTGTTTAGCAACTCGCGTAATTCCCTTCGACCCACATTTTATTGTAATGTTGATTTGCACGCCATGATTCCTTGCTATTGGGAAACGCGATGCAATCCACGCTCGACCGGTATAATTAACTTAATAATAATAATTTCATTCCACTTTATAGTGTATTAGGTGACGCAAACGTTCATCGGTGAAATTTGCATTTTTATGGGACCAAAAGTTGCTTAGAAGAGGTACCCATTTGTCAATTTCTGCATGCCGAGACTTCTGGTGGTCAATAGTAAAGTTATTCTCAAAACCCTTGAACTTGTATTGTAGGGTAGGATTTTCCTTGTTTCCTTAAAAAATATTTCCGGAGCTGGTTCCCTGAAAGACACGGTTCACCAATATCCAAAACGCCCTATTTCACAGTGAAAAATCCGTTTATTAGAAGATTAAAACACCTCCTCGCACATTATAATCTCCTGATACCAAATTTGTAAAGAATTAAAAATAAATTTCACTTTGAAATATGTTTGTGGGTGATGGGAAAAGACCTTCTCAACTATCATGTTCTCCTGGTATCCAGTCAAAATATTACAAGAATTTTGTGACCGACAGTTCGTGTATTAGGAACTGAAACACCTCCTCGCACATTATAATCTTCTGATACAAAATTTATAGAGATTTAAAACGAAATTTGGCTTTGAAATATGTTTGTGGGTGATAGAAAAAGACCTCCACAACCATCACGTTCTCCTGGTAGCCAGTCAAAATTTTACACAAATTTTCTGACTGGCAGTTCGTGTATTAGGAACTAAAACACCTCCTCGCACATTATAATGTTCTGATACACAATTTATAGAGATTTAAAACGAAATTTGGCTTTGAAATATGTTTGTGGGTGATGGAAAACGACCTCCTCAACTATCGTGTTCTCCTGGTAGCCAGTCAAAATTTTACACAAATTTTCTGACTATGGCAGTTCATGTATTAGGAAATGAAACACCTCCTCGCACATTATAATCTTCTGATACAAAATTTATAGAGATTTAAAACGAAATTTGGCTTTGAAATATGTTTGTGGCTGATAGGAAAAGATCTCCTCAACTATCATGTTCTCTTGGTATCCAGTCAAAATTTTACAAGAATTTTCTGACTGACAGTTCGTGTATTAGGAGCTGATAAACACCTCTTCGCACATTATAATCTTCTGATACAAAATTTATAGAGATTTAAAACGAAATTTGGCTTTGAAATATGTTTGTGGCTGACAGGAAAAGATCTCCTCAACTATCATGTTCTCCTGGTCGCCAGTCAAAATTTTACAAGAATTTTCTGAATGACAGTTCGTGTAGTAGGAGCAGAAACACCTCCTCGCACATTATAATCTTCTGATACAAAATTTATAGAGATTTAAAACGAAATATGGCTTTGAAATATGTTTGTGGGTGATGGGGAAAGACCTCCTCAA
The DNA here is from genome assembly GCF_008802855.1 of Photinus pyralis. Classification (NCBI taxonomy): domain Eukaryota; kingdom Metazoa; phylum Arthropoda; class Insecta; order Coleoptera; family Lampyridae; genus Photinus; species Photinus pyralis. Next base: position 13,875,330 of record NW_022170250.1, read on the forward strand.
CCATCACGTTCTCCTGGTAGCCAGTCAAAATTTTACAAGAAATTTCTGACTGCCAGTTCGTGTATTAGGAGCTGAAACGCCTCCTCGCACATTATAATCTTCTGATACAAAATTTATAGAGATTTAAAACGAAATTTAGCTTTGAAATATGTTTGTGGGTGATGGGGAAAGACCTCCTCAACCATCACGTTCTCCTGGTAGCCAGTCAAAATTTTACAAGAAATTTCTGACTGCCAGTTCGTGTATTAGGAGCTGAAACGCCTCCTCGCACATTATAATCTTCTGATACAAAATTTATAGAGATTTAAAACGAAATTTAGCTTTGAAATATGTTTGTGGGTGATGGGGAAAGACCTCCTCAACCATCACGTTCTCCTGGTAGCCAGTCAAAATTTTACAAGAAATTTCTGACTGCCAGTTCGTGTATTAGGAGCTGAAACGCCTCCTCGCACATTATAATCTTCTGATACAAAATTTATAGAGATTTAAAACGAAATTTGGCTTTGAAATATGTTTGTGGGTGATGGGAAAAGACCTCCTCAACCATCATGTTCTCCTGATAGCCAGTCAAACTGTGATTCCTAGATATTTCACTGACTCTGAAAATTGTTCTTGAAATAGCAGGGGAAGATGAGGAAGACTCTTTACCTTTCTTGTTCTTGTGAAGAGAACTAGTGCTGTTTTTATCGGGTTGATGTGTACCCTACACCACTCTTCGGTTACTCATATTCATATACAAGGTGTCCATTATGTATGGAATATAGTATATATCTCGGTAAATATCGAATGTATGCAAAATTTTTATACATGAAAGTTGATTTTTGATTTCCCATAATAAAGCAGCATTCAGTTGTTTTCATATCAGAAAGCAAATGAGTAACGAAAAACAATTGAATTTTTTTAAATGGCAGTGCACCTTTTCATTAGGCTCATTTGATAGAGATTTTTTTTCTTTTTCCGATGATAGAACATGATAGTACCCTAATACAAGAAAATTGTTCAAACAAATTTATTATAATCACACCATTAACATTAATCTAGATATCCTACATCAAAATAAAACAAATGCGTATACTTCTCTTATTATTGGAGATAGGAAAATAGCGGAAAAAGCAAAACTACTTTCAATTTCTGATAAAGCTACTTATTTAAAAAAAAGCGATGTAAAAGTAAAAGAGCAAATTAATTTTTTTTAATAGAACGGTTACTTTTTTCTGTAATATTCTAAAAGGAGTTGAAATTCTCTTTACAATGATATCAAATATGTTAATTACCTTAGAAATTAAAACCGCAGTATAATGTTTTAAAATCAATCGCAGTAACAGTGGAAATTTAAACAAAAACAAAAGAGAGTTTTTCACTTATCATGTCTGTCATAAAATCAGTTGAATGAACAATGCGACTTATAAGAACCACAATACAACAAAATTATCATTACACAAATGATGATAACTGTTAAGAGGAGTAATGTAATGTGCAATGATAATTAATACATAGAAAGCAAGTGCAATATGTGTTTAAATTTGTCTTAAGTTATAATTATATGTAACTGCTTTTCATTTGTTTTCTTCGCTTCTTGTTTTTGTTTAAAGTTCCACAGCTAATGCGATTGGTTCTAAACACATGACTGTAGCTTTAATTTCTAAGGTAATTACAACATATTTGATATCATTGTAACGAGAATTTCAAGCTCTTTGTGAATATTACACAAAAAAGTAACAGTTCTATTTAACAAAATTAATTTCTTATATCACTTGTTTTTTTGAATTATGTAGCTTTATCAGAAATTGAAAGTTAAGTATTTTTGCTTCTTCCACTTGTTTGCTATACGCTTGGACCATCAAAATCAATCACACTGTATAGCTTTGGGTTTACCTTATAGACCTTCTATAGTATTTTAAACAACACTTTGGATTCATTTGCTTTCCACGCAGCATGACAGGATACTTCCATATTTAAATCCGTTGGTATAGATTTATTATCTTGAGATTCATTATGTAATTGAGGGTGATTACATCTGTTCTTATTGCAAGACTTCCTACTCCGACACATTCTAGTAAAATGTCCAAATTTCGTGCAGTAGAAACATAATTGAAACCAGCCAGTCACAAGGATTTCCATTAAACATTGGAAATGCTTTCTGGCAGGTAACAATGAGTGTTGTTGTCAATGGACCGGGTTATTCTGATAACCAGAAAAACTGCTAACTTTGGTAATGGTTTTAAGCCCTTTCATTTTGAAAATACGTTTTGTCGACAAACGCAAACTTATTAAGAACACGACAATTGTTTATATCAATTCCGTAAAGTAAATTAGACGAAAAGCAGCAGTCGTAATTAAGGCTTTAGATGTGGAACCCAAAAGAAAATTACGTAAGAAGTAAATTGGTCCACCAAGCAAAGCTGTATACGTGAACATTATAATCGCACGAGCGAGTTTTACATTCGCTTATAATGGAGTTATACGCAAAATTTAGAAAGTAAAATGTTATGGCTTAATAACAATTAATTACTAAACAGATGACCGAAAATTTTGTTTTCCAGTTAAAACTTTCATTTCTACGCGCCGGTGTTTAGCAATTTTTATTCATCACTTCCACTGTTGAAATATAAACATTTCTTTTACTTTCATTTATAGGGCGTAATAAATACTTTTCCAATTATATTGTCGTCCCATAGCCGGCACCTACCTACTGCCCTATTTCCGTTCTAGCGTTTAGAGTTGTATATCCCCTACTTAAAAGAGAAATATGTTACCTCATCGAATAAATTACTTCCCGCTTCTAATTTATTCTATTAATATTTTGGCGATTTAATTACACGCAACGCAATGAATAAACTAACAAAAAATGGATTTGCACGACAGTATCTTTGACAGATCTTGTATAACGTTTAGGAACCGAGCGATAACATTAAAATACTAAGGGAGGAATTAATGAATGTTGATCTAGCTATAATGCTAACTAACGTGCTGCCGTAATCCTAAACTTTCTTTTTCTGCTACTGGTAAAGTAAATGGATAGTCAAAAAGTTGAGCACTAACGATGTTTGTACGAGGGCTTGAGGACAAGTGTCTACAAACACTACGGAAAAATAGGCTATTCTCCATTTTGTGAAGCGATTCGCAGTGGAATAATTTCAATTTAGGTCTAAATTTTGAATGATTTTTTATTACTAGACCGGGGAGTGAGTGGGAGGCATGCAAAAGTCGCACTAAGCAGAGATGGGCAGAATACTTTCAAAAAGTATTTGAATACTAAATAGTAAATACTTTACACAAATCAAAGGTACTTGAATACTAAATACTTTTACGTCCAGCACAAGCGAATACCAGATACAGATACATTGAAAAGTATTCAAATACTTAAAAAATAAGTATTCAAATACTTTAGAATTTATTCGATACTTTCAAAAGTATTCGAATACTATCAAAGGTATTCGAATACACTATACAAAGTATTCGAATACTTGTCACTCAAATACATTCAAAAATTTAAATAGTATACTTACTAGATAAAAGGCTTAATACTACTTAAAAAAATCAAGTTATACTTTGATGGGGTTAGCTTTTTTATATTTCTATTGTTATATACAAATTTAAGGGGAGTAAAAGCGTATTTGTCTGAGATCGAATAGATCGAGAGTCCATAATTTCAAACAGTTCCAAGATTGGGCTACTAGTTCAAAAGTTACAGCCCTTTTGAATTTTTTTTCCGAAAATTGGTTTCTAGTCTATAACTTTTTGATTGAGAAGTCTGATAAAAAGTATTTGAGTTACAATGTATTTGAATACTTTAAAGGATTTGAATACTAAAAAGTATTTACAAAATCGAATACTGCCCAGGTCCTGGCACTAAGCCACAAAAGCTCTAGGGAATCACGGCTCATGGCCAACTTGATTGTGAAAAAAAAAATTGTTGTTATTAGTAGTCAGCTGAGGGGGTTGGTATTTTTATGGGTTAATGTGGTCCCAATAAAATTAAATATCCCTTTTAATATTTTACTTTTCATAACGTCCCAAAGGAAAGGTTCATGCTTAGGATGCGTTTCTTTTCTACAGAGTAAATCCATATACCTCTTGTTTACTGTCACTGCCACCATTTGTCCAATTGTTAATCGTTAACAATGAGAATGTCTGCAGAAATATGAAAAAAACGAAATTTGATCGTGCTTTTAATGAGATATAGCCTCGGGCAGCTATCAAAAGTGAAAAAAACCTGCCACATTAGTGGATTACTTCCGAAACGTTGATTCGAAATATACACGCGACCGTAAACGCTTTATTTTAAAAATAAAAAAATGAGGTAACAGCAAACATTTGTCTTTCCATCTTCGTGGCTTAGTTTTATAGTTTAGAGGTGCATTTTATTCATCCCCCGAGACGTGCGGGAAGCGATTAACACGGTGACGTTTTTCCGTAAATAAAGCTTTATGGGCGCTATTGGGCTTTAACAAAATTTCTCCCTCCTTAAAGTTTGCAATAACTTAAAGCCCACCAAATTGGGTATAAAATATGAAACGATATTATATATTCATATCCGCTTACTTCTCGAACATTGTATTCAAATTTCGGTATATTAACGATATTATACGCCTTTTTAAACTTTTTCTATTGGCATCGGGTTCTTTATACTAAAAGGAGTCTTCGGTTTACTTTGTGGAAATAAATTCGTGCGCCCTTTGGCGGAAGTATATATCGATGCGTGCAGTCAGCCGTTTAAATTTAATGCTTTAAGTAATTAGACTCCTTTGAAGTAATTAAAAAAAATCAGTTTCGTTTACCTGCAAACTACAAGCCACTTCGTTTCGGTCTTTTCAAATTAACAGTACAAGTAGAGTAGAATGTTTTATTTGAGTATACACCCTAAAATAACCACTTCGTTTCGGTCTTTTCAAATTAACAGTACAAGTAGAGTAGAATGTTTTATTTGAGTATACACCCTAAAATAACTCTAATTTCGAATCACCTGGGTTGGTGGTGGCGACAGTGTCTGTGCGGTAAGGGTATTATTTCCCGCCCCTACACGGGTATGAAGAAAATCCATAAACAGGGCGAGAGGGAAATTAGTTCGTAATAAAAACGAATTCGATTGTATCCGGACCAGATTCCCAGCTTAGGCCAACACTCATTGAAAAACATCGGGAGAACTGTTTAATGATTTGAAATCGTCGCTCCTCGAAGTTATATTGGATGCAGTTAGAACACCAATAGCCCAGTTCATCTCTTTCAAGTTGGAACTTTTGTAAACAGAGAGGTGGCAGTAAATAAACATTTAATTTGGAGGGTTTCCAAGTTCAAAAGCTCGAAAAGAGCGAAGGTAGGGTATTAAAACAATATTTGAGTTAAAAGTGTGTGTCTTCTCGCCGGCATCGGATATCAAATCGATATACAATCCTGCTGTTTTTCGTTGTAAGGCCCCGTGCAATAATTACATGATCCGATAAAAATTGCATGAGCGTCAAAGGGCTTACTTTCGACTTTATTCGAAAATAAATGGATATTAATGCGAATCAAGCTTTAAAACGGTACATAAAAACGAATTATTTAAGTGGGGGCCTCTTCAAAGTGAGCCTATTAAAATTCGCGAACTTCTGTTTCGCAAACAAAGTTTCAAAGAGTACGCGTCAATAAGTTATGACCTTGTATTCGTCCAACATTTTTAATTAAGCTGGGATTTTAAGTGTTCTCCTTGTTTTAAAGTTTCATTAGCCGAAAAAGTGCAATGGAAATTCGTTTAACCAATTTTAATTACCCAATCATTTAAAGGCATCTCGAAGCAGATGGCTTAGATGTTCCCTTACTTCCCCCGTGTTCCGCTACTTTCTATCTATCCATTCATCAGGGGAACCCGACCAGGAGGACCGAAGGTCCATTCTGCCTACTCATTGTCTTTCGCAACTAGGTTCAGAGCCGATTCCTCTCAATAAAGGACAGGACCCTGTTTAGAATAAGTTGCTTCACCTTCGCCCCGGTTCCAGATAATTGTCGCCAAGGAGCTAAGGTCTGCCTCTGGTCAAGGCGGTACAGTGACAGACCACATGGGACACCTGGATCTGGTTTCTATTCCTAAGGACTCCAGTGATCTGGTGTTATATTCGATTGACCCTCTTTTAGAAGGTCTGATACAAGTGCTTAAGTATTTCGGGGGAAGAATGTAACTGTAGAACTGTAATACCAGATCACTGGAGTTCTTAGGACTCAAAGCTTCAAGGAAAAATGTAGCACCGGGGGGTCTGGGGGGTATGGAATACCCCCCAGCCATTCCTTCTATCGCACGCAAGTCTTATTTCGGAATAAGATTTGCGTGCGATAGAGCTAATTGCTAGGGAGTATTCTATACCCTCCGAATGGCTGGGGGGGATTCCATACCCCCCAGGACCCTCCGGTTCCACATTCTGCCCGGAAAACATAGTGTTTTTGACACTTATGGGCAGTCTCTATTTAGAAAAGGATCATACCAGATCACTGGATCTTAGACTGAACGTTTTGAGAAAAATGTAGCACCTGGGGGTTTGAGGGGTTATTCCAAGACCCCCCAGTTCCACACATTCTTCCTTGAAATTAATTACTCCCCCCAAGGAAAAAAAGAAAGATTCGGTATTCCTTTTCCTTACAATTTTATTATCAGAGGCCACTCATATTCTCCAACCCCCATAAGGTCGACGCGTGACACTACTTCAGCTATTCAGGTAGGGCAAGAGAAGGTGAGCAAAATTGTTGATAGAAAAAAAATGTCTTTGGAAGAAATCAAATCTTTCACTGCATTGCTGAAGCTACTAGGAAGGTCCGATAACCTCCCGCCTCCCTGCTTTAACCAAGGTAGGGCTGCTCCCTTATTTATTTAAAACATCGTGCCGTTGCGTTTTGTACATATGCCATTAGTTTCCACTCAGCCAGCTCCTTGGTAGGTGATCTCTTTCGAGTGGTACGGAAGGATAGCTAAACAGACCATCAAAGGGCTTTGCTCCGTCTATCTGTCATCATTTCAGCTGAAGTATCCTTCTCTGAAGGATAAATTCAGCCATTAATATTCGTCTATCGAGATAAATGCAAGTCCCAGGGTTCAGCTGACTGTTCCTCTTACTATAAAGAGAATCATTCACCTGGCCCACGCCTCTTCCTTCCTTGTAAACCCAAGGTTTTTGTGTGAGACCCCCTTACTGTGCTTCTGTAAGAAGGTCACATACTAGGGTCCCCCCTCCTTTAGTTATGCCGACGGTTCCGACCCCAAGAACTACCACACGATCCAAAAGCTCGTCGACATCATTCTCGACCTCTGAGGATCTCGGTGGTAATCCCGATGCCTCTTCGATGTTACTAACGAAGGATTGAGCCCTCTTCGTCGCAACCGAACTAGGTGCCGCTGCTCCGGTGAAACCATTTCCTTTACTTGGCCCGGCCGAAGCAGTGGCTTTCGTCAAAAATAGATCCCTGCGTGTGTTTGAAAGTTCTGTCGAACAGGAAACCTTATCGACACCAAATGCGAGGAGGACCCTATCTGGCTGTCCCTTCCGGAAGAACGCCCTCCATAGGCTAGTCCTGAAACCAGGTTTTTCTTCTGGAGGCGCTTCAAGATGGTGACCGTGTCATTCGGAAGCATCACTTTGGTTACACTAGGGATGTGCCTCCTTCAGAGTGCCAGTGCCACACAGTCTTCGCACAGTCGCCAACATCTTGACTCGGGAGGTCGATGATCTTCGTCGCTACCTATCTGGGTTTTACCCCCAACGAGTCATGATCATTCAGGTGTCTGTGTGGCCTCCCACCTATCTGTCACTCGGTGACGCGCTCCACCGTACGGGATTTACGTTTACTAACAGCAATAAGTGACACTAACTAATTAAACCCAAACCTAGGGAATTTGTAACTCTCCCCATCCCTTGCGAATACGTTACCAATAAGGCATAAAAAAATGCCTCGTAGAGTTTTAATAAAGTACAATTTGCAACATATTAGTTCGCTCGCCATTTGCGAAGAGCGCAGTAAAATTGATGTGATGAACTCAAATTTATATACTACTCGCTTTGAAGTTCGCACGTTATAAACGACCGACACCGTTTCTCTTTTTTTCTGCTTTTAATTATCGACGCCATTCGAACCATTAGTAAAATTAATAGCCGTTTATTGTGCTTTCACGCTACATTCAATTAATGGGTTCGAGTGGTAACTCAAATTTTACAATGATTATTGTTAAATGGCGGATTCCTCATTCAAAAAGCTCATTTATTAATTAGAAGGGACGTCAATAAATGGAGAGCTCGAAAATAAAGCGGCGGTGTATATCGTTTGATCGTTATCGTCGATTTTGGCTTTGGTTTTTGTAATACCCCGCACCTACATGAAAATCACCGTAAATCGCGGGGGAGGATTTCTCTGTAATGAGACATTTTGTATTCCGTAGCCAATGCCGATTTTCCCGCACTAGAATTACAAAATATCGCAAGATAATGACAGTTTGATGTCGAGTACCTACCTACAGTTTTAAACGTGGGATTTAGACGAAAGAAATTTCTTAAATCTGTCAAAATGCGTATTAGGTGGAAGGGTAGGCGAAAAATGCGACCGGAGGATGTAATGGAAGGATAAGCGTCCTCGTTTTTATATTTTAGTAACTTAGTAAATCAGACGCTGAATCTATTATTAACAATTTCTATCAGAACTTACGATCCCTTTCGTTCAGATTCTTATACATTATTTATAAAATCGATAAAAAGAGCAGTCGTAACAATTACATTCGGCGAGTTTGAATTTTACATCGAACTTCCTCGCTTAATTATTCAAAAACTGTGCACAACCGCGCCTTCACGTCATAAACCATAATTTTTAGACCAATAATTAATGAGAAACACGTAGCATTCATCCCTTAGCCGTTGTCTAACGTATGGTGTGCCTGTTCTTTCTTTTCAACTTTTTTACAATAAAAGTCCTGTTCATCCCTTATTTGTATGGCGAAAAACCATTATATCCACGAATTTGGGCCCGCCGTAGTTATTGCCCGAATATCTTAAAGATAAAAAATTATCAAAGTTCTGGGTCCGTTAACTTGGCCCCCCACTGAGAGATTTCATAGTCGTATTATTTTGAAATGAATGCGCTCGTTATGCGCTCATATGCGCCACCGATAACTCTTGCGCCATTATCGTTTTTTAGAAATCCGAAAAAACATTTGGGGGGGGGGCAAGTGAACGTAGCCCCCCCAGTACGTATTTTGTCCCTTGTAACTAGGTCACCTGATACATTTGGTTATGCGCTCAATTGCGCCACTTGAATTAAAGCTAGCGCCATTACGGTTAAGCCATAACAAATGTTTAAAAAGTGGGGGGGGGGGCTAACTTAACGTTTTCAAAAGTTACGTTTTTTAACATGTTTTTTTCTACTACATCGTACCTTTCATCATGCGCTAAAATGTGCCGTAAACAAAAATCTTGGCGCCATTATAGTGTTTCAGAAACACTCTACATGGTGTTTTTTTGGGATCTTTAGTTAAACGATTCTGGGAAAGTAAAATAGATAGGTTTTTAAAAATTTGTATTTAGGAGTTACTCCGAAGGCCGAATCGATGTAAAATATTTTCAAAATGGACGCACTTCCGGAAATAACTTTTGAAAACGCTAAGTTAAACCCTCCACTTTTTAAAAATTTTTTATGGCTTAACCGTAATGGCGTAGCTTTAATTCAAGTGGCGCAATTGAGCTCATAACCAGATGTATCAAGTGGCACAAATACCGGTAGCAAAATGCGTTATGGGGGATTCCGTTCACTTGGCCCCCCTCAAATATATTTAAGGATAACCAAAAACAATAATGGCGCAAAGATATCTTTTTACGGCGCATTTCAGCGCATACCTGAGAGTACAATTTCGTATGAAAAGATGTTTAAAAAAAGTAACTTTTAAAAACGTTAAGTTGGCCCCCCCCCACTTTTTGAAAATTTGTCACGGCTTAACCGTAATGGCGCTAGCTTTAATTCAAGTGGCGCAATTGAGCGCATAACCAAATGTATGAGGTGACCTAGTTACAAGGGACAAAATACGTACTGGGGGGGGGCTACGTTCACTTGGCCCCCCCAAATGTTTTTTCGGATTTCTAAAAAACGATAATGGCGCAAGAGTTATTATCGGTGGCGCATATGAGCGCATAACGAGCGGATTCATTTCAAAATAATACGACTATGAAATCTCTCAGTGGGGGGGCCAAGTTAACGGACCCCAAAGTTCTTGTGTGAGATCGAAGGGCAGTTTTGATGTCAACCCCTCGGCTCTTCTGTCGCCTCTCCACCGCACTAATCCCGCTTTTTGGAATCGCCCGTGCAACATGTATTTTTATAATGCGGACACGCTGTAGACTTTCTATTTTAGTACCAAAAAATCCGACCCCTTCTTTTCTGCTACTCTCTGGAGCCGAGCACTTCCTGACGCGATTAGGAGGACAACGCGATATAGAAATCAAATGACGCAGAAGAGGCAATCAGTAATTCCACCGATTACCTTCGGATTTTTACAATTCCACCAGTCGTAATTTATTGGAAAATTAGACTCTCTAATTTTGACACCCCGTAGACATTCTTTACAAATTACGGAGGTCACCCAAGGTTGTGAAAGTGGGGGGAGGGGGTGGAAATGTTACAGTCATACTGTAGTGATTTCCTTAAACGAGCCAAGGAAGGAATACGATTGCCTGTATGCGTCTGTCACTCATTCTGTATGTCCCGGTATTCCTTAGCGTTTATGACCAAACACAACCGATAAATTTGAACAAAGTTAAAGCAATAAATAATACCGCAAAGCCTCAAGCAAGGCGACGAATTTATTACGGCGATCATAACACCTTCGTTGCACTTGCTCCAAAACGTTTGTTATCCAAAATCCTCTCTTGTTCGGAATAAATTGTGCATACAAATGTGTATATTACATTCTTCTAGACAATAATTTAACAACTTTCACGGCTTAAATGAAATCTCACGTAAGCTCACACGTTTTACAATTTACACCTCGCTTTTCCGCACGTATTTAGTATTTACCTATTTTACCGTTGGGGGAGGAAAAGTGAGGAACCAATTTTTTGCCAATCATAAATTTTCCAACTTTTCCTCTTAAATCCCTGTCAAGATTAATTATGTTTTTCTTTCGAAACTTGTTTTAGATTAGAAAAGTTTCCTTAATCCGATCAGAGAATGTAAATATCAATTAATAATAAACTTGTGCAATTTTTAATTGTTTATGTTTTGAATGGATATCGATTCCACGGCAGCTGCGACAGTGCCGAATCCGTCACGTAACTATTTCGACATGACGAGCACGAAAACCAAGTTTTATGCAAAACGTTCACTTGGGGCGTGAGACAGTTGTATCCTGAGGAGCGTGTCGGAAAACAGTCGCGAAAATTAAAATTACACCCACTCTTACTATAATTAAATCATTCCGAATATTAATCGGCGACTTTTCACCCCACCCCATCTTCAATAAACTGGCCTACGATTTTCAAAATGGTGCCGACGTCTTTTAGCTAGGCGATTCGTTAGTCAATTACAAATTAAACAAATTATAGTGCTACTCAATGCAAAGCGCGTGCAGTTCAGAAATTTACATAAAGACCCTATCTGTTTTACAAGTAAGGGTTAAGAAGGGTATGTGACAACGGCCCGACTGATACCGAACAACAAGAAATGTGAACAAGGTTTTAAGTGCACCAAGCGCCATAAGATTAGCATATCTACAGTTTGTAACTGACAGTGTTGGGTAATTACAAAATCTGTCGTTGACGTAGGATTAACTTTATTACATTCGCCCGGTGCTTAATATAAAATTATTTCAATGTGCGTTTTGGACTTAAAAAAGGCCTCTCCCTTTTTTAAAACGGCGAAATTAAAGCGTTCTCGCGGCGATAAAAGAAATGCAGGTTTCCGGAGGCGTCGTTGTAATTAAACTAACAAAGCGTCTTCCTTAGGTAAACTAATTCCTGATTTAATTAAAGGATAGAGCGGTGGTACTCTTTTAATTCGGCGTTTTCGTTTCGCATTTAGTAATTCATAGTTTTATAATGGGAATAGGCGCGAAGAGTATGCTCGTGGTCTTCCCTTTCCCGAATTTGTATAATTTTACATACGATACGAACCTCATTGTATGGAAACAAGTTAAGGATTTGAATATTAAAAGAATTCGCTCTTTAAGGTATTCCTTTGAAATTCCTTCAAAGAAATTAGCCTTAGCACGCCCTGTATATAACTATTTCGCTGGTACCTGTATGTATTCCCATCGCCAACAACTCATACTATTTGCAATAGACTTTACTGAATCTTGTATGTAGGAACTTTACTTCTGCTTCTGCAACAAACCACTGAATGGACAGTTTATTATATTTTGCAGTTTTTTTTAACCCTTTTGGTTTCACGGACAGCAAACACCTACACTGAATTTTTAACAATAGCTCTTTATGGTAATTCCAAAGCGTCTGGCGCGCTTAATTAGGTTGCTCTTGACCGCGTACATTCTTTTTAATCTCCCTACGGAACAGCGTCTTACTCGACTCGACCGTTTATGACTTCATCTTAATTTCGCGATAATCTGATTTTTTTCTGTATGAATAAAACTGGCTCGTTAGAATTACTTCACCTTAAGGCTTTTGTCTCTTTTAACTGTACCTAACGGAAGGCGCGTTGTTACATTTGACGTTCCAATAAGAACCAAAATACTCGTAACCCCTATCTCCCCGAAAACAAGTTTACCCTTTAAGCGACTTCATGGCGCCGTGATGTCCTGTCTTGCTAAATTCTTATTTATTTAGCTCGCGCGGTCGATACACCCATCGAGCGCATCCACAGGTGGCGAAAAGGGGGACGCCCACACAAACATCTGAATGATCGTAAAGTGACTCGTGCTTCGGTGTAGGTAGTGACGATTATAAGTGACTCATCGGGGCTAAAACCCAATCTGGTAGTCGTCGCCGCGGAAAAACATCCTCAGTCATTGTGTTAGCGACGGTGCCACTGGGATAACCGGGGCATTGGGCTTATAGGAGAGCCCACGTGCAGGTTCTGTGGCGAAGCAGAAACTACCGAGCATGTGGCCTGTCCTGTGACGCCTTAATCACAGACAAAATCGGTCCCTTGGGGACAGTTATCTGGTGAGGCAAATTAGTCTAAACAGGGTCCTTTTCTTTATTGGGAGGAAACGGGCTCTGAACCTAGTTGCACAATGGGTCTTTGGTGTGCCTAAGTGCTGCCTGATCGGGCTCCCCTTATGAATGTTGATTGTTTCAAAACTTGGTGGGGAGTAGATGACCAATATATGTTCTGGACGTGACGTGACGTCACACCAACCTGAAACGAGGTCATGACGTCATAGCCAATCAGAGACGGATCCGCCCTTCTACGCCCCTCCCTTTCAGGTTCGTAAGGTGGTCCAACAGGTTAGTGAAGCGGTCCAAGAGCTTTTTCTCCTAGTCCAACAGCATTTCCATCCGGTTCAAGAGCTATGTGGACTGGTACCGGTTCTAAAATATGTTGGACCGCTTCACGAACCTGTAAGAAAATGGTTCTTGAGATCTTGGAAGGGAGGGTCGTAGCAAGGCATACCCGTCTCTGATTGGCTGTGACGTCATGACCTCGATTCAGATTGGTGTGACGTCACTTCCTGGTCCAGAACATACATTGGTCATCTACTGCGGTGTTTTGTTGATTCGTCGGTTTGACAAAGTAGGTGCTGGCGCCTAACCTAATATGAGTATTATTAAATTTGATAATAAAGCTGTAAATTTCAACTCTGAAACTCAATCTAAAGTTGCACATTATAATTCTCGCGCACTAGTAAATAATTAAATACGTCGCAAATGAAAAAAAGAGCGTTTGAACGATAACCCAATAACGAAACTTCTCACTGCGCAATTAGTGGAACACGTTAAAACTTTGCAAGTAAGAAACCTGCTAATTTTTGTTGAATAAAATGAGACCCCACCTTTATACGTTATTAAGTTTCGTACACAAGACACCCCTCCGTTCTCATCAATCCATCAAAATTGGAAACACACATTTCGGTAATGTGCAGGATGTATTATGCTATCGGGAATTTGTCTCGCGAGAGCGGGTACGTGACAGGATGCCAAACTCAATTCTATTTTCAATTATTACCTACCGGGACGCGTAACAAATTTTCCTACACGGAACGGCGTCAATTATTATCCATTTATTCCCTCTCTCGGTCGGTATTGTTAATGTTACACCTGAAAACTTTTGGGGAAGTCGCCGGTTGTTCGACATCGGCACCGTGCGAAAGCTGTTCAATCATTTATTTGTTTGTCGTTTACTTGGTTTCTACATTAGCGGGGGCTTTCGCATCAAAAGCTCAACAAGTTCGAATGTAAGTTTCGACCACGCGTGGCAATTAAGTCTTTCTGTGCCAACTTTATGTCAAATTAGGTCTACTGTAGACAGGAACGTTGTGGGATGTTAGTTGAAACCTAAGAAGTTTCAATTTTATTAAAAACAAGAAAGCTCCGGGTAAATTTTCTATGCTAACGATCCTGCTAATGTAGTTCTGAGAAACTGTCGCCTAGAATAAAAAAAAAAGTTCCATCTTCATTAATCCGAGTCTTCGTCATAGCACATCCTTACAAGTTAATACCATCAAGTACTTGGGCATTCTTTACTTTCGTGTTATAGTCAAACAAGGTAATCCGGTATGGATGCCTTTTAACGTAAGGCGAAATTGAACGGCAATTTCCAGCGGTTAGTGATAACCTCTCGATCCATTTTAGTCCATTAGGAGTTGCAAGTATGGAAAGTCTAAGATAGCGTTACTGAAACTGACACATTTCCGTTATGGGAGCTGAAATTAGTAACCCCATTGTACTAGACTCAGATATTAACATCGTCCGCTCTATAATCTTTTAAGTTTCCTTTTCATCGGAAATAATATGAGAAAAGAACCCCTTTGTTATCTCGTCTGTCATCAACAAATGGAGGATCAAAATATAAAAGACTTTTTCTTCGAAAAAAGAAAGTGGAACACATGTCTTAGAAATATTTTCACATGTCAGGTTATTCAAATAATAAAAAAGGAGAAAATTATCTCATAATTTTTTGGCGCATGATCAGTCGATACGTTAACGTCGGCATCGCGCCACCGAAACGTCCAGTACAATTTCGGTTCTCGGGACGCGACAGCCTCAGTACAACTCCCGGTCCGGGGACGCGCACCGCCGTCGCGATATATTAAAAAAGTTTTCGCGTCCGATACAATTAGGTAAACTTTCCCTTTAAATCGGGAATAATCCCCGAAACTACCCTCACTTGAAGTTCTTATCTTATAGTTGCGAACTTAACTTGATGGAACCTGAGGTTTGCAGTAAAACTTATTGGTAATCGATTGGGTGTTTGTTTTGTTCTTGTAAAACGTTTTTTTATCGCGCATTGAGAATCTAAATTGTTAATGTTAAACTTTTATATTCCTCCTTTTTACGAGACAATTTTATTAAGTGCACACGACGTGCATTTCCGTGTCGCTTTACAAGATTTATCCTTTAAGTGTCTTAAGAGGCTTTTTTTCACTTTGGAGGAACGATCGAATTTTTGCATTTCTCAACGAAGGGATCAAGTGAAAGGGCCGCTGCGAAAGGTGTCCGATTTCAGTGACAGCTCAACTATCCTTAAACATTTCATAGTCTTTTCGGCTGTATTAATGTAAAGAAATTCGAAATCACGATAGCTTTTTAAAAATACCTTGCTTTGTCTCTTTATTTTTCATGTTGCGTAGTGTCCCATCGGCGAATTCTCGACAGATCGTGCACATTAAGTGCGCATGTGCATATTTTGTATTAGGTAAGGAGTTGCTGTCAAACCATTCGACTATATTTATCGTTAATTGTCCTCCGTTAGATGACAAGACCATCTTCGTCATAGCACATCCATACAAATTGTTACTAAAAAGTACTCGGTACTGAGCATTTCCTTTTAATTTTAAAAAAACTGTCGCAAAGGGAAAATGAAGGGCCTGAACACATTCTAGCATAAATTTTGAGCAACAAATTCACTATTAGTTAAATTATTTGAAATATCCTGCTGCAAATTTAAGATGCCGAACATGTACCAAACGCGTGCTTTTGCATTTGAACCCCGAAGAGGGTGTACTCGCTCAATCGTGTCCGCGACCGAAAATAAACAAGCTCAAAATTTGCGCCAAATTATCCCAATAACCGGCTTTAATAACTTCCAAGTTTTCGCAAGTCTAATTGCTTGCGTAATTTGTTAAATGGGGGGAAGAGGTTTGCTTTTCAAATGAGAAACCCGTCCCCCGTCGTCTTTTAATCGTTCGCATTGTTTTCGTTAGTTTAACCTACAAAGAGTGTTTAAGTTTGTAAATTTTCTAATCGTCTCCAGTTATCGGTTTGCTTACCAAACTCATTATACGGCGCTAACTCCCCTTTTATTAACTTTAATCGTTCGGTTTACTTAATGAGCTAGTTGACGAAGTTTGTTCGATTGGAGGAAGCACTTCCATACCGGTGACGCCTTTTTTATTGTTGTTGGGAAAGTTTTCCGAAACCACTCTCTCTCGCTGTCTAAAAACATGTCGATAAACATCTGTCATGAGAATCAAAATTTTGCCCAATATTAAGTAAAGTTCCTAGACGGAGATGGAGGAAAGTAGATCACGCTTGATTGGTTTACGATTATACTGTAATTAAAATCTCCCAAGACCGCTAATTAATAAATCCCGGATGGCTATGGGGACAACCCACCCTCTTCTGACCTCGTTTGTTAATTCACTTCTTCACACGATTTATGGATTCTACAGGCCACATTCTATAAGACAATTTTTTCTTCGGGGCTCAAAAAAAGGCAGTGTTTTACCTTCCCTTTTCACCAAAAATCGACTGCACCAAAATTTCTCGGGAAAACACTTTTTTTTTATTAATTTGTGTGCGTAGAATCCAAATCAATTCGTACTTTTTCGATCGGACTTCTCAATCAAAAGTTATGGACTAGAATCCAATTTCGAAAAAAAATTCAAAGGGCTGTAACTTTTGAACTAGTAGCCCAATCTTGGAATTGTTTGAAATTATGGATTCTACAGGCCACATTCTATAAGAAAATTTTTTCCGGGTCGATCTGAGACAATTTTTTTTTCGGGGCTCAAAAAAAGGCAGTGTATAACCTTCCTTTTTTACCAAAAATCGACTACACCAAAATTTCTCGGGAAACACTTTTTCTTATTAATTTTGGTGCGTAGAATCCAAAACAATTCGTACTTTTTCGATCAGACTTCTCAATCAAAAGTTATAGACTAGAAAAGAAACCAATTTCGAAAGAAAATTCAAAGGGCTGTAACTTTTGAACTAGTAGCCCAATCTTGGAACTGTTTGAAATTATGGATTCTACGGGCCACATTCTATAAGAAAATTTTTTTCTGGGTCGATCTGAGACAATTTTTTCTTCGGGGCTCAAAAAAGGGCAGTGTATTACCTTCCTTTTTCACAAAAAATCGACTACACCAAAATTTCTCGGGAAAACACTTTTTCTTATTAATTTTGGTGCGTAGAATCCAAAGTAATTCGTACTTTTTCGCAAACAGTCCCTCCACGTGCTTTTCCAGACTGAAAGTGCCTCAAAGTTTTCCCTTCCCGTGAAAAGATGACCTTTTTTGTGGGATTTTGAGAAGAGAATAATTTCTTTAGGAACCTTAAAAACGCTTTCAAAGATCCCTAAGAAAGTTTGGAAACCTTTACGAACTTTTAAGAATTTTTAAACGGCTGTATTGGTCTTTGTCTCACATTCTATTAAGAGAATTTTGAAGGCCCTTAAGCGTCTTAAATAATTTTTAAGGACAACTTGAAAAATCGTTAAGATCATTTACGAACTTTAAGGGTATTCAATGCACTCAGGAGTTTTAAAAACCTTTTAACAGTATTTAAGGGTTGCCAACAGTTCCTACGGTTTCATAAAAGCCTCTAAAAAACTATCATGGTATAAAGACTTTCACAATCTTTAAAAACCTCCACAATTTTTCAAGGATTTTCAAAAGACGCCATCCTTTAAAAGCTGTTATAAATATTTAAAAGTTATGGTTTTCGGGAAAGGGCATTAGAATGTTTCTTTCCCGAGAAATTTGCATTCTATTCTCCCCAGGATCGCGATGCGATGCAACACTAAAACGTTCCGGAGAAACAGAGAATCGGGGGGTATAGAATACCCCCCAGAAAAAAAAATACTCCTCAGCAAAGAATTACTCGGTAACTTTTTCCCTATTACTCCTTAGCATTCTCGTTGTAATAGTCGGGAAGTTATAAATTGGCTCTTCGTATACTGGGGGGCTTCCATACCCCCCTAAAACCTCTCGGTATTACGCTCCCCCACATTTTCACTCTATTCTCCCCAGACCACCCGGTATTACGTTCCCCAGATTTTCATTCTATTATCCCCAGGATCGTGGTTTTCAATTTCGTGTTAGCAGAAACATTTGTGGAGAGAACGTGGGAGTTGGGCGTCTGGGGGGTATGGAATCCCCCTCCCCCCCAGAAAAAATACTTCTCAGCAAAGGAGTACTCGATAACTTTTCCCTATTATACTTTCCCGACTACTACAACGAGATTGTTAAGAGGTCGAGGATGAATTTATTCTTTGTTTACTGGGGGGTATTCAATACCCCCCCCCCCCTGTATTACGATCTGTCACATTTGCATTCTATTCTCTCTCCATTATTTGTCCAAAATTATCGTGTTAGCAGCAACTTCTACGGGGAGAAGCATATAGGATAGGGAGTCTAGGGAATATTCCATATCCCCTCCCAGCTAATACCCCCGGCCGCCAAAAAAATACTCAGCAAAGGGGGGGTCTGTGCGGTATCGAATATGTCCGAGTCCGTACTGCCCACCAAAAAAAATTCCTTACCAAAGGGACATTCGATAACTTTTTTTCTTATTACTCCTTAGCACTCTCGTTGTAGTAGTTCGGCTTCGTATTCTGGGGGGGGGGTTCTTCCATATCCCCCTGACCCCCCGATATTACGTTTCCCTACATTTTCATTTTATTCTCCCAATGTAGGTGGCTATTCAATGCTCATTTCCCTAAAATTATCTTATTAGCAGCAACGTTTGTGAAGAGAAACGTAGCGCCGGGGGGTCTGGAATACCTCCCCGCCCGTACCCCCAGCAAAAAAATCTCCTCAACAAAGGGGTACTCGATAACTTTTTTCTTTTTATTCCTTAGCACCTTCGTGTCCGCAGTAACGTTTGGGGGGAGAAGCGTAAGACCGAGGAGTCTTGGTTATACTCCCAGAAAAAAAAAACCCTCAGCAACTCGATAACTTTTTTCCTATTACCGGGAAAGCCCTATTATCGGGAAAAGGTAAATTAAATCTTCGCATACTGGAGAGAAGGGGGGTATTTCATATGAACAGTTCAGTCCTTTCTTGAAAAAGGCTTCTTCCAAGAAAAATTGAAAACCGGATCGCTTTTACGATGATACAGTTGGAACTCTTTTGTGACTTGTTCAAAAGGTTGATAAATATTTGATCTTTGAGTCTAACGTCCAGTCTTTCATGTTTTAGTGAAATTTTCCATTCCAGGTAAATTGAAAGATCGTCCCTCAGGAATGTTGTAGAACCTCGGTGAACGTTTAAGAACTTTTTCTTGAAGAACCCTTAAGAGCTTCCTAGAGTTTCGAGGCTTTACAGTTCACTCTTTAAGATGTAATTTACTATGTGAGCCTTCAAGTTTTGAGTCCCCGTATTCATAGCAGTAGATAATGCGAGCACAAGCAGCCTCGATGACAGGAACATTTTGTACAAACCGAACTTTTGAATTAATAAGTAAATTATGACCCCCTGCGAACAGTGCTGAACAAGGGTCCATGTGTACACTTAATTTAAGTTATTGATCAAATAAAAGCGAAACTCTAACTAAAACCAATACACGATTAGCATTTATCGCTCGTGGTTTTAGCAAATTTAACTTTTGTGTCCACTTTCCCCGCTTTTCGTTCGTGTGTTTTATTTTCGCCGAACGGTTGGCAATCGAAAATTCATGAAAGCGATTTTAATAGGTAAACGGAAGTTAATTAGCGAGGTCTAACGAGTTTCTGCGACACACAAGGTGCAGGACCTTTGTCGGGAGAAAAAAGCGCAATTTTTCAAGTTACACTCTTTGTAATAAGGGTCTTTAAACGAAATTATGGAAGCACGAAATTTGTAAATTGTGTAAACTAAAGCGCTTGTTTGCGAAAACAAGTGAACCGATAAGATTTTTTTGCATTACTGTATTAATTTGCACGCGTGAACGAAAAATGATTGCAAAAATAAATCGCAATTCCTCCAATAACTTTTTTATTATACCTGAATTTCCGTTTTAAACACTCAAATGCGTGCGAAAAAGGCCTTTAAAACACACGTGCTTTAAAGTTGCTAAGTAATGATATTTCAAGTATGACTTTTGAAACTGTCATCTGGGTGAAATAAAAAAATCCTCTTAGGTCGCTTTCTGTAAATGCACAAAATTTCTTTGGCTTGTACCTATTCTTTGGTTGAAGCGTAATTTAGGGTATGCTTCCAAATCTGTTCCACTTTTTAATAGCAGCATTGTTTGAAGTTTTGAATGAATGCACCAAAAGATGGAAGATTTAAATACCTTTGACATTTCCTTCATATATGCCAACATTATCGATGCATTTAAGACTTTATTCGTAAGTAACTTCCTATTCATCCATGAAAACAACTTTTCATATTCTTTATAATGGGCTTTACTGGATTTGGATTTTACACCTACCAACGTTTGTTTAGATTTTACAACAAGCGATTTAATGGACGGTGTATTATCTTTTTCAACGGAAATCGTTTTATTCACAAAGACGTCGTGACATCTCCATGGCAATCGTGAAATTACGAACCCCCAGCCCACTTAATTAGACATATATTCAGGTACAACGTCAATATGAGTTCATTGTATTTCCTATTTTGAATTTGTACTGCAGGTATAATAAAAAATACTATAAGATACACGTGTATAATTGGTCCTTAAAGCACTTGCAACGTTAAAGGCACTCCGTTTCGCGTCGTGCCATTAAACTCATTGCGCGTGCTTTAAAGACTTGATTGTATACTATTTTTGTATTCCGTGCCAGAAAGCAATGTGTTTAGTCTTCAATTCCAGAAAATTAAAGTGCTACTTTAATTTTTTCAGCGGTTCTTTGAGTATCCATTTCTGCACAGTCGCTTTAATTATACCGTATCATTACAAGAGATTTTGATATCTAAATGATAGCTAAATCAAGAGCCATGGGGACAGAACAAGGACTACAATCATGACCTTACGCGTTCAAAGTAAAATTGTTCCAGCCAAAGGCGTTTTTCCGCAATTACTCAAGTTAATTAAGTGAAAACGTGGCAAATGTGAGAGTTTAGAGTCGCTAGGGCTTCAGGGTAAGGAGGTGGTCGCCAAGTTTTCGTATATAGTTACTAGTCTCCCTCAATTCGCTAATAGACTAACGAGCATTTAGTAAATTAAAGGGAAGAGAATATTAATGGAGAGAGCTTGAGCTTTGAACACATGCTCGATCTGATAAACTTTTCCTTTGGTAAAGTTTGTTCACCGAAAGTTAGGAGCGCGATAAGGCATTACACGTCCCTTTAAAAATTTATTGTCGAAACGGAAAATTTGATACGAAATTAAATTAGAGCTGCGCGTAAATTGGTCGAGCTTAAACGTATAAAAATCGCTTTCCAGCGCGAGCAGATTGTCTCCCCGATGCTCGAGACGTCTACGTGTATTGATCAGAAACTAAAAAACTACACATTTTCTATTTTAGACATTTCTCGCGAGCTTGTTTTGCACTCGATCGTAAAGAAGGAATTTTAGTACTTCGTTTTGTTCGCAGGTGTCATCAGTGTTTCTAATTAATGATCATTTTACCGGGTCGCGATGCAAACGCTTTTCCATTTTATACCGATCGAGATGCTCTGGTTCGGAAATATTTCTACAACCGAGTTTTTAATTTCTTCTATTTAAATAGGGGCCCCATTCTAACAGCTTAACTGCTTGCTGTAGTGAAAAAATTTTAAAACCTGAAAATAAAAAGATTTGCGATAAATACTAAAAGTATAATACCTATCCTACGTTTTCTGTTTAACTTACCCCTATTTAAGTCTCAATAAAATTTGCTGTGCCACCCGCACACCTGTGCATTGGCGATTCTGCCCTTTTATGCCTATGAATATGTGCACCAAATTTGGTTCCAATCGGTTCGGCCGTTTAGCCGGAAATGAGAGTACAGGCGGACCAACATCCCCATAAAATGGTGTTAATAAATCAAGTCAGCCATCTTTAATAATTATGGCTTGCTCCAACTAATCACGGGCGCGTTATAAATACTGAATATATGAATCAGCCTGTTGGGTTACGTAAAACGCATTAAAATTGTACTGCCGCTCGTCAGACTGGCGTTGGTTATGATACATCCATTTTTGTTTTACTTTTTGTAGATCATCTCGTCCTCTTCCAACGCTTTTGTTGGTATTCTACTTGAAATAACCCACTGTACGTTTTATATATTATATTTTATATCATCCACCAGATTTACACTTGATAAATATTGTCATATACAGGGTGTGTCTCGTCATTATTTTTTGTGTTTAGACCGAAATCACGTCTACATGGCTCGGAAATTGTCTTCGATTAAT
Source organism: Photinus pyralis (assembly GCF_008802855.1). Classification (NCBI taxonomy): domain Eukaryota; kingdom Metazoa; phylum Arthropoda; class Insecta; order Coleoptera; family Lampyridae; genus Photinus; species Photinus pyralis. The sequence goes on from NW_022170250.1 coordinate 13,897,993, forward strand.
TCTGAAAGAAAATAACTTTCTAGAAAAACTCAATTTCCGATAAAGAAATCCAATTTTGTTTGGGTTCATAAACAGTAAAAAGTACAGTTGAGTTAATTAAGTTTTAAACCTCATTCAAGTCTAATTTTACCCCAAAGAAAAATGGGTACCTCATATACGACGGCCCATTTGCATGTGACAATGTTGATACAGAATTGGGTTTGATACAATCTTCCTTCAGTGATAAATTGTCCTTTTAATTTTCGTGTTTTTGGCGCGTGTATTAAACCGACACGTTAGAGTTTACTTGGTTCAAACTTTTTTTAAATGAGAACGACCGGAACTCGCGGCGTTATATTTTGCGTTCCAAACACAAATTTTGGTCGTGAGGGTTCGTCCAAAAAGTACTAATCACGTGCAGTAACTAAGTCCGCCATGTCTTTTTCTAATTGCGCCAATTGGAATCGTCAGAGTCATGAAAGTACGAAAGAAATCTTGCTGACTAATCTCCTCCTGATCAAGAGGGCGTATTGCTGAACTAGCAAGTGTAACCCGATAGCGCTAATTAAAGAACCGAATTAAAGCCGAGTTAAAGTTGGGCTCGTGTGTTAGAAAGAGAACGATAGATTTTTGCCCAAAAATGGCGGAAGTTACCAGATTCTAGTAACTTTAATATTAGGGATTGTTCCACCTGTTTGGAGATATCTGAATATATTTTTATAAAACATGACAGTACTATGAAGTTAGGTTATAAAAAATGACAGCTATTCAGATTTCATTTGTCAATTTTTTTAAGTTGGCAGCAAATTTGCCCAAAAATGGCGGATGATTGCGGTACTTTCTATATCTAGTGACTTTAAACCGAATTATGCTAGAGACTTCCGAAACCTCGTAAGCGACAGTGTTCCGTAGAAACGCCCCACGTTTGAAAAATATTTACACTGTGTGAAATTAAATTCAACCAAAAAGCTACCGTTACAAAACTGTAACGAATACATTAATCAGTGACAGTAGAGACAAGTTTCAAATTCCTGTCTTAATTTTGAAGATATTCTCTGAACACTGCATAACGTAGTTTCGTGCTGCTGCAGTACAGAACCGCAAAGTGATTTATTTATCAATGCTTCCATACTGAGTGACGATAAATCTTGGTGAATTTTTAAAGAGGAGTCGCGCACGAAGGTTGTAACTTATCATTGCTAATGATCGACGAGTGTTGACATTTTGTCGAGGCCGACACCCAGTATATTATCTTTTCCATTTTTGAAACCCAAACACTTTGACCATAACGAGTTGAGTTCGCACATAAGAGAACGAAGGTATAAGTTTTCAGGCCAAACGAGCGCCTTAACGTCATTAAATTATACCAAGTTCGTGGCAATAAACCGTTTTTGCTTTAGAATTAGTAATTAAATAAATTTCCTCCGCGTAGGAAGTTTATATAATGGCTTACTTGCATATGAAACAGCTGTAAACCTTCTCCTATAGCTATTAATGAAAATTAATCTTTGACCCGTACCTTGCGAAATAATTAATTGGACGTAGCAGGTAGTGGATAATTAAATAAATCTTAACCGAAAGGGTCTAAGGAGATACACTTGCGCGTACGCCAAATTAACTAGTCCTATCGAGAGGGGGAGAAAAATATTAGTGACGGTCATAAATTGAGTGTCGTCGGACCAGAGTGACAATTTTCTTAATAATGCGCTTCCTTGGTGGTCGGAAGGAAAGATGAAGTCAGCAGTGTCAGTCTTTGCCGCCCTCAACTTCTTCGCGATATACTACGGTAAGTCTTACCTTCCTAAGTACACAACCCTCTCCATTAATTAATAATGTAAGTTTAGGAGGGCCGTCGACATCTCTCAATTTGCTAACATTCCTCCCGAAATTTGTTATTCTAATCTGGGTCGTGCACTGCACGAGGAGTCGTAATACAATGTGTCAACATAAAAATGAGGGGGGTGGAAAAGTAAACTTTGTCTTTGAATTACTTGCGTCTAAATTTCGACTCATTACTATTCAAATATGTACAAAATACAAAAGGAGCACTATGAAAGGCATCTCGTAAAGCGCGCACCGTGCTTTACATCTTTTCACTTGTGTATTTAGCAAGTCCTACCGCTCGAGTGTATTTAAACTCCAGCAGCGGAGTTTATTACTAATAAAATTCAGACGCTCTGTTTCGGTTTGAAAGAATTAACCCTTTAATTAGTTGCTTATCTGTTGTCACTATCCTCTACTTGCTCTCTCTGTCGACAAATGAGGCATTTTCAGGAATAATTAAGCCATTACTGTAGGTGCAGAGATTAATTTCTTATTAAGATCAGTTCACATTATCGGTCAGATCACGGTCCGTGTAGCGTAAATTTCTTATTAATAATTATGTTCTGACCGTGACCTGACAGTCAAATGTGAATATTCCTATTCAAGTAGCATGTCACAATATTTTGCCGCGATTTGAGCGGGGGGTGACCTTAACTATAGTGTGAACCGGCCTTTATACTGCTTTAAAGGTTGCCAAGTAGTGGTACTTCAAATATGGCTTATCAAACTGTTATTTGGGTCTGAAATAAAAAATCAAGGAAAAGATTTGTCACAGCTCGGCCTAAAAGAGATGGTCTCTAATCAATTTTGGACTGTAGAAACTAAAAAATCTGTGGGTCCTCAAGATCTCACCGAGATAAAGCTAGGCAGTTTCCAGAATGTTGTTTTAAAAACTAATCGACCAGCTTTCCTTGATTTGTATTTATTTTTAAGTGTGTGTGGAGGGGGGGGGGAGAAGAACTGAGGTACCCTTCGCCATCTTGGATTTTGGGCCCAGGGGCGGACTGGCACGGGGGGGGGTGGCGATTGCCACCTAGCCTGTAGATCATAATGGCCCGTTGGAAATTTATAAGTATGTGCTGTATTTAGTTTCTTGCACTATTAATAAATTATTAACACGTTTCTCTAATTGGGGTTGATGTAGGTCAGCTGCAATAAAAAAAAAGTGTATGGTAATTTATTTTCGGAAAGGAGTACTTGTACTAAAATGTTTTTGTGGTGCACCTCAGAGCTAACCCCCCCCCCCCCCCCCCGCCATCATCATTACTACACTAATACTTTAATGGCCCGTAACCTATGCAATTCCACCTGTCCCGCAGTTACCCAGTCCGCCCCTGTTTGGGCCAAGGTTTTACTTCAGCCAAGACAAGAACCACTCCATTGCAAGTTTAATTTGTTTTTCGAATCTAGAACTATTGGGGACTGTTACGTCGTCCTGGTGTTTCTTTCAAGTCCCTTCAAGACAAATCTTTGAAAAAGGTTCCTAAGGGACAAAAATTGTCTACACCACAAAACCTTTAAGAAAACGACTTGACATTTACCGCGAGTCGTCTAACAAAATCGGCTTCAATTACCTTCTATATTAGCGTTACACAAATTAATGTCACGACGCCTGCTCTCCCACTAATTACGTTCGTGTAATTGTGAAATTGGAATTATAATATAATAATGCCGTAGTACAGTCAAACACATTGATTTAATCGTCGTCATTTGTAGAACAATAGCCACGTGCGTTCGAGCAAATCGAATCGTATTATCGATATAGGAAAGTCGAGTACAGGATAACAAATGAGTTCGATTTTATTAATATTAGATGAAGAGAAAAAAAAAGGGACAGAAAGATATAGGAGTTTGGGTTATAAGAAAATTGACTTAATAAAATTTTTTGATATATTGCATGAGAGATTGTATCTATCGGGGTGGATTTCGGGAAATAAAAACGTTACTTCTCTAAATATTTACGTCTACCTTCGATTATTATGCGTGCTCGAATTATTAGTCTTGTTTTGAAAAGAAAGATATCTGGAAATCTACGCAAATTGGAATTTCATCATTCAACTTCAATCGCTTTTGTTCTCTATGTGTCTGTCTGGTCTGTCTGTCTTTTTCTTCTGATTACATCTCCTGTATTATTAACACATTGCGAGTTTCTATTAGTTATTACGTCAGGTTATGGACTCAGAAGAGGTGTTGACTTCGGTTGAAAATGATAATTCAATGGCTTGTTGCAAAAGCAGAAGAAAAGTTGGCAGGTGCAAAATCTAAATCCAGTAAAGCCCATTATAAAGAATATGAAAAGTTGTGGATGCATAGGGAGCATCTTACGAACAAAGTTTTAAATGCATCGATAATGCTGGCATATGTACTTGTGCCTTAACGTATTTAAACTGCTGTTGATGTCTTTCACATTTTTTCACGTTTAGTTTTCAGGACTTTTCGCGTACCTATTACCAGAGGGTGGTAGATATGCTTCCTTAATAAACGCAATTACTTCTAATTACCGCAGATGCGTTCACTGAAATGAAATAGCAATTATATTCTCACCACAATAATAGCATTAGTTATTAGTGCATTTCTGCGATATATCATTAAATATGTAACTCTTCACTCTCGCCGGCTCGTGTCATACAGAACTTGATGCCGAAATAATATTCGCAAAAAACGTTTTTGCGTTGACGTATGCAAATTTCGGATTCCTTAATTAAACCGCAAATGAACGTAAAAAAGTAGAACTTAAATGAAAAACTCTCATTCCCGATTGTTCTCTTCCACATTTTTTCGCGTATGGCCTGACAGTTTCACTACGGAGGCCGAAGTTATGTGTCATCGTTTGGGCATCAGGAAAAGGGGATCATAAAGGGGCAACAATATACTTTTCGGTCTCGATCCCTTTGATAACACACAAAAGGACGATTTCAGAAGTTTTTAATTTTTACGACGATCGTCCCCGCGCGTACCGCCCCGCCGCCGTACGAAGGAAAAGGCGAATAAAACTAAGGAAACAATTAAAGTGGCATTAAACGAAAACCAGCGAAAGGGAGAATAACTGTCATTACCGGATACGATTCGGCTTTTGAACCGGTTTTCTATAATTTAATTGTAAAGTAAAATCATCCGCAACATACGGAAGTGGGCGAATAAAGGGGGGAAATCTAGTTAAGCGAATCCTTTGTTGGAGGTCCGTTTGGAAAATAAATTCTTTGGAAGAATTTCCATTTGCTTGCGCCGCGATCTGCCACGAATCGTTATGCCTTCTTGTATCGGATTACATCGTTCTGACATAGCAGGCACTTAATTTGCTTGAGCTCACGACTCAGACTTTCTCGCCATTTACCTAGCGTCACAAGAAAACACTGTACAGCATTTTCTTGTCTAAACCATGAAAAAATCACTACAATATTTATCTTTTTTTTACAATTCATTATGAATGAATTTATACTTCTTGTACGCAAATTTCTCACGTATAAATTTGAAGATCACTAATAATCACTTCGGCGTCGATGTTGGAACTGCTATTAAACACGTTTCAATTTGTTTATATAGCAAACTTAAAGTTTCTAGAAAATCTCCGAACGTTCTCTGAGTCCAGAAGGCGTGTCATATTTCAAGAAAAGAATGTGCCGCATCGGCTTTCTGTCCTTATCGCCGGTGACTGATCTATTATCTACTTAATGGTGCATGCTGACGCCCCGATGTCTGGTATACTACTTTCCGTTGAAATTGTGATGCTGGGTACGTTCTCACGTGTCAAGAATGGTGTTACTTATGCCAACGTTTATGTGCTATTTTGATTTAACCCGATCGAATCCAGCTCCGTCGCACTAAAAACGTCTGAAAACGCCGTACTGTAACTTTTAAATCTAATATAGAGTGCGGTTTTCCGGGGATCAGGCAAAATTCCTTTCCAGCTCGTTTTCTTTTTATTGCTATTTGTATAAAATCAATCATTACGCTGCAATTTTACGCTTCGCTGCCTGCGGAACTTTATTTGCCGAGTGCGAACTTACCGAACGCGGGTTGTAAAACAAAAGCAAAATTAGATTAATACCCCATCTTTTCTCGCGGCTACACTTTAGAGAAGAAACGCGCTCAAGCCACCGTAAGGTGCGGTTTAGAGGGTGACTAGCGTGCCCTGAGACTGCTATTCATTAATTAGGCGTAATTTGAGTTATGCTACCCAGTGCACTCGAGTTATTTGAAGGGACGAAACACTTCTTACTTTTTAAGTGTTAGTTAGACGGTACAAATTCATACGGACAATGTTGATCAGCTTTGAATTAAGATTTTAACCACAATTCGAAAAGCATACATTCGATCTTTACTCTCAAAAATGCACGATGATATTTTTACTTGATCAATTGCTTTGGATTTTGTTTAAATGAATTTGGTCGATAAGGAAAATTGGAGGGAACACATTTTAGTGAAAAATTGCTATGCTTGCAAGAAATGACGGGCGAGTGTGTGTGTAAAACGAATAAAATTGGAAACGTCCGTTTTTATACCTCCTAAACGCGGACCAGTAAGAAATGCGATCGAAAACATAGATAACCATAAAACGTATACTCAATAATTTCTATATTACGTAGAACTTATGAGCCCTATAAAGGCCTAATAGTAAAGATTGACTTCTCAGCAATTCCTCGTTCCCTTTACTTTAGGGAATATAACTACAGGATCTATATGGAGCCGGGTGGTGCCATTCATAGGGTTTAGATTACGATTCTACTAGTCCATATACTACGGTAATAAAACGTCAAACCGGCACGTTCGATTTTATCCTTAAGGAAAAAACTGCGTGGTTAATATTAAATACCTGTTGCTCCATCGCGATTCTTTACGCACCCCAGAAGAACGGTGGACGTATCCGCCTATTTTTTTCTGGTCGAAAATTAAACTTGGCCACTAATTTGATTTATGGTTAATTTTCTTCATCCAGGTTGTCGGATTTTCCCTTCCTCCGAGAGTTAAGTTCATAATTTTAAAGGTACGGGGAAAATTATATCATTTCTAATCTCGGGAGATTTATCCATCTTTCATTAGTTCCAATGGGAGAACATTAATCAACAGAAATAACAGGGTAGATTGGATTCCTATTAATTAGCAATTTACCCCATTTACTGCGAATTCCGTGCGGCTTTCCTTTCGTGGAACTACCGTCGTATTATTCTTTCGCGAATTCTCTTGCTCCCAATGCGCTATTATCTATGGTCGTATGACATTTAATAGAAAATGGTATCTACTACTAGTATACTGTGGTGAATATTCCAGAAATCCCGATAGACATTGAGGCTCCATGAAAGATTGGTCATCGGCGATAAAGAGCGAATGCGGGGGAAATGACGTGTTCATTCTAGAACATTCCGAAGCGTTCTAAGCGAATTGTAGCGATTTTTAGTTAGGTTTCAAGTTCAATGCATTTGTGTTGTGTTATAAATTCTAGGTGATAAATAATAATTACTGTTATAAATTAATCCATTTTAACACTGTTGGATAGAAAGATTTCATCCCTTCCTGTCTCAAAGTTATAAAGGGATTAAGGAATCTCTCCCTTATCTCCCTAATCATCTATCCATTGCCAGGGTTGCAATTTTTGCGGTTCATGAAATATATTTATTTTTTTGACAGATTTTCTTTAAGGGTCCACAAACCACCCCATAATTGCACAGAAAGATCTCACCTCTTCCTGTGTCAACATTTTAAAGTTATTGAAGGATCTCGCACTTATATGGTAATCATCTATCCATTGGCATGGTTGCAATTTTTGGGGAATCCTTGAAGTTGTCTCTTCGTTTCTTGTAATTGACTTTTTCGTTAATTGAATACCACTATACGAACCACTCCCATAATATGCATAAAAAGATCCCCTCTTACATCTTGTTCTCAAATTTATGAGTTAATTGAGAAATCTCGCCTTTGTGCAAATCATCTATCCATTGACAGGGTGCAATTTTTGGGGTTCATGATATATATTTTTTTTTGAACAGATATTCTTTTAAGGGTCCATCAAACCTCACACCCATAATTGCAAGAAAGATCTCACCTCTTCCTGTTCAAACATTTTAAAGTATTGAAGGATTCGCACTTATTAGGTAATTCATCTATCCATTGCATGTATGCACATTTTTGGGGTTCATGATTATATATTTATTTTTTTGACAGATTTTCTTTAAGGGTCCACAAACCACCCCATAATTGCACAGAAAGATCTCACCTCTTCCTGTGTCAACATTTTAAAGTTATTGAAGGATCTCGCTCTTATATGGTAATCATCTATCCATTGGCATGGTTGCAATTTTTGGGGTTCATGATATATATTTATTTTTTTGACAGATTTTCTTTAAGGGTCCACAAACCACCCCATAATTGCACAGAAAGATCTCACCCCTTCCTGTGTCAACATTTTAAAGTTATTGAAGGATCTCGCTCTTATATGGTAATCATCTATCCATTGCCAGGGTTGCAATTTTTGGGAATCTTGAAGTTGTTTTCGTTTCTGTAATTGACTTTGTTTAATGAATCCACTAACAACCACCCCATAATTGCATAAAAAGATCCCCCCTCCATCTTGTCTCAAATTTATGAAGTTAATGAGAAATCTCGCCATTAGATGGCAATCACCTATCCATTGACAGGGTTGCAATTTTTGTGGTTCACGAAATATTTTTGTTTCTGTGACTGATTTTGTTTAATGGGTCCACAAACCGCCCCCCCCCCCACACAATTGCATAAAAAGATCCCCCCCTCCCCCACCTGGCTCAAAATTATAAAGGAATTGAAAAATCTCCCTCTTATTGGGTAATTTTGTATCCACTGCCAAGGGTTGCAATTTTTATAGTTCATCAGATATTTTTTGTTTCTGTGACTGATCTTGTTTAAGAAGTCCACACACCACCTCATAATTGCATAAGAAGATTTCCCCCTTCCCCCCACTGCCTCTCTCAAAATTATAAAACTATTGAAAGATTTCGCCCTTATAGGGTAATCATTTATCAATTGGCAGGGTGGTTTATGAAATATTTTTTTTCCTCGACTGATTCTCTTTAATGAGTCCACAAACCCCCCCGTAATTCCATAAAAGACCCCCCCCCCCCTTCTTGTCTCAAATTTATGAAGTTATTGAGAAATCTCGCTCTGAGATGGAAATCATTTTTATCCATTGACAGGGTTGCAATTGTTGTGATTCATGAAATATTTTTATTTCTGTGACTGATCTTGTTTAATTAGTCCACAAACAACTCCATAATTGCATCCCCCCCCCCCCCCCCCGTTCCTGACTCAAAATTATAAAGGTATTGAAAAATCTCCCTCTTATTGGGTAATATTGTATCCATTGCCAGGGTTGCAATTTTTATGCTGCATGAAATATTTTTTGTTTCTGTGACTGATCTTGTTTAACGAGTCCATACACCACCTCACAATTGCATAAGATCCCCCTCCCTCCCCCACTGCATCTTTCAAAATTATAAAGTTACTGAAAGATCTCGCGCTCATAGGGTAATTTTGATCCATTGGCGGGGTTGCAATTTTTGTGGTTTATGGAATATTTTTGTTTCCACGACTGATTCTGTTTAATGAGTCCACAAATCACCCCGTAATTCCATAAAAAGCCCCCCCCCTTCTTGTTTCAGATTTATGAAGTTAATTAGAAATCTCGCTCTTAGATGGCAATCATCTATCCATTGACAGGGTTGCAATTTTTGTGGTGCATTCAACATTTTTGTTTCTGTGGCTGATCTTGTTTATTGAGTCCACAAACAACCCCATACTTGCATAAAAAATATCTCCCCCCCCCGCCCCCTTCCTGACTTAAAATTATAAAGATATTGAAAAATCTCCCTCTTATTGGGTAATCTTGTATCCATTTTTTTATGCTGCATGAAATATTTTTTGTTTCTGACGGATCTTGTTTAACGAGTCCATATACCACCTCACAATTGCATAAGATCCCCCCCCCCTCCCCCACTGCATCTTTCAAAATTATAAAGTTACTGAAAGATCTCGCGCTCACAGGGTAATTTTTATCCATTGGCGGGGTTGAAATTTTTGTGGTTTATGAAATATTTTTGTTGCCAACGACCGATTCTGTTTAATGAGTCCACAAACCACCCCGTAATTGCATAAAAGTCCCCCCCGTCTTGTATCAAATTTATAAAGATATTGAGAAATCTTGCCCTTATATGGTCTATCAATTGACAGGGTCGCAATGTTTGGGATTTCATGATATATTTTTCTTTATAACCACCCCATAATTGCATAGTACCCCCTCCCCTCCCCTTCTTGTCTCCAATTTATAAAGCGACTGAGAAATCTTGTCCTTGTAGGGTAATCATCTATCCATTGCCAGGGTTGCAATTTTTGTGGTGCTTTCAACATTTTTGTGTTTCTGTCTGATTGTTTTTGATGAGTTCGAAAAACCACCCCACAATCGCATAAAAAGATCTCACCCCTTCCCGTTTCAAAATTACTCGCAAATTGCCAATTTTGACTTTTTCAATAAAATTCGTCTTTAGCTTCACACTACGACAAAATGACGCATCGGACGTGCCGTCACTTACCCGATTCGTACATTGGCAAACAACCCTTCACGATTCCCTCCGAATTAATTGTGGAATTTGGGTTTGGCAACTCAAGACAATTAAGGAAATTTATGAAAATGGAATTTTTAAACTAAACGAATCCATTGCGCTTCGTATTTACATTCCCGTACTTCCAAACGGCTGTAATTAAAGTTTTAATTATTGCACCATTTCAGTTTGTTTAAGTCGACGTTCTTAATTAAATAAATGAGATAATGCGGATTCGATTCACTCCCAATTATAAGGAAAATTGCGTGATCCGGTGATGGGGAGGATTAAGTTCAATTCCGAAGTGGAATAATACGGGTGTAATGTATGCTCGTTTTTCTCGTGTAGCGTTTAGATTATGTAAATTGGGGAAAATTTTGTGCTTACGCCACGCTGAGCGTTTTAGTGTGCGTTCATTTGAAAGCGTTCGCGGCTGACGTTTATGTTAATGTCCTAATTAACAGTAGCTGGAAGAACATTAGTTAAGAAAAACGCGTAAATAAATTAGGGGCGCAATTAACTGTTAATTACCTACCCCTGCTGGTTTTACGAAACACTTCTTGTCTTGCGTGAGCTCTTTTCAGTGGCGATCGAAATAACTTGACACCAAAATATGATCTAGCATTTTTAATTTGACGTTCATCGATGGGGAACAGTATGAAGGCAAGTAAATATTACTGGAGACTGGAGACTATTCCAATTCAGAGATACTTAAATGGTTCCTTACCTTTGTCCATCCCTGTGTATGAAATTATTCAGGTGCTTTGTGCAGTAAACTTGTTTTAAAAAAGACAGGTAAATGCGTTCCCAGGGTGGGGTACTGTGGTTGTGGTTGATGAAATACCAATCGATTAAAAGCGGCATCAAGGCAATTCCGGAATTATTTTCCGCAAACCAAACCAAACGGGCGCCTCGAAAAAAAAACATTTTTGCTTACTTACAAATCAAGTCGCCGTCGTGGTTGGATTATAGACGAAAAATTCAACCTCAAAATGCTGAGTTGGTGTAGGAATATTAGGTAACGCGAGAGAGCAGGTGCAAGTGGATGTATTATTTTATCTTCACTCCGAATAAACGAAAGAAAAAGCCAATATGAACCGCGAAACAAATCCGAGAGTACGAAGCAGGTTAACAACATGCACGACCCGGCTCTCATTATTCCGCGTTTCTTTGCGTTCATGTAGTTTAAATTAATTTCGAAAAGCTACAACGTAACGACATTATCTTTCCAAAGCAAATAAGATTAACTGTATACGACAAACCCTACAAGTGCTAGGGGGTGGGTATCGGATGCTGTGATTAATAATTTCGGATTTACGAATGCACGATCTCTCCAGAGATGAATAAAAGATGACTTCCGATTTGCAAAATAAATGAGCATTAACGAAATATTTGAGTTATTGTCGTTTTTGTGGTCGCGAGTTTGTACATTAAAAAGCGAAAGAAAACGAACGGAAAATTGGCGTTAGAAGTACGATGACCAGACATAAAAAACGAGAGCAATAAAAAATAAAAAATTAGGGCAATTTACAATAAGACACTTAATTTAGTTTCCCTTTCATTCGCCTTTGATTAACTCGCTGCAATTTCGCGAATTACTCCCTTCGTTTCCTTTTATGCCGCTTTGATTTCGAGTACTTTAAAGAGATATCCTTTTCGCTTTCCCAGGTAATTTCCACAGTAACGACGCGTGCGGTTGGTTTTCAAAATGGCGATTTTTGCCGTTTAAAGAGACAAACTGGAAAAGTTAAATTAACAAGTGATAAGAAACGAAACGGGGCAGTTAGCGCATTAAAGTAGCATTTGTTAGCGATACGATAAACTCGTTCGGAAAAGATGTAGATAAAAGGACAAAATTAATACTGAAAGGAAAAGATTTTATCGTCGGGGACATAAAGGATTTAGGGAAATAAACGTGGATTAGTACCGAGTTTATCTCAGTCGTCGTGTTAATGGGGTTAAGCAACAAAGAAATCGGCGAATGTATGGTATTGGTAACGAAACAATGGGGATGTACGTACGGATTAGTACCATCGAAGTATTCTGTACTGGTGCTCAATTAATCCGAGATTCTGTTACGTCAGAAAAATCGATTTCAAGTTTTCTGCATTTGCAACCCTCCCTTCGATAAGTTTAAAATCTCACCACCAGTTCGTTTCGCACGATTTCATATTTAAAGGCCTCGTCATTAATACTCATTAAATAGCAGTAATTATTTGTTACATCGTACAGATTACAAAACCGGAGCTTTGCGATACGAACTAAATTGCTTCAAATTTATTTTACAAGCTTAATTAAATTTTCCATCATTATAACAATTAATTTCGAAAAAGTCCGAAACTTTTTAATTTTGAACTTCTTTCGGAAGAGAATGCCGCCGACGGATGCGATTTAGCGAACTTTAATTAATAAGCGTTCCAAATTAACGTCAGATCTATTGGTTCTTCACGGATAATGAGGGTATTAGAAAAGGGCAGCGGACAAACGCAGAAACAAAATTGAATTATCGGCACAAAGACAAAATATCGCCAGATTTGCCTGGCGATGACATACCAATTTTCTCTAATTGCGATCTATTTCCCTTTGAAGCCGGCTTGGGAGAGAGCAGGCGATGAGGTCGAACATCGAAACCACTTCTGGCGTTACGAGAGTGACGCAAAATGGCAACATTCGTAACGAAAGCCGTGCAATTTCTGATAAAAGCCTTTTCCGAGGGAAAGTTTTGTGAATGAATCGAGATACTGTGCTTATACGTCTTTTTTCTACGCTTTCAAGTCGACCTCATAAATCACGAGGCGTTTATAAATTATCGTTAGTGCATAAGACCTTGTCAGACGATTTTTTTCTTAACGTCTTTATTAAACCACTTCCCTATATAGGGTAATAGTGCCGGTTTTTAATGATCTCTTAATTATAAAATGGATTACACTTGGGGGTAATTAATGTGCCATTTTTAATAATGACACGAAGCGCTTTTCTGCTACGCTTGACTTATAAAAGATTCTTTGATCACACATTGGAGGGGGGGGGGGGGGGGGGGGGGGGGGGGGGTCAGTTGCAATCAAGATTTACAATATACGTACTGTAATGGTTTACTCTACACTCAAACAGGTCTTTATTAGAAAATAATCACTTGACCGTTACATTGCCCCCACCTTAGAACCTGTTTCGTACCGAAACTCAAAAATATCGGGCCAAGGATCATGAGGCAAACGACACGTTAAAAACCAAATTCCTCTTATTGAAGGCGTATTGAAGACAAAGATATGGTACGGAAGCTTTATTTCCGGTATCAAAGATGATCTGCTAACGTTGTAGAGCGATTAGTATAAAACTGTTGTGAAGCGAATTGAGAAACCGCCCGACGCTAAATTTAATTACGTAATAATGAAAATTGCCTGCCGTATTTGTGCATTACTCAATTGAATTAGTCTAGAGAATATCATTCCGAAATTAGTCACGACTCAATAACTTTATGCGATAATTAAATAAAATCTCTACTTACCTGCCACTCTTGGCAAATTATGCGCAATTTTAATCCAGTCGAAATGATCGCCCGTTACAAGTAAACGCGCTTCGGCTCATAATTTATTTCGCATTTACGATTGGTATCTTGTGCTTTTGGCAGTATTGGTTTTAACTCGCATTTTTAATGGGAAGAATTTGTACGTCCGTCCGTAAATGCACTGCCCCCATATTTTTTATCGATTTTTTTCGAATCTTGGAACTGTTTGAAATTATGGATTCTACAGGCCACATTCTATAACAAAATTTTTTTTGCGGGTCGATCTGAGACAATTTTCTTTTCGGGGCTCAAAAAAAGGCAGGTTATAACCTTCCTTTTTTACCAAAAATCGACTACACCAAAATTTCTCGGGAAAACACTTTTTCTTATTAATTTGGGTGCGTAGAATCCAAATCAATTCGTACTTTTTCGATCAAACTTCTCAATCAAAAGTTATAGACTAGAAACCAATTTCGAAAAAAAATTCAAAGGGCTGTAACTTTTGAACTAGTAGCCGAATCTTGGAACTGTTTGAAATTATGGATTCTACAGGCCACATTCTATAAGAAAAGTTTTTTTCCGGGTCGATCTGAGACAATTTTTTTTTTCTGAGCTCAAAAAAGGCAGGTTATAACCTTCCTTTTTTACCAAAAAACGACTGCACCAAAAGTTCTCGGGAAAACACTTTTTCTTACTAATTTTGGTGTGTAGAATCCAAATCAATTCGTACTTTTTCGATCGGACTTCTCAATCAAAAGTTATGGACTAGAAACCAATTTCGAAAAAAAATTCAAAGGGCTGTAACATTTGAACAAGTAGCCCAATCTTGGAACTGTTTGAAATTATGGATTCTACAGGCCACATTCTACAAGAAAATTTTTTTTCCGGATCGAACTGAGACAATTTTTTCTTCGAGTCCCAAAAAAAGGCAGTGTATTACCTTCCTTTTTTACCAAAAATCGACTGCACCAAAATTTCTCGGGAAAACACTTTTTCTTATTAATTTTGGTGCGTAGAATCCAAAACAATATTCGTACTTTTTCGATTAGACTTCTCAATCAAAATTTATAGACTAGAAACCAATTTCGTCAAATTCCAAGGGGTGTAACATTTGAACTAGTAGCCCAATCTTGGAACTGTTTGAAATTATGGATTCTACAGGCCATATTATTAAGAAAATTTTTTTTCCGGATCGATCTGAGACAATTTTTTTTTCGAGGCCCAAAAGAAGGCAGTGTATTTACCTTCCTTTTTTTTACCAAAAATCGACTGCACCAAAATTTCTCGGGAAAACACTTTTTCTTATTAATTTTGGTGCGTAGAATCCAAAACAATTCGTACTTTTTCGATCAGACTTCTCAATCAAAAGTTATAGACTAGAAACCAATTTCGAAAGAAAATTCAAAGGGCTGTAACTTTTGAACTAGTAGCCCAATCTTGGAACTGTTTGAAATTATGGATTCTACAGGCCACATTCTATAAGAAAATTTTTTTCCGGGTCGATCTGAGACAATTTTTTTTTCGGGGCTCAAAAAAAGGCAGTGTATAACCTTCCTTTTTTACCAAAAATCGACTACACCAAAATTTCTCGGGAAAACACTTTTTCTTATTAATTTTGGTGCGTAGAATCCAAAACAATTCGTACTTTTTCGATCAGACTTCTCAATCAAAGTTATAGACTAGAAACCAATTTCGAAAGAAAATTCAAAGGGCTGTAACTTTTGAACTAGTAGCCCAATCTTGGAACTGTTTGAAAATATGGGTTCTACAGGCCACATTCTATAAGAAAAATTTCTTTCCGGGTCGATCTGAGACAATTTTTTTTTCGGGCCTCAAAAAAAGGCTGTGTATCCTTTTTACCAAAAATCGACTGCACCAAAATTTCTCGGGAAAACACTTTTTCTTATTAATTTTGGTGCGTAGAATCCAAAACAATTCGTACTTTTTCGATTAGATTTTTCAATCAAAAGTTATAGACTAGAAACCAATTTCGAAAGAAAATTCAAAGGGCTGTAACTTTTGAACTAGTAGCCCAATCTTGAAACTGTTTGAAAATATGGGTTCTACAGGCCACATTCTATAAGAAAAATTTCTTTCCGGGTCGATCTGAGACAATTTTTTTTTCGGGCCCCAAAAAAAAGCAGTGTATAACACTTCCTTTTTTATCAAAAATCGACTACACCAAAATTTCTCGGGAAAACACTTTTTATTATTAATTTTGGTGCGTAGAATCCAAAACAATTCGTACTTTTTCGATCAGACTTCTCAATCAAAAGTTATAGACTAGAAAAGAAACCAATTTCGAAAGAAAATTCAAAGGGCTGTAACTTTTGAACTAGTAGCCCAATCTTGGAACTGTTTGAAAATATGGGTTCTACAGGCCACATTCTATAAGAAAAATTTCTTTCCGGGTCGATCTGAGACAATTTTTTTTTCGGGCCTCAAAAAAAGGCAGTGTATCCTTTTTACCAAAAATCGACTGCACCAAAATTTCTCGGGAAAACACTTTTTCTTATTAATTTTGGTGCGTAGAATCCAAAACAATTCGTACTTTTTCGATTAGATTTTTCAATCAAAAGTTATAGACTAGAAACCAATTTCGAAAGAAAATTCAAAGGGCTGTAACTTTTGAACTAGTAGCCCAATCTTGGAACTGTTTGAAATTATGGATTCTACAGGCCACATTCTATAAGAAAATTTTTTTTCCAGGTCGATCTGAGACAATTTTTTTTCGGGCCTCAAAAAAAGGCAGTGTATACACTTCCTTTTTTACCAAAAATCGACTGCACCAAAATTTCTCGGGAAAACACTTGTTCTTATTAATTTTGGTGCTTAGAATCCAAAACAATTCGTACCTTTTCGATCAGACTTCTCAATAAAAAGTTATAGACTAGAAACCAATTTCGAAAGAAAATTCAAAGGGCTGTAACTTTTGAACTAGTAGCCCAATCTTGAAACTGTTTGAAAATATGGATTCTACAGGCCACATTCAATAAGAAAAATTTTTTTCCAGGTCGATCTGAGACAATTTTTTTTCGGGCCTCAAAAAATCGACTGCACCAAAATTTCTTGGGAAAACACTTTTTCTTATTAATTTGGGTGCGTAGAATCCAAATCAATTCGTACTTTTTCGATTAGACTTCTCAATCAAAAGTTATAGACCAATTTCGAAAGAAAATTCAAATGGCTGTAACTTTTGAACGAGCATAATTCATACACGATACTTCAAAGGGGTGAACGTTATGGCGGAAAATGTAGAACCGGGGGAGTATGAAAAATATATACTCGATTCCTTCTGTGGGCTGGAGGGTATTCCATACTCTCTCAGACTTATGATTTTTGAAGGAAGGGTGGTTAAATTTTTCTTTTCTGGAAGATATTTCATACACGAGAGTTGTAATATAGCACCGGGTGGTCTGGGGTTTATAGAATACACCCCCCCCCCCCAACGGCTATAAGCATATCGTAGTAGAGACTATAAGGAAGATTTGATTATCTTAGCCCGAAAGCAACTGTCGTGATAGTTTTTTGGAAAAATGTAATTGATATTCCCTCTGTGCTGGGGGAGGGGGTATTCCATTTCCCCAGGCTCCAGTGCTACGTTCTCCACCAAAATGATTACAATTACCTAGTATGGTTATAATTATTTTTATTTTGTAGGCAGGATCATCAAAGTTTTCTTTTTTGAGCCATACACTAGATTTCTAAGGACTGAACGTTTTGGGAGAGGATGTAGCACCGGGAGGTCTGCGGTCTATGGAAAACCCCCTAGCAAAAATGAGATTTGATGGCCCTATCGCAGAAGCATGGTAGTTTGTGAGAAATGATAATCGATTCCTGCTGTGTGCTGGGGCTAGGAGTATTTCATACCCCCAGATTCTCCAGTGCTACATCCTCCCCCAAAATATTTAAGAAAATGAATATGCTTATATGGATTATGTATAGGAAATGTGGTCAAACTTTTCTTTTCTGCAAGATATTCCATACACGAGAGTTCTAGACTGTAAAAAAGAGAGCATTTAGCGAAGGTTTGCCCCGAAATCACCAAACAACAAGTAGAAACAGACAGTGAGGCTCTAATGGAAAGTCGGATGCGCCCCGAAATGCATGATCAGAAGATCCTCACAAGTTGTTTTGACAACTCATCATCAACTTTTTACAAAACCCTCCAATGTAGATCAGAGGAGACAAAAAAAGCGAAATCTGACCCAAAGACACTGGTCCTACCTAGTAAGTACAACAAGCAATGAGCAACTGACCTAAAGAATTTCCATGCTTATTCTAGCAGCTTGAACGCTTCCTAGAGGATGCCTTTATTGCGAACTTAATATCGAGTACACTTTCCAACGTTCCATATTGTCAAAAAGGCTGTGTCTGACCCCCAAACTTGGACAGTCAAATGTGGACTATTGTCTATTGGATATATGCCGGTATAGTGCCGGTAATAGTTTAACGAGCGTAAGAGATTTATTTTTTATGAAGCCAAAGCCACAATATTCAAATTAATTAATATGACAGCTAGATCTTTATTTGTTTTAAGAAGTTATTTTGGTTGCATAAAATTAGGTGATCCTTCAGAAGAGATTTTGTCATTTCCAAGTACACATAGGAAAAAAAAATACACGTAAATCCCTATGTCTATTTCTTAATAAATATCACTGTATATGATGCTGCGAATAAAACAAACCACAGAGGCAGGGGAGCTCCCCTTAGCTATCAGAAGGAAAAAACTCTGCCTAAAGGACGCGGTAGCAATTTCTTCAACGCCGGATAATACTGTCAGATATGCAGCTGAGCTTAGGATCACTCTTCCAGCTGTGTATGAGAGATCACTAGGATATTTCCCTCTGTGGAATCAATGGAACATACCTATAAACTTCGACCTCAGCGCACATGACAAGCCTACTGCGAGCCCAGGAATCTTTAAAACTCTCTTCCTCGAAATGCAGAACGAATTTTTATTGTGCATTGAGTACTACACGGATGGTTCAGTTCCCAACGGAAAAACAGAATACGGAATAGTAAGACGGTAGCAGCTCGGCGAACTCCCGATTGCTCCTGTGAGTTCAAGGCAATCTCACACACCTTGGAGATAATTCACGAACGCCTCTGACAGCACCCAACTCGATGTCTAGCAAAATCAATTCACCTCCAACCCAATTATAAAGACATTCATACCAAAAACCATACCACCTCGGGTTCTCCTCCATAAGCATGTCAGTTTTGCGTGAATACCGGCGCACACAGGAATCGTAGGAAACGAAGAACTAGGCCGAAAAGCTGCGACAACGAAAGATAATCCACCGGAGGCACCGATTGTACTACACGAAGCCAAAAAGATGATCCACAATGAGACCCTAAGTTATTGGAACTGCTACCCAGGAAACTTCACCACGTTAGGAAAAGCTGCTCCAACTCTCATTAGACGGCCTTGATACTTTATCCTGGATAAATTAAATGTTACGATAGGGAAATGAACTTAAAGGTTCAATTTTTGCGAGTCAGACCAAATCAGGGTAAAGGGACCGGAAAATTCACAGCACTGGCTCTCTTCGGCCCTGAACGTCTGATTTGCATAAGAGATATGGTTATGCTGTGGATGTTCAAATTTGTATCGTTTCATTAAATTATTCAAAATATATTACAATAAATTACTAAGTAGCTAAACCTTACAAAGCTAGAAATACTGCAACTAGACTCTTCGAATGTATACAAGAAAGCTAAAAGATTAAGCTGGATCTCTTCGAATTTACAGTCCATAGACAAACGCCCAATAGAACATGTTAAACACGATAAACGCGCATGGAAATACCAATCTTGACCTTTTATCAATCCAAATTGCGACCTCTTGGGGTGTCATGCTGGTCCATTTCTGCAATTTTTCACTTGTTTTGTTATTGCTGTGACTACTTGGCACGGGAATAGTGAGCTGGCTGTCCATGCTCATAAGATCGTTTTCGGTTTCGGTTTGAATTTTTGGTATCTCCATTGTACTGGGAAAGCTCTGAAATGTGTATTATAGGAGAGAAGTACATGACTTTAGTATGTGGGTAATACGAACGTGTACAGTTAAATAGTTGTTATAAGTATTATCTTTGTTGTTGCACCCGCATTCATTTAAGCTTGAGCAGGAGTGGGATTTGTGTAATTGGTTCATCGAGGAGGATTTTTGAAATTCTTTTCTTGCGAGTCTAGGCGTCAACGTTGATTTCAGGATGTACTTGCTATTTACTTTTTTTAGTTCCACTTTTTTCCTAAGGATATTACTTGCAGTTTCGTAGAACACAGATGAGTACTTACCTTCTCCTCCATATGATGTTGACAAATGCAAATTCGGTCATGGACAAAAATATGAATATTGTACAACCTAAAAACCAAATTTCGCTAGCTTTGATGTAAGACACTTTAGGTAGATGTTTGCTTTGTCCCTGAGCCAAGGTAATAAATGCCAGCATTGTTGAAGTTCCTACAAGATAGCAATTAACAACACCTTCCCAGGGCAGAGGTCTTTACCTAAAGTAATCCGAGGCGCTGCGTTATCTGCCTGCAACCAAAATGTCACCCATGAGGTAGCTACCAACAACGTTGAAGGTATGAAGTAGTCCATGATATAAAATCCTATTTCCCGTTGCAATTTGAATTCGAAGGTTAAAACGCTGTAGTTCCCAACTAAAAGAACCAAATTACCGACGGGCAAAGGTAAATGAGAATCTACCAAAAGCACCACGCGATAGTGAAGCTGGTACCAACTTCGCAAGTGTATTGTACCTTATGAGTGAAAACTCCGTTAAGTGCAATTGATTCGCCACTTTAACCGGATCAACCACATCCCATCTTAGCAAAAGTTTACTAGCGTTGTAAGTCCCTGTAGGAAGACCTATCATTTAAATGGTACATCAAGTGCATATGGCAACTACAGGAACAAAAGTCAGATGGTGGAATGATAATAAGTCAACTCATTACTCATCTCGACTTCGTTGCCAACATTGTGGGAATACACTTACAGCTCCTAAAAGTAATATGGCAGTCTTGTGCGTCAAATGGAAACTTCTTCAAATCCATCCAGCAATAAATCGTTGCGGTCATTCTATAAGAGTAAATGACTTCACCGTGCGGACTAATGGAAACAAACTGGTCGTTTCCCTCCAAGCCCATAATGGAGTTTTCTCGCTCGTTCATCAGTATAACGTGGGGAACCCATATTTTGTTTCTCAATAATTCTTCACCTAACATAGCACCTCTGTCAGGTGACAAATCGCTGTATCGCAACCTATAATCTGTGTATCGATACGCTACCAACATGTGCATTTTGAATTTCTACAACAAAAAACGATTAGGCATCAGAAAGCTGAGATTCTATCAGTTCACCAGTTGTTCGATAGCTTCTATATGCATGATATCGAGTTGTAAGGTGACGTTAAGCGGTTCGTCCATGGGCGGTCTTGTAACTTTATCATATCGACACTCGTGGGTTAATGTTGATAACAGTTGATTCACAGTTAACTTATCCATATCGCCATCTAACGAGGGACAGTCGTGTAGATCAGCATTAGTTTCGGTAGATGTACTGAAACGAGTTGTGCTATGATAATATGGGTAAGGTTGTGTTGGTGTCGGAGCCTGCGAATACAACACTGTTCCAATATTTGCGGTATCGTCGGTACTTTGCGGAGACGTGTAGACGTTTTGGGGTCGTGTGGGGGATGTTTCCAATGTTTGCTCTTGCACTTGCCTTAAAGAAAAATTAAGTCGTTAAAATGGTTCCTCAAAGATCTCTTGTTTCATAAACAATGGTATTGACTAAACTAGATAGGTCCTTACGGATCACCAACATATTTCTGTTGGCAATCGCCGTTTTTTAGCGTAACACAACGAAGTTGAGGTAAAGCTTATGTGCTCGTGTTTCCGTCCGTCCGTCCGTCCGTCCGTCCGTTCCATCGAGATCTCGGCCCCTGGGCCACCTAGAGACTTCGCGTTTTCGCTAATTGATAGCTGTTATGGTCTATATTTGCCCATTTCGATCAGTTTCATTTAACTCCATATTTTGCGCAGACTGCGCAATGCCAACTTTCATATTTATAGGGATATTTCTCTGAAATTTTAACCACAGACCCTTCTAGTAAAGATAAACATTTCGCGCATAGTAAAAATTATGTGGGCATGCGCAGTGACTGCGCAATGCCAACTTTCTTATTTATGGAAATATTGCTTTGAAATTTTAACCTCAGACGCTTCTAGTAAAGGCAAACATTTCGCGCATAGTAAAAATAATGTGTGGGCATGCGCAGTGATGTGTGGGCATACTGCGCAATGCCAAATTTCTTATTTATGGAGATATTTCTTTGAAATTTTAACCACAGACGCTTCTAGTAAAAGTAAACATTTCGCATATGGTAAAAATTATGTGTGGGCATGCGCAGTGACTGCGCAATGCCAACTTTCTCATTTATAGAGATATTTCTTTGAAATTTGAACCACAGATGCTTCTAGTAAAGGCAAACATTTCGCACATAGTAAAAATTATGTGGAGGCATGCGCAGTGACTGCGCAATGGCAACTTTCGCATTTATGTAGATATTTCTTTGCAATTTTAATCACAGATTCTCCTAGTAAAGGCAAACATTTCACACACAGTACAAATTATGTGTTGGCATTGCGCAGTGCATGCGCCGTAACTGCACAATTGCCAACTTTCTTATGTATGGGGATATTTCTTTGGAATTTGAACCACAGCTGCTTCTAGTAAAGGCAAACATTTCGCACATGGTAAAAATTATGTGTGGGCATGCGCAGTGACTGCGCAATGCCAACTTTCTTATTTATGGAGATATTTCTTTGAAACTTTATTTTACTTATTTAACTCCTCTCTTTCTCTGGACGTGGACGTGCTTCAATATGCAGATTCGACATTTTGTGTGCTTTCGATGGCAACGCATCGTTTCAATACTTTGTGTTACGCGGCAATACCCACGAGTGGGTTTTGGAACATTTTTTATTGTTTTATCGTTCTGTAATTTTTTTACTTGATTATTGTGACAATGTAGTTTAGAGTTGTTTTTTAAGTATGGTTAAAATTTTTTGAAATGCGAAAAAAGCGAAAAGAAGTTTGATTCGGCTCAAAAAAGCACTAAGACATTGATAGTGAAAATATTTCGCACAAATACCGTCAAAAATTTGGTATTCTGCGTTTGTGTCTTTAGTTTTGGGGTTTAATCTACACTCGAGAAAGTACAATTTTTGGCACTTCATTTTATTTACTTTTCTTAGAGGAACCTATACCATAAAAACTTCGATAAAATTGATCCACAAATAGGAATGTTGACTATTTCGCATGTGTGCGTAATCTCGTTTCGTTTCATGCTATGGATTGCATACTACTCTGTCACAATTTTACACAGATCATTTACTTTACACTTATGTATCATAAAAAAACGTGTAAGTACATCATACGTATTTGAAATTTTTGCCTTTAGCACTTTAAATAACATTTAAAACGAAAGCTCAATCTCGCACCCGTCAAAGCATTACGTTTTTACTGGGTCACGATTTATTATTCGCGTCAAACTGCCTTCAGTTTCCTATCATTTAAATATCAATGCAATTTTTAGTTAATGCCAATGGTTGAGTCCCCAAAAAGGTCGCTTAGGGGCCTCAAATCTTCACCACATTTTTGCATCTCATAGTTTAACGTCGATTTTAGTTTATAAATGTTGCGTAAACATTTTTGTTGCATATCGATTTTGGTAACACACTTTCGACTGTACTGTCGGGATGGTAAGCATATAAAACATATGTGTTCTCTAAAGTAATCGTTTAGTAACAAAATGTTTAAAGAATTTAATCCACACGCAGAGCTGGGCAGTATTCGATTTTGTAAATACTTTTTAGTATTCAAATCATTTAAAGTATTCAAATACTTTGTAATTAAATACTTTTATGGAAGCAGTATTTGTTTTTGTAACTCAAATACTTTCACAAATATTTAGTATTCGAATACTTCGCAAAGTATTTGGATACTTCGTAAAGTATTCGAATACTTCGCAAGGTATTTGAATACTTTGAGAAGTATTCGAATACTTCGCATAGTATTTGATTACCAAAAATCAACTACTCCAAAATTTCTCGGGAAAACACTTTTTAGTAGTGATATAAGGCCGATTCTAACTCAAAAGTCGCTAGATGTGAAAAAAAGTCACTAGAAAAGTAACTAGGTTTGAAACTCTGCTCAAAGTCACTAGAAGGTCACGAGAGGTTTGAAACTCGGCGTCACTAGAGAGGTTTGAAGCTCTGCTAGTGATATAGGGGCCGATTCTAAATCAAAAAGTCACTAGAAAAAGTCACTAGACACGAAAAGTCACTAGAAAAGTAACTAGGTTTGTAACTCCGCTGGCGAGGTTTGCGCCAGTGCTAACGTCAAGGTCAAGGGGTCGAGGTTTGCGTCTGAGCTAAAGTATCGGAGGTTTGTGTCCGAGCTAAGAGTTGAACGCGTGTTGTGTCCTGAACTAAAGTGTCACTAGAGAGGTTTGAAGCTCTGCTAGTGATATAGGGGCCGATTCTAAATTCTAAAAATCACTAGATGTGAAAAAAAACAGCCACTAGAAAAGTAATTAGGTTTGAAACTCTGTCACTCGACGGTCACTAGAGGTTTAAAACTCTGCTAACAGTCACTAGAAAAGTAAGTTCTAGGTTTGAAACTCTGAGTCACTAGAGAGCTTTGAAACTCTGCTAGTGATATAGGACCGATTCAAACTCAGAAAATCACTAGATGTGCGAAGGTAACTAGGTTTGAAACTCTGCTAGTGTCAAGTCACTAGAAAACTCTGCTATTTTCATATAGTGGATTCTCCTCATGGGTATTGTTCGTGTTGATTGATTATCGATTTCGGTTACTCATCGCTAAAGGTTATTCACCTCATGCTCTTTCTGTGTTATTGATTGATTAATGATTATCGATTTCGGGGTCACGGCAACTACGGTCACTAGATTTGTAAGAGGTTAGAATCATTGCTAGGGGTGTGTTTCTGAACTAAACTGCTTCCTTTTAAACTTGCGCTGGTTTGTGTCTAGTTTTGTATGTGATTGAGATGGTTCTGAGTGTTGCTAATTCGTGGGTTCATTTCTTCACTAAAATCAAGTATAAAGGACATGAGTGAACGTTTTACAAGTCATTTCTATACTGGCATCAGAGAAAATGACAAAAGTAATAATGATTGCAGAAGATTTGGTGCGTAGAATCCAAAACAATTCGTACTTTTTCGATTAGACTTCTCAATCAAAAGTTATAGACTAGAAACCATCAATTTCGAAAGAAAATTCAAAGGGCTGTAACTTTTGAACTAGTAGCCCAATCTTGGAACTGTTTGAAAATCTGGATTCTACAGGCCACATTCTATAAGAAAATTTTTGTCCGGGTCGATCTGAGACAATTTTTTTTTCGGGCCTCAAAAAAAGGCAGTACTTTTAAGTTATTCAAATATTTGAGAACAATTTAGAAATGTTTAGGGAAAGTTTCCATTGTCACAAAATCAAATATAAAAATCAGATACATCTGAATACCGAACTCGATAGTCTACGTAACTTAAAAACAATAGGGACCTTTCTTATATCCTTAAGACCATGTGTACCAATTTTCAAAGCGATCGCACGTTTCTAAACAAGTTATCATGCACACGGACAACCGGATGGTCAAAAATGGATATTCCAAAATCGCTAGGATTAATTTCAGAAAGGCGTACGTATCATGTGCACGACGTATACGATCGCTTTGAAAACTTGTACACGTATTCTTAAAGATATAATTGGTATAAGAAAGGTCCTGATGGTAGGTACCTGCTATATAATAATATAAAATAATAATACGCTTTTACTCCCCTTAAATTTGTATACCTATAACAATAGAAATATAAAAAAAGGTAACCCCATACAAAGTATAACTTGATTTTTTAAGTAGTATTAAGCCTTTTATCTAGTATACTATTTTAAATTTTTAATGTATTTGAGTGACAAGTATTTGAATACTTTTTACTGTATTCGAATACTTTTCAAAGTATTCGAATACTTTTTATAGCATTCGAATACCTTTGATAGTATTAGAATACTTTTGAAAGTATTCGAATACATTCTAAAGTATTTGAATACTTATTTTTTTAAGTATTTGAATACTTTTCAATGTATCTGTATCTAGTATTCGCTTGTGCTGGACGTAAAAGTATTTAGTATTCAAATACCTTTGATTTGTGTAAAGTATTTACTATTTAGTACTTATTCAAATACTTTTTGAAAGTATTCTGCCCAGCTCTGTCCACAAGTGCATATAAGGATGATACCATCGGAAAAGAGACATTTTTTTTCTTCGGTTCTTGTATGGGAAGGCTATATAGTATATAGGCAATTTAAAAATTTCGATTTTTTTCGAGTTTGGACATATGAAATCACAGGCCTTGATTCGAGTACCCTTGTTTGAGGACGATGAACGTGGTTTTTGAGTAAACGTGCGAACGTTCAGACGTTTTTAGCGCATTTTCCAAAAGGAAACTGAACGCTATTGTCCGCACTTTGCCCGTCTGTATCAATACTAGTCTTCCAGTTTAAGCACGGCCCCGAGACCAGAACGACAAAAGATATTTTGGATTAGTCACTTCCTTCCCGAGTTATTACTGATTCTGTGCGAGGAAAATGCAACACTCGAGCTAGGTACTTAATAAAATAAACAATATATAAAAACATTTAAAATAAGGCTATTATGCGCTGTTTGCAATAACTCTCAAATGTTGCCTAATTAAACTTTGCTTCTATGGTGCTATTATCCCCGTCTATATCGACACCATTTTATCATTCTTTGTGTAATTTTTCCCACGTAATGTGTAATGTGTTTACCTCTTAATTTCGAAATCAATTTTCCATCCGAAATGATATCTACATTTTACTTAGAAACGAATTTCTTTGTGTGAACGCCTCTAGTATAGCCGAAGTTCAATCTAGGGGAGGCCAGAGAGGGTTGATTTAACTTGAAAATGTCGCACATCTTATTAGATCAATGCCCCTTTAGCTTTTTGAGTTGCGCATTTACCTTTTTGGCGTATAAAAAATAAGCAAAACGTACCAAACGTTTCCTTAGGAGGTGGTACCCGTCAAAACACCACTAAGGTACATTATTTAAAAAAAAACATAAATTAAAACTGCACAGATAAAGTGACAAAAGGTAGGTACTAGCTACTTAGGATGCAGTTTTCAGTCAATATTCGCACAATTTGAGATACATGTTAGTTTTTCTAATACATGGTTACTATAAAGTAACTGAACAAGGCTCCCTTGCTGAAGCGGTTCGAGATATTCACTTGCAGTTTGGAGGATTTCAACATTGTTATGCATGTTTCGGAATGAAAAAGATCAGTAGATCAGCAACACCGATGTGAGCACACTTTGACCTCTGTGGTCCAAGCAATGTCACTGAAGGTCAAACGGCCGGGGTTCGTACCGGAACTAAATGACTGAAGGTCAAACGGTGGTTTTGGTTATCGATGGGCATGATCTAAGGTCACTGAGATATTGAATGAGGGAAAATCCTGGCTTCCGATTGGTTGATTTCCGGCTCACTTTACATTGAAATTACCATAGGCGCATTGGTGGTCAAGGTCAGGGGGGTGCGTTGTTCTCTCTCAGCTTCAACACCCTTGGCGAGTTTGAGAAGAAAGAATGTAGTGTTTCCGAGCTGAACGTGACCTTTTTGTACACAAGGTCAAACGTGTTACATCTAGCTGAAAGTGACCTATTCCTTTTGTATGAATTAGGACAATTGCATGTAAAGTTTGTGTACCTATGTATTTAAAGAAAAATGTATAAAGGATGCTTATTCATTTTCCTTGGAATCCTCGCCCTTAAAACCGCACATCCACATGGTATAAGTATATAATTTCATTGACTAAGTGTGCCAATTTTGGTAGTAAATTTAAACGCCGGCCCTCGTAATCTACATCAAATATACGTATACTAGGGAAATCGAAACGGAATAGGTAACTGGTAACAGGTAACATGTGAAGAGACAGAACGGGTTCTGTTTTTTCTATGAGCGGTTGATTTGAAAGCTGTTTAATGGGACGCTGTTTATTTCGGTTAAACCGAAAGTCCCAATTTGCGACCGGATAGTTCGTAATGTCACATATAAAATTATATTTGACAAATTTGTCGTATCTTACCAAATAGTAGTTATTTACAGTCCGGAAAACGATACATTACTGGCGAGGAAATATTGAAGTGCGAGGCCCCTTTGGTGCCGAGTACTTCAATTTCCGAGTCAGGTAATGTCATTTTACTGACGAGTTTTGTATTAAATTTTACCCGAAATCCTATTTTAATATAAAATTTTTCATATAGAACTTTTGATTAATGTCAATCTGTCAGTGATGGCAGGAGTCATTATAGACAGTTGGCAATGTCACAAATGCGGCCGGTAAAGTGAGAGTGCGACCAGTAAAGTGACAAGCGGTAGGAAACGTAGTCTGTTCTGCCTCTGTCATGGAAGCTACCATTTCCTGACAGAAAGTAGGCATGAAAATGAAGGTTACAGGATGATTTTGGGTAAAAGAAATATTGTGGTGAACCTTTAATCTCAAACGCATTGTATACGAGGGACAGCGTTTAAATTTACCACCACAATTTCATGCTCTTCTAGCGCATTTATTTCGTTGAGTCTGCATATCTAGTACCTCTAAATCCCACACGGACGATTGGGATTTCTTCCGTTTAGTTGTAATCTATCTATCTATCTAGTACCTCCAAATCCCACTTTAGTTTTTCTATTTTCGTTAGTAAATCATCTATCACGATTATTTTTGACATCTTCACTGCTATGATTCCTATGTTTCTAAATCCTTTTATTTGTTACTTAATAGTAAACGTTAACCAGACAAATCACAACACAAATACGCTGTTCCGGCTGGGAAAGCTGTCGGTCCCTCTATGAAATGACCGAATTTTATGAAAGGTAAAGGGGATCTTTTTGCCTATGTTGGTGCAACCGAATAGTAAGTTCACTTCACTGTACGTTTTGGAGTACAGAGATCAAATGAGGTCAATGTGTGCTTATCTACTCTCATTACCCCAACTTTGAGGGCGGTCGCCATTTTTTTAAATGACAAAATCTAGAAAGCGTCTTTCGAGTGACGTGGAGATTTAACCCCTTGGAAAATGAAAAAAAAAAATATTACCGGATCTAAAGTAAAACAACAATAAAGGCCAATTCACAACTATAGCTCACGTCACGCTCTGCTCACGCTCGGCTCAAAATATTGTAACATGCTATTTCAATATTCACATTTGACGGTCAGGTCACGGTCAGAACATGCTCATAAGAAATACAAGCTACAATAATTGACCGGACCGTGATCTGACCGTGACGTGACCGATACTGCGAATTGGCCTTAAGGCTCTGCTACAGGAATAGTTTGAGATATTGGTTTGGAGTGCGGAGGACTTGAATGAGACATTGTTATACATGTTTCAAAATGAAGAAGAAATTTCTTCATTGCCCCAATTTTGAGGGCGGTGGCCATATTGAATTTTTCTTAAATGACCACATGGGCCATATGACCATCACTGAAAAACGTGCAATGGTCTCAATGGTTCCTCTTCCAACCCATCTTAGAGGAAACATAATGTCTAAAGAATCACGCACTGCATACTACATGTCTATAATGGGCAGGTGCACCATCTTGCTGAAACCAGATATTTTCATTTACTCTGCGTGTATCGGCAGGATTAGGAACGAGTTCCATAACCCGAGGGAGTGGTTGACAATTGTCTTCAATAAAGAAAGACCCAGACGTTAATTTTCTGTGGTGGTTACTTTGTCTTTAATTCTTTCGTAAATATGATTATCGTAGAAATGTCCGTACTCAATCCGAGTACTGGACCACTTTTTCAAACTGTGGGATCTAAATTTCGTAATCGCAAACGAAGCACGAAATTGCACGTTATTGCGACTGTATTTATCTTCATTCTCTTTATACTTTTCTTTTTATAATCGCCGAGTAAAAAAACCGAAACGGACCCAATGGAAAGATCGGCACCGCGTCCCTTGCCGCCTAATTCGAGAGCCCCGATTCTTGTCTATTCTGCGTTTTTGGTTCGGCACAAGGGAACCACCGCAGCCAGATATTTCGCTGGTATATCACATCCTCGTATTCTAAACCATCCTGCTTGTTGCCTTCAAACCCACTCGCCCCTATACTGTCCGTATGAATTCCGAATTTAACTGAATATATTCTGAAACTGTACGTACAATCTGAAATAGGTACAATTGAAATTTGATTACCTACCCAGAGTACCGATCCTTCGGCCTCCCTATTCCCCTCTTTTTCAGAGTCGCCAGACACTCGCCAACCCCTGACGGTACCTTTATGAGAATGTTAATTTTATTTTCATTTTACTTTGTCTTTATGCCGCTGAGTAGTTAAATTTAATTGGGAGGGTGGCGATATATTACCAACTTATTTGATATTGTACCCGTCTGTGCATCACTCTGGGATATTTTTTCCCCCGAAAATAGGCAGTCCTGAATTAATATATCGTCTGCTCACACTCAAAGGTCAGGTGTTAGTACCAATTTACATCAGGTAATTGAAGGTAAGAGCAATGAAAATTAAAGGTCGATTAGGTGTATAGTCAAAATAGCATGCGACTGGCATGAGGATTTTTCCAGAACTGATTTTTAGATTACTTATTTGTTCCTTGCGATATGAAGGACCTCCCATAGTGAGAGTATTGACAAACATATTTTGCGTCCCATAACATACCTAAATCGTTACTGTTGACAGATGCGTATTATAAGAATAGCTTAAATTACGGGAAAAAGAATTGAATGAAATAAAACCTTGAAGCTCACATTTGAACAGTTTTCTCATGTCAAAAAACTGAATCTATGTAGCAATATTACCACAACAATAAACAAGTAGTTACCTATTGTTTATCCTGTCCAACGACTTTGCTGTTCGATATTTTAATTAGAATGACGATGCTGCCCGCCTAAACAACCTACTGAATACCAAAAATATTAAAGTAGGAATTTTTGTTTCGAATTTTCAAAAATAGGTTTGGATTCGTCATTTAGATATTCAAAAAGTCACCTTCATCAAATTTAGATCTGCTTTCAATTTGCGATTCTGATGTGATGATATGTAGAAGTACCTATTACATATAGGTACTTCTACATATCATCATGTATATAGGTACCTATTCGTATTTATTTAAAGGTGTTATAGGTCGCATTTCTTTCAAGAAAGGAAGTGTAGGTATCTATGTCAGGTATCAATCATAAGGAATTTTTAAAAAAAGAAGAACCACAGTCTCAAAAAATAGCAAACTTGTTTAAGCTTTAAGAAGTACCTTTCCCCCAGAGAATGAAGAAAGGTTTTCAAATTTGCCAACATCAACAGCATATTGTTTTTAAAAAGTTCTTAAAAAATACGAACATAAACTGATTCCAGACCTAGGGCAAGGGATCTTAAAAAAAACGTCAAATACACATTTGGTGTGATGATGTTTTTCCATTGTGGCTGCTTCTAGACAAATATATAGGGTGGGTATTTTTAAAAAGACGTTTGCCTACATTTATTAGGCGCCTCCGTTTGATGGTGCCGAAATGGGGATGCGTAACAAATGTAAACGTAACTGGTACAGCGGAAGATCGTATTTGCAGTGACGTACATCTATATAGATAACAATATTTAAAGTAGGCAATTATCTAAATATAATTCCGATTAAGATTATATGTATACACCTATATGCAAAACTTGTGAGAGAACCACAAAGTATTGCCTTTTAGTACTGCAATAAATTTTTGAATTTGCTAGGGATAACGTGATAAGGTGCAGGGTATCTTGTCCAAAATGTGTAAATGACGATTTTTCTCCATTAATAAACGGGTACTTAAGTAATTTAACGACGATCTTATCTGTTATATTAGTCATAAATTAGGCTAACGCGAACACCTTTAAAGGTTCTCTAAAAACCACAATAGCCTTACCTAACACTTCTCAACCATCAAATGGCAAACTAACTGACCATAAAACATGTTACCATTTAAATAACGTTCCAATATCAACCTTGCAGGTGCAAGGTAAAACTCTCATTACTTATTCGTTATCGAATATTCGCAATATTGTTTAATATTAAAGCTGACACCCGTTAATTTTATAATAAACTAAATCTCACTTACCGCCTTGTTGTTTGCGATTGTGACGCGAAAGTAATAACGGAATACGAAAATAGAATGATTACTTGTTTAAGCATTTCTTCCTCACTAATTTTTAAATTTTTTTTGGTACAAATCGGGTATATTCACAACATGTACTGAGATACAAGGTTGGACACAGTCTCTTATAAACTCCCACCGTGGTTACCATATAATATAACGAACTTATTATCTTCTTAGTAAAACAAATACCGGTGAGCTCAGAATTTAAATAGTGCAAGACAAACAGGGAATTATCGTTTAGAAAAAGAAATAGAATCCAACGACGATAGGGCTATACCCATTAACTTGCAGATCTGTAGGAAATTCCACTTTTTTCCACGCTTTTCTGAATATGGCTTGATTTAGATATTTTTGATTTCTGAACCACATATGACTTTCGGAAGTTATTTTTCATAAATTCGCACTCTCAGATTATAAATACACCCCCCTCCCACCTTCCCGATAATGGCCATATGTCGCGAACCTTTACAAAATAAAGAATCGAAGGTAAAAAAAACAGCAACTCGATGTTCAAATTCTATTACTTTGCCTGCTTGGTAAATGTTCGGAAAGATCTATAGAGATGTTCAACCTGTAAAGAACATCCAGACGGCCATT
This sequence comes from Photinus pyralis, assembly GCF_008802855.1. Lineage (NCBI taxonomy): Eukaryota > Metazoa > Arthropoda > Insecta > Coleoptera > Lampyridae > Photinus > Photinus pyralis. Next base: position 13,930,715 of record NW_022170250.1, read on the forward strand.
TTTTGTTTGTGGTTATTACAGTAAAGGTCCAAGTTCAGAAGACATTTTTTTTATCTCGTCATCCGCAGTCAAGCTTCTTCTTCCGGTCAACCTTTGTTTTGTCCCCTACTAGAGACAGTGCCGAAATGTGCAGAATGGCAATGGAAGACGAGCTTTAATATGGGCTCCTGCCGTTTCACCAATTACCATGGGGTGGGTTTTGAACAAAAACAAACAGTATTTACATCCAAAGCTCGATGAGAAAAGTTTCCAAACAGTCAAATTAATCGATTATTAAGCTTAATGTATGGTTTGAAGGAATCACTGTGTACCTTGAATTGAACAGAGTATGGACTTACGGCCGGTATTATAAAGCATAGTTAACTATGTTGTCAGGCTATAACAATGTTGTTAAGGCATTTGAGTGAATGACAGATTAACAATAATCAAATGTTCTATAAGAAAATTAAAATTTTATATTAAAATAAGATTTCAGGTAGGTAAAATTTAATACAAAACTCGTCAGAAGAATGACACTACTTGACATATAAACAATTTATAATTTTGAAAGAAGATGGTGATATAAGTAATTTATATATGCTGCCTGTAGATCTTGTAAACGAAATCCAAAAGGAAACAAAAATGTGCGATGTACGACAAGAATTACAGCCCTCGCAATGTACAGATCTTATCTTATGTAAAAAATGCAAAAAAAGCTTTAATTTTTGAACCTGAAAGAGGCTGTATTTTTATGTGCAGTGTGATTTGTGTGAACAACATCAAAGAAGAAAACAAGAAAGGTTGGCGTACATACAACAAAATTACACTCCCCGTAATAGATGAAACGTCATGTAAAAGTGTAGATTACAAAATAAGCAATAACCAAAACCAAAGATCTTCAAAAGTACCTATTTAGATACAAAAATAAAAAAATTATTGGTATTGATTAATAAATTTTAATGGACTAGATAAATGTAGAGTTATTTTGGATAATAATCTGATGGTCTAGCAACCATCCATGCAAGAAGCACTATCGATTGGTGGTCTTCTTAAAGAGTTAACTTTAACGATGGAAAAACGTAGGTACCTTTCACAATTATATGTGATAACAAGGGTGAAAGTGTAAGGTTAATTTTATATTATGATATGATGTGATAGATAAGTAACGGGGTATTGTTGTTATGCTTGATGGGTTAGCTGGTATAGCCATTGTATACGCACCAGATAGCGTTGCCATGGTAGTCAAAATACAAGTAGGTAAATTACTTCTTATCGTTGAGTGAGCAAAATAAAGAGACTCAACTTGATTAATTAATTTAGGTGAGGCTATTCAGGCATCATCTATTAAGTGGTTATCCTTGGGCATATTTTAGTTTCTGTTAGCAGTCCATGTTCTGTATATGGTGCAAGATATGAGTTCAGCTTACTTTGTTGATTGTTTCAATACATTTAAACGTGATTGTTAAAACAACACATTCTCCTAAACTTACACTTTACCTGGCAGACTTGAGGTTTGTCGCCGATAAAATTGAAGGCTAGCACTGATTAGTAGGGTAGTCATATCACAGATTTAAAAATCTGTGGTCATATCTCCATAAACATGTGATATCATGCACTGTTTTCCTACTTGTCAGCTTAGATACTTTATCAAAGGCCCTTCTTCAAATCGCGTGATTGTCCGTGCCCATGATAACTTTCTGACAGAGCTGGGCAGAATACTTTCAAAAAGTATTTGAATACCAAATAGCAAACACTTTACACAAATCAAAGGTATTTGAATACTAAATACTTTTACGTCCAGCACAAGCGAATACTAGATACAGATACATTGAAAAGTATTCAAATACTTATAAAAATACTTTAGAATGTATTCGAATACTTTCAAAGGTATTCGAATACTTTCAAAAGTATTATCAAAGGTATTCGAATACTATAAAAAGTATTCAAATACTTGTCACTCAAATACATTAAAAATTTAACATAGTATACTACTTTGATTATAAAATACATCTATATTCAAAGGTATACTAGATAAAAGGCTTAATACTACTTAAAAAAATCAAGTTATACTTTGTATGGGGTTACCTTTTTTATAAGTATTTCTATTGTTATATACAAATTTAAGGGGAATAAAAGGGTATTATTATATTATTATATAGGAGGTACCGTACCTACCAGGACCTTTCTTATACCAGTTATATCCTTAAGAATACGTGTACCAGTTTTCAAAGCGCCGTGCACATGATACGTTCGCCTTTCTGAAATTAATCCTAGCGATTTTGGAACAGATCCTTTATTGACCATCCGTTTGTCCGTGTGTATGATAGTTTGTTTAAAAACGTGCATCGCTTTGAAAATTGATACACATGGTCTTAAGGATATAAGAAAGGTCCCTATTGTTTTTAAGTTACGTAGACCATCGAGTTCGGTATTCAGATGTATCGGATTTTTATATTTGATTTTGTGACAATGGAAACTTTCCCTAAACATTTCTAAACTGTTCTCAAACATTTGAATAACTTAAAAGTACTGCCTTTTTTTGAGGCCGGAAAAAAAATTGTCTGAGATCGAGATCGATCGAGAGTCCATATTTTCAAACAGTTTGAAGATTGGGCTACTAGATCAAAAGTTACCGCCCTTTGAATTTTTTTTCGAAATTTGTTTTTTGTCCATAACTTTTTATTGAGAGGTCTAATCGAAAACGTACGAATTGTTTTGGATTCTACGCACCAAAATTAATAAGAAAAAGTGTTTCCCCGAGAAATTTTGGTGTAGTCGATTTTTGGTAAAAAAGGAAGGTTATACACTGCCTTTTTTTGAGCCCCGAAAAAAAAATTGTCTCAGATCGACCCGGAAAAAAAATTTTCTTATAGAATGTGGCCTGTAGAATCCATAATTTCAAACAGTTCCAAGATTGGGCTACTAGTTCAAAAGTTACAGCCCTTTGAATTTTCTTTCGAAATTGGTTTCTAGTCTATAACTTTTGATTGAGAGGTCTGATCGAAAAAGTACGAATTGTTTTGGATTCTACGCACCAAAATTAATAAGAAAAAGTGTTTTCCCGAGAAATTTTGGTGTAGTCGATTATTGAAGTACAATTACTCTACAAATCCTACATGAAATTGAATTAAAATGTTCTTGTGAAGTTAGTGTCGTACGTGGCGACATCTCATTGGAACTGGTTCAACTATTACAAGAATTAAATTTGCAAACGTATAGGGATCACCAAAGAGATGGCGCAAATGTGCCAATTGCATCATAATGTGTATACAAAAGGCAATTCCAGATACTGGATCATTGAAGTACATTTGCTCTACAAATCCTACATGAAATTGCACATTTTCAACTGCCCTTTAAGGAAAATTGAGTCGGACGTGGCTATTAAGTGAATAAATTAAAATGTTCTTGTGACGTTAGTGCATAGATATGTATTTATATATCTATGCGTTAGTGTCGTACGTGGCGACATCTCATTGGAACTGGTTCAACTATTATAAGAATTAAATTTGGAAAAGTATAGGGATTACCAAAGAGATGGCGCAAATGTACCAAATGCGTTCACAAAAGACAATTCCAGATACTGGATCATTGAAGTACATTTTCTCTACAAATCCTACATGAAATTGCACATTTTCAACTGCCCTTTAAGGAAATGGCCTGTAGATTCCATAATTTCAAACAGTTCCAAGATTGGGCTACTAGATCAAAAGTTACAGCCTTTCGAATTTTCTTTCGAAATTGGTTTTTAGTCCATAACTTTTGATTGAGAAATCTAATCGAAAAAGTACGAATCGTTTTAGATTCTACGCACCAAGATTAATAAGAAAAAGTGTTTTCCCGAGAAATTTTAGTGTAGTCGATTTTTTGTAAAAAAGGAAGGTTATACACTGCCTTTTTTTGAGGCCCGCAAAAAAAATTGTCTCAGATCGACCCGGAAAAAATGTTTCTTATTGAATGTGGCCTGTAGAATCCATAATTTCAAACAGTTACAAGATTGGGCTACTAGTTCAAAAGTTACAGCCCTTTGAATTTTCTTTCGAAATTGGTTTCTAGTCTATAACTTTTGATTGAGAAGTCTGATCGAAAAAGTATGAATTGTTTTGGATTCTACGCACCAAAATTAATAAGAAAAAGTGTTTTCCCGAGAAATTTTAGTGTAGTCGATTATTGAAGTACAATTGCTCTACAAATCCTACATGAAATTGAACATTTTCAACTGCCCTTTAAGGAAAATTGAGTCGGACGTGGCAATTAAGTGCATAAATTAAAATGTTCTTGTCAAGTGAGTGTCGTACGTGGCGACATCTCATTGGAACTGGTTCAACTATTACATGAATTAAATTTGCAAAAGTATAGGGATTACCAAAGAGATGGCGCAAGTGTGCCAAATTGAGTCGGACATGGCTATTAAGCGTTGAGTATTACTTTTCACTCAACGCTAACTACACAGCGCTGTATAAATTTTAGACTCTCATAATCCGTCCCGCCAAATAAGTCGACTGCGTCCTCCAGCGGCTATGTTTTTATGAGAATATTACAAACTACCTGGCGGGGTAAGAAGACGCGCGAAATGGCAAAGCACAGTTATTTTTAGAATAAAGGGCTATTGTATGGGATATGGGTGTCATTCCTAAGCGCAACCTTGTGTGGGTGTTATAGATGTTTTTATCTGGTTACCTTACTGTAAATTAAAATACCGAATATTCACATCTTGTTTTAATTTAAATTTTTTATCGTAACACAACGAAGTTGAGGTAAAGCTTATGTGCTCGTGTTTCCGTCTGTCCGTCCGTCCGTCCATCCGTTCCATCGAGATCTCGGCCCCTGGGCCACCTAGAGACTTCGGGTTTTCGCTAATTGATAGCCGTTATGGTCTATATTTGCCCATTTCGATCAGTTTCGTATTTTCCATATTTTGCGCAGACTGCGCAATACCAACTTTCATATTTATGGAGATATTTCTTTGAAATTTTAACCACAGACGCTTCTAGTTCCGACTCACTTTAGCTGGACACAATTTTATTATGTAGGAGGCTAAGCGGGATGTATCGTTTATCCCAATCATAAAATGCTTAATTACAACAAATCTAAATTAGATAAATGTGTGGTTACAATGTAAATATGCCTGGATAAGTAGGTGCATATTATCACAGATTTATAGTATGTTTAAATCTGTGATATTATATTTGAAGATTTGCTAAAGTATCGTAGATACGTGAAACTAAAGGTTTTCAGAAATTATGCTAAGAAAAAGACGCTTTTGCAATTATTAATTTAATCCGAAAATCTGGAAAATGTATTGGTTAGCGCTGGTTAAAAAAAAAGCAAAGGGAATATTGTGTACAACTTTCAAATTATTTCTTTCATTGTAACGTCCTGACTGTACTAGAATCTACCTCGTCTTGAATGAAGCCCACTTACAAATGTAATTTTATCCCAATGATAGTGAGGAGTGTTCAGTAGGTCATGTTTATGTGTCTCGTGTTTAGACAATAATCACTCTTTGTATTTATGATATGATTCGAACTCGTAAAAAGACGGCTTCGGATGAATCAGTTACGTTCTTAACTTTGAAAGCCCCCTATAAATATTTTTATGGAACTACTTAAACGCGAAACAACTCTTGCATATACGCTGGCTATCTAGTGTAGTATGATCTTTGATTAAGTGAATAAATTAAAATATTCTTGTGAAGTTAGTGTCGTACGTGGCGACATCTCATTGGAACTAGTTCAACTATTACAAGAATTAAATTTGCAAAAGTATAGGGATTACCAAAGAGATGGCGCAAATGTACCAAATGCGTTCACAAAATACAATTCCAGATACTGGATCATTGAAGTACATTTTCTCTACAAATCCTACATTAAATTGCACATTTTCAACTGCCCTTTAAGGAAATGGCCTGTAGATTCCATAATTTCAAACAGTTCCAAGATTGGGCTACTAGATCAAAAGTTACAGCCCTTTGAATTTTCTTTCGAAATTGGTTTCTAGTCTATAACTTTTGATTGAGAAGTCTGATCGAAAAAGTACGAATTGGTTTGAATTCTACGCACCAAAATTAATAAGAAAAAGTGTTCTCCCGAGAAATTTTAGTGTAGTCGATTTTTTGTAAAAAAGGAAGGAACTGCCTTTTTTTGAGGCTCTCGAAAAAAAATTGTCTCAGATCGACCCGGAAAAAATGTTTCTTATTGAATGTGGCCTGTAGAATCCATAATTTCAAACAGTTACAAGATTGGGCTACTAGTTCAAAAGTTACAGCCCTTTGAATTTTCTATGTGGGACTTTTGGGACGCATCTCGCAAAATTTTAAACCAGTAAGTTAGCAGTACTGAGAATTTCAAAAACATTTATTTATTTTTAGCATGAGGTTGCATACAATTAATGGTATAATTTATAAAATGTAAATCTTGCATTAATTTACTTAATCTCTTAAAGTGCCTATCTGTGTAGGGCAAAATTTCTTCAACTGCGTTATTTAAACCAACTGGCCAAAAATGACCAGTTTGCATTTCCTTCATTAGTATATTCAGAACTAGCTGCGCGGAATGGCAGTTATGGCTATTAGTATTCCAATCAGTTACACATTTCAATAAGGCATCCTTTTGGTCGTTTCTTAACTGGTGTATTGTGTCCGTCAAACCGTAGTCCCCCTTTTTTATGATTAGTTGAACTATTTTTAATGTTTGAAATGGTCTGGCTAAATTAAGCGCTAGTGTTAGTGCCTTCAGTAATTCGTCGTTTTGTAAATAGTTGTTTATTTGTTGCTCTTGTAAAATTCGCTTATTCGCGTCGTTTGCTTTTTCACGTAGGCGATCTTCCGTTACATCCTTCCACTTGATGAGGAAAGAGTCTGCTCCTCCCGTTATAAAACCGGTCTCATTCTGATTTATTGCTAAAGTCCACACACGCGCTTCATGTTGATCAAAGGTATTTACACACTCCGCCGTTTTGATGTTAAAAAGTTTAATTAATCCATCTGCCCCTCCGCTTAAAATTTGCATTCCATTTGATATAAATTCTGCCCTGTGGACACTCGCATCGTGACCTTCAAATGTTTTTAAACAGTTCAATGTTGTAATAGACCATAACTTAATCGCGCCATCTGTAGACGATGTTAGTACTATTTGATCGACTGGTGAGAATCGCACGCACCAAATTCCACGTTTGTGTCCATGTAACACGCCTATCAACTCCAGGGAGTCTGTCCACAGCTTTGCGGTTTTATCCTGAGAACCGGTGGCAATTATCTTGTCGTTTGGAGACACTTCCACCGAGTTAATCCCTTTTTGATGAGCAACCTCTGTACACTTGCATAGCAAGTTCGAATTTTTTTCAAACTTTGAAGGCAGCTCCCAGACTTTTAAGCAGGTGTCTTGACTAGCGGATATTGCAAAAGTAGCGGTTAAATTCGAGAATGCTATTGAATCGACAGACCCGGTGTGTGCCATGCCAATTCCGACACATTCGCAGATTCCTTTTTCAAACAAGCGCCACAGTCGGATCGTGTTGTCCTTCGCAGACGAGAGTAGCAAGTTGCAATTTACTTTAGATGCACTTAGTGCTAGTACCAGGTCAGTATGGCCCTTCAAAAGATTGCAGTTCATTGTTGCACTTTCGTATAGCTTAATGTCTTCAGAGTTCGTAGCTACGGCAATGTGAGAATCATTTTTGCCCACAAAAACCACATCTAAGATTTCATCGGAAAAGCCCACAAACTGTTTAACGACGTTGAAAGTGGTTAATTCGTGCAAAACTATGGTTTGATCTGCCGCCACTACGGCGAACATATCTCTCTCTTTGTCAAACAATAATTTTTGAATAGCCAAGCGACCGTCCTCTTTCGCTTTCGACACCAACGAATTTGTTTGTACAAAAATTTCCGCGGATTTACCCATGTCCCAAATTCGTACCAGTCCATTACTGCCAACTGTGGCAACATGCATCCCCTCACTGTCAACGCCCCCTTTCGCCGTTATTCTCAATACGTTTGGTAAGAAAACTATATCTTCCAATGTCTCGTATGTCGGTACAACGCGTACCGCAGTCGCCACTCCAACAGTCCATAACATTATCACTCTATCTCGCCCGCAACTGACAAAATGCTGGGTATCCTCGTGAAACGTAATTGCAGTCACTTTACTAAAGTGGCCGTTGTACGTTACCATCGATGTCCCCGTCTTTAAACACCATGTTGCGATTTTGCCATCGTCACCGGAAGCAAACACCAATTCTCGACCCGAATGAAATTCTACAACATTGACAATTCCAAATAATCCCTTCAAACCGAGAACGCACATTTGATTTTCCATGTTCCAAATTCTCACATTTCCATCCGACCCTCCGCTAGCCAACAGACTTCCGTTTAATACCAGTCGAACGATCGGCCCCTTATGAATACTCTTCCAGGTTTTCACAAGTGCACCGTCGTGTTTCCAAAGTTTTATAGATCCGCTCTTGTGAGAAGTCACGACCTGATCCCTATCGGCCGTGAACGTTTGCACGAGATCCGAGGCTTCAGAATACTTCTCTCCTACCTCGAGTACAACTACACCCTTGTCGATGTCGAGAAGTGAGACGGACGATTTATTTTGGCAGAAGAGGAGGTTGTGGTGCCATTCCAAGTTTCCGCCCGTGTAAAATGCGCCATGTTTGGATTCGACATCGAACCTAGAAACAAAGGTTTAAATTTAAGCATGTTTTCACAGCAAAAAAACCTTGAGTCACTTAGACCATCCCACTTTTTTATTTTAAAGTGGGCTGAGTTTGGGCTTAGAGCTCCTTCCTACTCCACCCACACCACATGCTTTACCAGAGAATCGACGCCAAGACCTTGGCGAATCAAATCGGCCCATCCAACTGGGCGCAAGTCAGTTAAAACCAGTACAAAAAGCGTTTTTAATTAAAGGCCCAGCCGACTATGTATAAGAGAGTTTGTATCAGAACTAAGAATGGGTTTTATATTGGATGTTTTTAAAACGTATACTTACAATAGGGATGGGCGATAAACTGTTTCACTCTATTGATAAGTAATCGGTACTTTACTATCGATATATTTTACTTATCGATATGCGATAATTATCGAAATATCGACGTAGGTTATCGATTACACCGATAACTAATCGAAAGACGTGATAAAACTGTCGCTATATCGATAAGTATCGGTATAATCGATAGTATCATCGTTATGGCAATTAGTATTTTATAATATAGTATCAGATATATATAATATTTTACCAATGACATAATTTTTTTGAAAGCGTGTCTAAAAACTGCAATGAGTTTTAACTTTTTATATTTTCGGCGAAAGAGCCCGACAAAACAAGAGGGCTCTTATTAACAAAATATGAAAAAATAACCGAGATGCAGTTCTTGCAACTTTAATGGAGTTATATTACTATGTGCAATCTATCGCAGGGATCTTTAGCTTTCTAAAATGCAATTAACGCTGTAATTAAACGGTAAATGCCGCCTCAATTGAAGAGAAATATAGCGGACGTATCCGATAGTTTCTCAGAGAAAGGGAGCAAAGTTAGGTTTTCTGAAATCTCGTCGAGCAATAAAGTAGTAAATTTACAAGAGAGTTAAACCCGAACATCGGATTTTATTAATAAAATAGTAGCGCTCGTTGAATCTGCAAACAAATAACATCAATTTATCGTACCATAGTTATCAATCGATAGTTATCGACATATCGATAGTTATCGACATATCGATATATCAATAGTTATCGATATATCGATAGTTATCGACATATCGATACTTATCGATAAGTATCGATATATTGATAGTTATCGATCTATCGATCTATCGATTTTTTTAGCTCTACCTATTGTTATTCGATATATCGATAACTATCGATACCTATCGATATATCGAAAAAAATTCCCATGCCTAGTCTCGAGTATAAGATTTAAAATTGAAACCACCACACACTCAATTTAAATTGTTTATTTTGTTTATTACATGGAAATGTATAAAGTATGTACTTATGTATTATAAAGATAACCTAATTACCTAATCAGCTACCTAATTATAATTACATATTATTGATTCACTCTTACCTAATTACCTAATCACCTACCTAATTATAATTACATATTATAGATTCACTCTGGGTTTGCTTCCGAATCCTGTATTTGCGACAATTCCGAATCCGGTTTTTGCGAATCCTGTATTTGCGACAATTCCGAATCCTTTGTTTGCGAATCCTGTATTTGCGACAATTCCGAATCCGGTATTTGCGACAACAAATTGTCTACATCATCATCATCGTTGGATGAAAATGATAACGGATTAGATGATGACTTTTTTGACGGCGAAAGTGATGTCATTGTGGATGGGGTTGAGGCACTGAACGATGAACACTCAGCTTCCAGTTTTCGTCTTTTTCTCCGTTCGATAGCTTCCATTTTTTTCGCCTGAATTTTTCCTGCCATTTGCATTTGTCCAGCTCTTTCGCCCCTTATCCGTTTGCTGTTTTCCACCGTATGTCCACATATTTCGCAATATCTGTTTATCGCGCAGATATAAGCAGTACACACCGAACACCGCAATACCGACGCTGACTTTACTTCGTGCGATAATATAAATGGGAATTTATCACATTTGCTACAGCGATCTGTAAAGAGTAATAATAGATATTACATAGTAACATGTTATTATATTATGCATACCCAATGGACGATCAAACTCCAGTTGTCTCCTTGCCCCACAATAACTGCAAAAACGGTCCATCGTTTTTTATAATATTTTTCACTTTAATTACAACAGAGATCTAACGCCAGGCACGGGGACCACTGGACTGTTGCCGAATGCCGATATGTCGAAGTAAAGTAAAAGCTTAAAAAATTGTTCGGGGGTGAAGTGTGACAGTTTATAACGTCAACGTCAACGGCAGTCTCAAGTGCGCCCGACCGCCTGCCTATAAACATTACTGCCATCTCAAGGGTACGTATTCGTTCTAAAAATAGAACTGGTAGACGGTCTCCGTTCTGAGGTTCGCAGTACGGTTAGTACTGAGTACGGTACGGGTTGTTAATTACATTTGGTTTGAATCGAGCGCAATGCCGCGACGACGTTCAGATATTGGTCGCCGTACACGACAAATAAATTACGTCCGTCACGCACGGTCCCGAAGAACAGAGGAGGAACATGCAGCAGAAAATGAACAAGTTAGAAATCACAATTCACGCGTCCGTGAAAACATTACACAAGAACAACGCCAAATGCGAAGTGAAGAACGACGTGTTGCGTATCGACGAGTAAGATCAGCAACACGTGCCACTAATCGAATAACATTTCTACGGCTTGCATTCGACTATGATCCAACAATTGATTATAACTCGCATCGCAACATTGATATTGGTAATATGGATAAAGTGTGTGCCCATTGTCAAGCATTGAAATACGAAACGGAAGCGCCCGGGTTGTGTTGCGTTAATGGACAAGTAAAATTAACACCCTTACAACAAGCACCGGAACCGTTACTAACATTAGTATCTGGAACTACTTCTCAATCAAAACATTTTCTCACTAATATTCGGAAGTACAACAGTTGCTTCCAAATGACGTCATTTGGTGCAGATAAAATAATTACTGATCACTTCATGCCAACATTCAAAGTGCAAGGTCAAATATATCACACTGTAGGTTCATTATTGCCGATATCTGATGAACAACACAAATTTCTACAGATATATTTTCTTGGCAGTTCGGATGATGAGGTCAACACTAGATGTGCCATTACTTCTGGGATACGCCGTCAAATTGTAGAGTCATTACAAATCTTACTCGATCAGCACAATCAATTGGTAAAATTATTTAAAACTGCAATAGACCGAATGCCGTCCGACAATCACAAAATAGTTATAAGAGCTGACAAAACACCTGGAGGTGAACATTCAAGACGATTTAATGCACCAACAATAAATGAGATAGCAATTGTCATTGGTGGTGATCAATTTGAAGCTAGGGATATTGTTTTGCATCGGCGAAATGATACATTGCAACGTGTCTCTGAAACACATCGTTCCTATGACGCACTTCAATATCCAATACTGTTTTGGCAGGGAGATGATGGATATCATTTTCATTTGAAAATGATAAATCCAACAACCGGTAAGTAATGTGTTTTGTAAGTAATTTAAAGATAATCTAACTATATGACACTATTACAGGTACGGAAACAACCAAAAAAATTAGTTGCATGAATTATTATGCGTACAGATTAATGATTCGAGAGAATGGAGACAATCATATTCTGAAGTGTCGGCAATTGTTCCATCAATATGTAGTGGACATGTACGCAAAAATAGAGACAGAGCGGCTGTTATTCATTCGACTCAACCAACGACAATTAAGATCGGAGGAATACATTCATCTACGTGATGCAATTAATACGGATGGAAATGCAAATAACGTTGGTCGCATCACAATTCTACCATCGACCTATACAGGCAGTCCACGTCACATGCATGAATATGCACAAGATGCAATGTCATACGTTCGGCATTATGGTCGTCCGGATTTATTCATCACATTTACCTGCAATCCGACCTGGAATGAAATTAAACAATGTTTGTTGCCCGGACAATCGCACACTGATCGTCATGACATCACGGCACGAGTATTTAAGCAAAAACTAAAATCATTAATGGGTTTAATTGTCAAGTACAACGTGTTTGGTTCAGTTCGATGCTGGATGTATTCAATTGAATGGCAGAAGAGAGGATTGCCACATGCGCATATTCTCATTTGGTGTATGGATAAAATTCAACCAAACGAAGTTGATGGTATTATTTGTGCTGAAATACCGGATTCTGCAATTGATTCTGAACTATTCCAAATAATTACAAAGAATATGATACATGGCCCATGTGGTGCTCTTAATTTACATTCACCATGTATGATTGATGGCAAGTGCTCTAAACGATATCCAAAACAATTCATTCCAGAAACAATAACAGGTAACGATGGATATCCACTATATCGCCGTCGTTCAACACATGACAATGGTAAATCAATAATGGTGAAAGTACGCAACAATGACGTTGAGATTGATAATCGTTGGATAGTGCCATATTCGCCATTATTATCCAAAATCTATAAAGCACATATAAATGTAGAATATTGTAATTCTGTGAAGTCCATCAAATATATTTGTAAATATGTCAACAAAGGCAGTGACATGGCCATTTTCGGAGTGGCACCTGAAAATAATCTAGATGAAATCCGACAATATCAGCTTGGCAGATATATCAGCAGCAACGAAGCAATATGGCGCATATTTGCATTTCCAATTCACGAAAGATATCCAACTGTGGTACATTTGGCTGTTCATTTAGAAAATGGACAACGAGTATATTTTACCACAGAAAATGTTTTCGAGCGAGCAGCACAACCACCAGCAACAACATTGACTGCTTTTTTTGCATTGTGCCAAACTGATGACTTTGCTGGAACGTTATTGTACTCAGAAGTTCCACGTTATTTCACGTGGAATGCTACCAGAAAAACATTTGAACGTCGGAAACAAGGTAAACCAGTAACTGGCCACCCACAGTTATTTTCAAGTGATGCCTTGGGTCGATTATACACTGTACATCCAAACATGGCTGAATGCTATTATTTACGTTTGCTGCTGATTACTGTGCGTGGCCCCACATCATTTCACAGTTTAAGAACTGTAAATGGCGTATTGTGCGAATCATATCGTGACGCCTGTCAACACTTACATTTACTTGAAAACGATGAACATTGGGACAATTCCCTTCACGAAGCATCACTTACAGCTTCTTCATATCAAATGCGTACATTATTCGCAATTATAATATCAACATGCTTTCCATCAAGACCTGTACAACTGTGGGAACAACATAAAGACGCCATGACAGATGACATTTTACATCAAGCACGTAATGCAAGTGAACACACAGAATTACAATACACTGCGGAGATGTATAATCAATCATTAATTTACATTGAAGACATGTGTTTGATGATGGCGAATAAACTCCTTAATCAATTGGGACTGCCATCACCAAATCGAACCATTACAGAAGTTTGCAATCGTGAAATACAACGTGAAACACAGTACGATACCAATGCATTACATACATTTGTTCAAGACAACATAACAAACATGAATCAGCAGCAAACGCACGTCTACAACACTATTATGCAAGCCATCAATGAGAACAACGGTGAATTGTATTTCCTAGATGCTCCCGGAGGTACTGGAAAAACATATTTAATTGCGTTGATTTTGGCCACAGTACGATCAAACGGCAATATCGCGTTGGCAATAGCGTCTTCTGGAATTGCAGCCACTTTGTTAGATGGTGGAAGAACGGCACATTCTGCATTAAAATTGCCATTAAACATGCAACTAACAGAAACACCAACATGTAATATTTCGAAAACATCCGCAATGGCAAAGGTTCTTCAACAATGCAAGATTATTATATGGGATGAATGCACAATGGCACACAAAAAGTCTTTAGAGGCACTGGATCGAACCTTGCGAGATTTGCGCACCAACCAACAGCCATTTGGAAATGCGATTATATTATTAGCAGGTGATTTTAGACAAACTTTACCAGTCATCGCACGATCAACTCCAGCAGATCAATTAAACGCATGTTTAAAATCATCTCATTTGTGGCGATTGTTTCACAAACTATCGCTTACTGTAAATATGCGCGTACAGTTACAAAATGATGCATCAGCCAATTCATTTGCAAGCCAATTATTGGACGTTGGAAATGGAAAATGTGCTACGGACAATACAACAGGATTAATAACATTGCCTGCAGATTTTTGTGTTACTACTGAATCACAAGAGGAGTTAATTGCAAGTGTGTATCCCAACATTGTAGATAATTATACAAATCATCAATGGTTAAGCGATCGCGCTATATTGGCAGCTAAAAACAAAGACGTAAGTGATATTAATATTGAGATTCAAAACAAGCTTAGTGGCCAAACCAACATCTACAAATCTATTGATTGCGTTATGGATCCAGATGAAGCTGTAAATTATCCAATAGAATTTTTAAATTCACTTGATTTACCTGGAACTCCTCCTCATATTCTGCAATTAAAAATTGGTGTGCCAATCATTCTGTTACGCAATTTACATCAACCAAGGCTTTGTAATGGAACAAGACTGGCTGTAAAACAATTGCTGAACAACATCATTGAAGCAACTATATTATCTGGCAAATACAAAGGCGAAAACGTATTGATTCCACGTATACCAATTATTCCATCAGATATGCCTTTCGAATTTAAGCGAATACAATTTCCCGTCCGACTGGCATTTGCTATGACCATCAATAAATCTCAAGGGCAATCGCTTCAAGTATGTGGATTACATCTTGAACCACCATGTTTCTCACATGGACAATTATACGTTGGATGCTCACGTGTTGGTAAACCGTCTTCATTATTCATCTTCACACATGCCAAAACAACAAAAAATATTGTTTATGAAAGAGCGTTGCAATAAAGCAAACAATGGAATACAACTATTGTGTATTAATGTTAATTGTATGCCGTTCTCAATTTCGTTGCAATAAAGCAAAAAGAATAATAGTCTAATGTGTATTATTTCATGTTTTTGACATGTCGATGTTGGTGTTTTTAAGCCCACATCTTATGTCAATATGAACCCCACCGCCATCAACCTTCAGAACGACAGAGGAAGTGATACACTTTTCAATGAGGCCGTGTAATGTGTCAAACAAAAGATTTCCCTATTTTCCCTTGGACCCTTGCTACGCCACGTGGGGCGTAGCCCACGGGCTCACTAGTTCTTGATAATCCTCACAGATGAGCCGGATAAAACCCAGTTAAGAATTTGTAGCTTCACCACATACAGACAAGTGTCTTACAATGCCACAGGAAGAAAATGAACTCGGGGAAAAATCAAGAGAACTAGGGATTCCCCTTATCTATTAGGTAATACAAATAATGAAACCGAAAGTTTCCTAAATTCAAATTGTAGGACAAAGAAAGAAGACCTAGATAAGCTGAGAGAAAGAATAGAAAGATTTTTTAAATGTGAACAGTTCGATTTTATCAGTAGGGCATTTACGATAATTGGATCGAGACAAATGTCTCGGTAAAATTCGGTAAACAGCTACGGTGAGCGTGGTTATGGTTGATTTATCGAACGACACGGTAAATAGAGAGCGTCAGATTTGTTTTGTAGGTTAGGTTAAAGGGACTGTTTCATAAATTTGCATGCTTTCTTGGTTTGTTTTTCTTTACTTTGTAATGGAAGTTGCAAAAAGTAATAGAAAACGGAAGTTAATTTTGGCGGCAATAGCCCAGTTGATGGAGAGTGATAGTGAGGATGAAGATGAAATGATTACAATTTTATCAAAGTCAGTACATCTACAAAAAAGACCTCGAATTGCCGTAAAAGATTATATTGAAAATGTGGCATCTTTGTATGATGATAGTGGTATGTTATTACCAATGTGTACAGTTGTATATGAAAATATATTGCTTTCAGTTTTTAAAAGTCATTATAGACTTTCACATTCTACCTTCAATTACATTCTGGGTGGAATTGGTAAATTTTTAATAGAAAAAAAGAGACAATGGGGTAGGACCGACTGCAAAACCTCCACAAACACAACTACTCATAGCCTTGAGTATGTTGTGTAACCAGCAAGTTTATCGACTCATTTCCGAGAAATTTAATGTAAGCACATCAACAGCGTGGTTGTATGTGCAAAAAGTATGCACAATTTTAACGGATCAATCGTCTAATTATATTGTGTGGCCCACTCGACAGAAAGCACATCAAGTAATGCTGCAATTTTCCAAACGTGCGGGGTTTCCTGGCGTGTTAGGGGCAGTTGATGGTACACATATACCAATTACGGCTCTTTCTCAAGATCAAGGAAGTTATTGTAATAGACATCACTACCATTCTATAATCTTGCAAGGTGTGTGTGATGCCAATTATATGTCCACAGATGTTTTTGCAGGTAATATCCATGCTTTTGTTCATATTAACGGTACATAATTTATAGGCTATCCTGGAAGCGTCCATGATGCGCGTGTATGGCACAATTCACCATTAGGGAAAAGAATTCGTGAAACACCCTTTGAACTCTTTCCAGATACGAATACCCACATTTTGGAGGATTCGGCGTACAAATGTACTAACTACTTGTTAACACCATATAAAGATAACGGTCACTTAACACGAAAGCAGAGAAATTTTAATTACAAACTTTCCTCCACTAGAGTGTTTATTGAGTAATGTTACGGCTTACTTAAAGGTCGATTCCGAATATTAAAACACGTAAATGTATAACCGAACTGCACGGTAAAAAAAGTTTATGTAATATTCCACAACTTTACGTTGGCTATTTATAACCAACGTAAAGTTCTGTGAAAATACCTAACGATTTGTAAATAAATTTTACTGTAACATCTACCGTAATTTACCATTAATATTCACAGATGAATTCATGATAGATTTAGGTAAGTTCCAATTTTTATTCTTGCATAACACGAGGAACTTGTAAATTAACCCATTTCATAAAGTGATTCTCCATTCTTCAACTGCAAAAAAGCAAGACTTTATACTGTATTTTACCATAATATGGGAAATTTACTATTTAATTTTCCAGAGCATGTTACAAGGCAATCCATACTTTTTTTAGGTTTCCTGTTCCTATTAGTTGTGTTTTATTACAGTATCTTCCTAGTATGTTACGTATAGTTTATGGAATATCACATACTAAGTTGATGAAAAAAGTGTAACATATAACGGAATTTCAGCAAGTCCATATTTTAATATGTTATATTTCAGTAATCATTAGTGCGCATAGGCTCGCCTTATAATGTAATTTTCCATTTCAGAAATGTGAAAATTACATTTGTCCGTCCGCTCGTCTGTACTTGTCAAGACGAATTCTACCTTTAGTTTCCCTTTTTACATGGTACCTACCTATTTTTGTTTATTTTTCATATATATTTTGACATCCACCTACGGAGTTTATTAAAACAGATAGGCAAAATATTTTGTACAAAAGTTGTGTGTTTTTTTCTATATTTTCTTTTGAACACATCAATAACAACAAATGACCATCGCCAAGCTTAATTAACTTTATTTTGTTTACTTAATGGAACACCTTGTATATTTTTACTCAGGCTGAAAACCCGTTTCATCCTGATTCCAAAAATATGTTTGCCAGTATTTTATTCAGCCGTTTTTTAAATAATTTAAGTTTATTATTCAAAAATAGAACTTAATAATCAACATTGTTATGGATTATTACTATTATTTTTATAAATTTACGAATTATTAATTTTTACATTCTATAACAATTTTTAACAATATATTATCTCAGTATATAACAAATTTTTCCCATTCCAATGCATGACAGTGTTTCAAAAACTCTTGCTGCATTTTTTGAATAATAAACTTCAAATATTTAAAAAAAAAAGGCCGAATGAAATACCGGCAAACTATACATTTTTGGAATCAGGATGAAAAGGGATTTCACCCTGAGTAAAAATATAGTGTTCCATTTAAGGGAATTTGTTCTTTTTTTTAACATTACGATGCTCATTTGTTTTTTGTTGATATGTTGAAAATATATTACAGAAAAAAACACGCAACTTTTGTATAAACAATTTTTGCCTATCTCTTTTAATAAACTCTGTAGGTGGGTGTCAAAATAAAAATGAAAACCCTGTACACGTTTAACAACTCCCAAAATACTTTGGATATGTCTTCAAGATCATGTTAGGTAACATTGGAATCCTCGTTAGAAACCTTGCACGCCAAAAAATAAAATAAAAGCAAAAAGTTAAGAATAGTGAATAGTGTATATTTTTCTTATTAGTAACAGAAACATAAAAAACCTCTCTAATAAAATCCTTAAAACTAAAAAGAAGACATTTCTATTAATATTAACCTTCTTTAATACTGTTCATAAAATTGAACACTTTTTTTCGCGTTGCACACACTTTTTTAGATTTTGACCCAGCGTCGGGATGTATTTTCAGAATCATCCTCTGCAACAACTCCATGGTAGCGCATAGATTGCGAGGATACTTCAAATTTAAAATGAAAAATAAGGAGAATGACACTTTAAGAGCTTCTATGAATGTGGTATACCCATCGTGATGCACCAACTCTCTCTCTAGGTACACGAAGTAAAGCATGTTTTCTTCTTCTGAAAAGAAGACTGCTTACAGAAACTAGTCGGTAATGTGATGAAATGTGATAACCAATGAAAATATAACTAATTTGCAATTTTCACAATGCGTGGAATTCCCACATTACAATTAGCTAGTTAAGGATTACAGATAGAAAGAAATATTTTAGCATTTATTATGGCCATGCAAACAACTTTCCATTTCAGAATGCTAATTATGTTT